>NC_134477.1:15222353-15282353 GCF_964194025.1 Convolutriloba macropyga
CTGGAAATTTCCAATTTTTGCCCCACAGCTCAGTAGTCATCTAACATTTCTCTCCCCCCCCCCCCCCCCCCCCCAAATAGCGAAAAGTACAATAATTGGGTTATAACGTTGTGAGGTGGAGGGGCCATAATGCGGGACTCATGCAATAAACATGCAATTGTAAACAAAATTGTAGAGCAAAAACCATCTTATATAGAGATCTAGAAAAACAAAAGCTTCTGATTTATGAATAGCACAAAACTTATTTGTATTTATGTTCCTTCCATTTCAGGCACTATTTGAAAAAACGCCGTCCATCAGCTGGTAACTTTCAATTAACACGATTGCTCATTGTCAGAAAGTTCTGGCCAAAGTGTTATGTAGAAAAGTGCCTGAAAATTCGAGAGAGCAAAAAATTCAAATTTCCCACATTGATCAAAAAACTGTAAGTATTAGCTTCCCCAACTGATTGCAATCAAAACTTTTTTATTAAACTATGAAAAAGATTAGAAAATTTGCAAAATCTTTTGGGGCATCCAATTCTTAAATAGAGACAAGGTTTCATAAAAATTTTGGTTCAAAAATGTCGATAATTCCTCGCTTATCTATCACTCTCTACTAAACATTAGACTACGTTCTTGAACAAAATTATATTTAAACAAGGTCATACATATATTCTTGACCATGATTGTAATTCAAAATTTTTCTGGAATTCTCCCCGGATCTTGGTGGCAGAACAAATAAGCGCTGAATCAGTCTAGAGACATTCTGTTTTTTTTAGGATGGCCAGTGTTCTGTCCATGTCACAAATTAATCTGGCCAGTCTTGATTGTCTGAGTAGAATTTACTGCATGAAAAATAGCATTTTCAACTTAACTCCCGCCAACAAGGTTTGCTTTATAAGCGTTTTGAACTTCCGCGTAAGTACTTGCAACATTTAATTTGCGTAGCAAGTCGTAACGACTAAGTTAAATGGGCTTTGTGGTATAAATGGTTTGCAAACTACTACAGTAATTACCAGTTATAAGTTACAAAAGTATTATATTATTCTGCTCAGATTTAACTTCGGCGAATGAGTAATTTTCAGACCAAAAATGATAAATTTAGCCTGGGCAAACTCTTTGGCCTCAATATAATAATATCGAAGAAAAACTGCACATAGTGAAACTTGAAATATTCTGGAGATGCAATGTTTCAGAAATGAATTAAGTTTTTGCTCTTGAAATATGCTGGTTCAGTGCTGAAATGCTCCGACCCAAGTCCGGGTCGCTCCTGTTCCTTCGATTGAGTAATTTTTCTTCCCATTCCATCCCTTTGTTCACTTCTTCTACCCTTGCTGAGAATAACATGTCTTGGCGAACTATTCTGTCCATATACACAAAAAAATTGTTCAATCTCCAATTCCCTCATAACTCTCCGCCGTTCTCGTGTAGCCATTTTTCTTTATTCACGATTGATTAACACTTTTAAGTTTTTCTCGCTTTCGTCGTACTTTTCCTCTGTTCGGATTTCTTCAGTTTGATTTCTTTGTTTTTTTTTACATAGCAGCTTCACGACTGTATTTTATGTATCTGACGTCAGAGTTTGCCTGGACCTTACCCCCGAGTCATTATAAGTACTGGGCAAGTCTAATTGCAAGTGTACTATCAGAACTGATTCAAAGCTATGACCAGGTCAATTTTGACGCTTGTCAGTCTCAGGTCAAAAATAATCCCAAAATTGTGACAGTTACAATTTTTTTTGTAACTCGAGTGTTGTGTTACTTAAGTCTTGGCCAACGTGTAAGACTTGTAATTCGACATTTCCAATTCTGGAAAATGAAATAACACTTGCATAAAATATTGGTCCAGTATTGACAGAGAACTGGAGTTCGGTACGGGTATACATCCTCAAATTGGTTGATTATCTGATTATTAAATGATCAAAAAACAAAAAACTAATTTTTGTATTTTATTATTTTTTTTGCAGTATTTTGAACAAAATTTAAAACTGATTATCGTTCCTTAAGGTTGTGTTGAACAAGAATTAGAAATAATTTCACGGAAATGCTGCTTACCAGATTTGTAAGCAGCAGGATTTCTGCGGGAATTTCTGTAAATTTTCAGAAATAAGCCCCAGAGATGCACTTAAGCGTATATGAGAAAAAACCATACAGTTTTTCCGCGAAAAAAAAATAACTCCAGGAAATGATACAAATGATACAAGTCATTTCATTGAAACAAATTGCATATCTAAACGAAAAAGATAACCATCCACCAAAATTGACTAACGAACAAGGCAGGCTGACATGAGGTTCCTACTCCCAAATGATTATTGTAGCATTAATGCAGCTTAAAATATCAGCCCACGCTTAAACCAGGGGTTATGAATAGACCACACTGTATCGCAAAAGTGTATTACAAGAACGTGTTCTATCCAAGGAACCTATGAAATGACTTTAAATCAACTTTGTCGAATAACTGGACTTTAATTAGATACAAACTATTCACGCTGATTCATTGTTTGACTAAAAATGACATGGTCCATTTTCGCTGAACTAGATTTATTCACACAGAATTTTTGCTTTTCACAATTTATCACGCCCGACATTTTATTGACTAAAGACTTTAAAACTGGAATTTAGTTCTAAAAAAATTGTTCCGCTCATTTTTTAACAAATTAAAAACCTGAACTACAAAAATTGGGTATCTTCATTGTGAAACAATGCGTCGAGGAAAATCATCTAAAATCCACATTTACGTCGTCGAAAATTTCATTGGTACAATTTTATTTTTCACTAATGCTTCATCTGCTGCAATTCTCTGGAACCACTTATCAATCAAAAATCTTCTTCGCTTGAAGAAAATGATGGTTCTTAATTTTGCGAGAGAAAACATTCGAAAAAAGTCACATTTTTAGACGAAGGCCGTTACAATTAATCTAATTAGTTTCATCCGAGCTTGTCATTCGACATTAGTCCGGTTCTGGTAGCTTTATCTTATGAATTCAAAAAAATTAGATCTAGAGGCAACTTCCAAATGTCTTTTGAATTGAACTGCTCTGAGACAATGTTGTTTAGTCTTGCTCCGTTGCAGTGTTAAAAAGTCAATTGTTCACAAAAAGCAGACTTATGAAAAAGTGCTCGAAACATGAAAGGTAATGCTCGACCCATGAACTGCCTCTATTTCAACAATTAAAATGCTCTTTTATCGACATATGAGAAAACCATGCTCGACACAAAATGCCTATAAAAAGAGCATGTCTTACCCCGTAGCCCAACATGCCCGTGAGAAGACTTTTGCGTAAATCATGAAATTTTTTTATATTACAAAGCAATTTTAGTCAATAAAATTTGTCTAGAATGCATGCAAATTCGTCGCCACTAGAATGCACGCCACTAGAATGCTTGTATAAGTTTTTTTGATTTTTGCCCGTTTGCAGTATTAGAATTGGGAACGAAAAAACGTTGATCTTGGAGACCTCTGAAGGTGTTTATAGTATCTCCATGAAGCTCTCTTCAAAAGTTGTCGGATATGACAATTACTTACTGAACATTTTGGGTTTTGTCGATGGGTCCCATTCCACACATGCCAAGAAGTTTAGCATACGGTGGATATCTGTTGCACAGTGGAATGGAACGTGCTTTAGTACCAACTGGTTGGGCTAGAAGCAGAAGTCCAATGTCATTGTAGGGATTGTATGTTGGGAAACTACAAACAATCAAACTGCAAAATTTCTAGAAACTCAAAAAGCGGAAAATTTTCAGAAAATAAACATTTTTACAAAAATTTTCGTGTTATCTCACGGAAAGCTTCACAGAACAATTAAACTTCAGAATAAGTTTTTAAAATAATAAGTTCTAAATATTTTTCAATAAAAGTGACTCTTGGCTCAATTTCAAAATTTAGAATTGTCGTACATAATTGTAAAAAGAGCGCGTACTGTCAAATTATTTCAGTATTATATATACCAAAATCAGACAGATTCTAATCGTTTTTAATTCTGAGTTTTTTCCTCGAACGCTCGATCGTGGATTTGTTTTTTTTACGGAAATGTATAGTTCATATTTCTCCATCTCACCCAGAAGAAATGATAGTTTTTGACCGATATTTCTAGGGAGAAAACGCTCTAAGTCCTTGTAGTATTTGACCGATATGGTGGTCCTGTTTGACCGTTTTGAGAATTTAGGAAATGACCTTTTTTGACCGTATTTTTTAGAAGATGACCTTTTCATTTCATCTTTTTTGCAGCTGATTCGGAATTGACTGGCTCTTGAGCTATATAGTACTAAGTTGATTATCCAATAAAAAATATAAAATAAATACAAACATTACTCTTATTTGACAGCTCATCAATAGGTTAGAGAAGACAATAGTGTGAGGATTAATTGAAGCAGCTTTAAACTTGTTTAGACCAGACACCTTGTACAATAATGCTAGATGATGAGTATGCCTGGGCATTCTGTAGGTAACCGATTGGCTTACGCGACGAGGTGCTGCGGCATCGTCCGCAGGTAGGGGTAGGGTGTCCCAACCCCAATCCCCTAGTGTCTCTACCCTTTGGGGTGTAGATGCTAAGGTGCCCCAGTTTCTTCACGTTACTCAACTATTGCGAGAAAAAAAATAGTGAAAACAATTAAATGGAAAAAAATGTTTGGAGAGTACGTGAGCATAGTTTTCCTACTGTTTCTTACATTCTGACGTAAGCAGGATGTGGAATCTTCCGCTCCACTAGGATTTGATCCTTTCTCCCTCTCTTGATTGTGAAATCTCCAGTGTGGACAATCAGGTCAGACACTAGAAATATTGCAGTCATCAACAGTACAGATCTTTGCCATCGACTAGGAACAGGGCCGTTTATACTTGGCATCAATTCTTACGAAAGAAGATAAGAAAAGGATTTTTTATTGAAATCCATGTGTCCCACATCAACATGAATCATAAACACAGCCATCTTATATTTCTGATTTAGAATAAGAACAAGGAGGCTCGGTAATGTACGTTCGCACATAATATTCCCACCCCACTCATCTACAAATTTGGCTGAATTGTCAGCCAACTGAGGAAGAGACCTGCCATTTTTAGGAAAAGAAAAAAAATCAAACAACAACAAACATTAACAACCAAAATTCAAAGTCCATTTTTTCAAAAAAAACTACCTGATAACAAAGTCAAAATAGTGTCAACTATAACCTAAGCAAAACAAACTAGTTTTCGGCCTCTAGAAAAAAGGGACACGTCCATGATGAGACTCGGTAACGAGTAGAAAAAAAAGAACGAAAACGGCAAAGTTGGAAAAATACGATTATGCTTTCTTGAAAACAAATAATTTCAAATGATGAAAATCATTAGATATCAATCGAAATCTTTTCTTACGTTTCTGTTCATTCATACCGCATTGTGACTACTTCCAGATTTCGCATTATCTAGTCGTAGGTCTTAAAAAATTAAACGACAAAATCAGACGGAAATAACCATCAAATTTTGCGTCGAAGTAAACAGCGTCGAAGCAACTAAAAACATAATCTAATCCGAAAAAAATCAAATCAACTGTGCCTTCTTTGAACAAAAATAATGAGATATGTGACCTCTGAATAAATCGAAAACAATTTATATCAAAGCATGCGATTACGAACAGAACAAATAATAGCATAAATTCAAAAAGTAAACAATAATATTTTGCAATGAAACTAGTATTGAAGTCGTTTTAATATTATTCGAAATCAATTTATTTCAATGACAAAAACACTCACTATCAACTGAAATCATTAAATGTGTGTCTCAAAATTTCTTTTCTTTTGCAAGAGAAAACCATTGAGATCTTTCATTATTCAGAACATGTCCCACGTCTACAAAAGGAAAAAAAAGGACAAAATTAAAGTTTAATTTAATTTTTGTTGCAAAAGCTGGTATCGAAGTGGTTAAAACAATGAGCAACGCACAAAAAACCTTAGATATGTTCAATTGTGTCTTTGCGCAACACCAATAAACTTATATCCGACGTAGTTAATGAGACTAGGCAACAAGTAGACAAAAAAAGAACAACAAAATGCAAACTAAAAAATCATCTTTTTATTTTTAAAACAAATGGTTCCAAAGTAAAGAAAATACCACCGAATTTAAATCAGTAAATGGGTTCCTTTTTTCTTCCATAGGAATCCCTAACAGCTGGAATTATCTAGAGTTTATCGTTCGACTACAAAAAAGAACAACAAAGAAGGACAAAAATCAAAAATAAACTAAACTTATCGAGCAAACAACGGATATCGAGGCCGTTGAAACAGTAAGCCATGCAAAAATACCATTCAATTTTTTCAATTAGATTTTTTTCAACACTAATAGTTTTATTTACAGACTATAAATTTTGAGATTAGGTCATTAGTAACTATAATTTTAGGTCATTAGGACTATAATTTTAAACTTTCTAGGAAAACAGTTGGATATGTAATTAGTGCACATTGATCTGAATTGTTCGTTTTAATTATACTTTGTTTGTTTTAAAAGTTCGTGTTTTCAAAAGTGAATACGGCCAAAAGACTTCGACTAAAAACTTGATTGTTTTTCAAGAGATTTTTTAGGAAGTCATTTGAACCTCTCATTAGTGACTAATGAACCTCTCATTTCAATAATTGTATTCTCTGTGAGTAGCGTGTAGTTCTCCTTGTGGTAAAAAAGCAAAAAATTCAAAAATGATTTTTCAAAAACATCGACTGACTACAATCCAATTTTTTTAAGCCTTCAGAAACAACCATTGGAATCAATCTAGCCTTGCTATTGCCGTTCGTCTATTAAGAATACGTAATTGTTCCGAATGTTGGACATGGATAATTTAATTTAAAAATCAGCTTATCAAAAATATTGACTAAAAAGCTTATGTCGTGCCATTTGTGATAAAAAAACTTAATTTTAAAAAATTTAATATAACTTTTCGCCAAAAAACGTTGTTCTCACTGTTCAGAAACGTTCTTTTGTTTTTTAGGTAAAACCAACATCACTATCATTAAAAACTTTTTTTATTTTTTTGCAAAATTGGAAAAAATGCGTATAACTACGAACACTTGAACAATAGGTACGAACATCAGTCAAAGCTTCACAATTTTAAAAGTTTGATCCTCGATAACTCTGGGGGAAAAACAAAATTTAAAAAGTCTTTTCAATTTCATATATATATATATATATATATATATATATATTTATATATATATATATATATATATATATATATATATATATATAAATATACATATATATATATATATATATATATATATATATATATATATATATTTATGTATGTGTATATATATATATATATATATATATATATATATATATATATATATATCGGCTACGCTGAACAGACTTTTAATTATGCCACTCACAATCCTCAACAATGAATTTTTTTGATTGAACAAAACTGACTGAACGAAAAACCCGTTTGATTACATAGATCTTTCCCAACTAAAGTGCGTCGCGTGATTATAGCGTGAACCGATATAAAAACGAAAGGTGTTTTTGGTTTTAGCGGAATGGACTATTGTTTGTTTTTTATGTATATTTAGGGAAAATTTGAAAAAAAAACTTCGTTACGGAATTTACCTATGCCCTGGCTGAAAAAACTACATTCAACTATACAACCCCTGATTTTATGTGTAATAAGGAAAATAATCGTAATCAGAGTTGTACCTGTTGTTTTAGTGACAGTGTTATGATAAAAATTAACCTGTAAATTTCAAATTCTTTCTTTTAAAATGATGGCATGATGCATCTAAGAAGCAACTACTTTTTAATCTGTAAAAAAATGTGTCAGTGCTCTCACTTGAGATGACTCAGCAAAGGTTGTGCGAATCTGAAAACATAACTTTCGGCATTTTTGCGTTAAATGGGTGCTTTGAAACAACAATGAGGAGTAACAGGAGGTTGCAGATAACATATTGTTTATTAAGTACCACGGGTGGCTTTGCAGAAAAAAACAGTATTAGACTCTTTTTTATTTTAAAACTCAATTCAGAGTTTTTTTAAATCTCGATTTAAAATCTTGATTTCCATTTGGTTAGTAAATAGTTTGTTCAGGCGCAACGTTTGGAGTTTTTGAGTTTGAAATTTGACTACAATTAAAATAGAAATCATGCAAATAATTGAGGCTAGAAAATGAAATTGGTGCCACAATTTTTCCAATAAGGATTGTGAGACCACTTTTTGGACAACATTTCATTTTATCAGGAGGTTTTCGTTTACAATGTTGAAGTTCATTTCTTCAAAAGATCATTAGAATTATCTGAGTGTTAAGGGGGTTAGAGGTGATTCCATAAATTTTGTCAGGTTTTCAAGGTCTTTTCAAATGTTAACTTCACTTTTGTAAAAGTTTTTTGTAAATAAATTTTCGTTTTTCAGTTGGCGCCTATTTAAATTTTATAGCATAGTTTGTTATTCAGTTAGCAAACATTTTCTCCTTTCCTGTACATTTTGGGCCGTTGCATTTATATGAGTTGAGAATATATGTATGTATAGATTATCTATCTCTAAAATGTCATCTTCGAAAAAAATGCCTTAGCAACATACGTTGTGTTTTGACACAGTTCAGCGGAAATGGCAAATTTTTTCAGCTGAATTTTTTTAAAAACGTCAAAAACTCTTTTATTTGATATTTTTGAGAATCTACAAGGCTTGAGTAAACCTCCATTATCAGAAAACTCTTTTTAGCGCCTTTTTTTGAGATAGGAAAACAAAGCGCGACACAACAAACGGTTAAACCTTAGGTTTTTCATGTCAAGGAGGTTTTTGATTCTGCGTAAAACCAACAACACTATTGTTACCAATTTTAACTTGGTAACAATAGCACAAAACTACGGAAATGTGAACAATAATTACGAACATCAGTCAGAGGTTCACAAAAGTTTAAGATTTTAAACCTCAATAACGTGGAAAAACGAAAATAAAAAGTCTTTTTTGCTTTTTATCTATATATATATATATATATATATATATATATATATATATATATATATATATATATATGTTACGCTGAACGGGCTTTTTAATGATACTACTCGCAACCCTTTACGATGAATTTTTCGATTGACCAAATATGACTAAACAAAGAAAACGTTTGAGTATATAGTTCCTCCACCACTAAAGTGGGTCGGAACAATTATTCGGGTTTACAACCCATCCTAGTACACGTTGTATTGCAGTTTCTAGTTCCTATTTTTGCTTTGAGTTTCAAAAATTTGAGTTTAATTATTAGAAAAAATTTATTATGATTTTTTCTTATAATTTAGCGTGAACGGATATAAAAACGAAAGGTGTTATTGGTTTTTGGCAGAATAGACCATTGTTTTTTAGGCATAGTTAAGGAAAATCGGAAAAAAACTGGTTTACGGAACTTAAGAGTGCCCTGGCTGAAAAACTACATTCAATGATACAACCCCTGATTGTATATATAGTAATGATCATAATCGCAATCAGGGTTGTACTTGTCGTCTATCGTGCCTGTGTTATGATAAAAAGTAACCTGTAAATTTCACAGTCTGCCATTCAAATGATGGCATGATGTATTTATGAAGCGACTATACGTTTTAATTTGTAAAAAAAAATTGAGAGAGATCTCACATCAGATATCTCAGCAAAAGTTGTGCAAATCTGAAAACAAAACTTTCGGCAGTTTTTGGGTTAAATGGTTGTTTTGAAAAGACACTGAGGAATAACAGGAGGTTGCATTGTTATATTAAGTACCATGGGCGGCTTTGAAAATTGCAGTAACAGAAAAAAAAACATGTTTTGCCAGATTCTGTTTAAATTTTCAATTTCAAATCTTGATTTCCGTTTGTTTCTCTAATACTTTGTTCAGGCCTATTCTTTGGTGTTTTTTGAGTTGGATTTTGAATACAATGAAAGCAACAATGATTCAAAAGACGAGTAAAATAAGTACCAGAATGTTTTTCAACTAAGCTTGAGAAAACATGTTTTTACATAAAATTTCCTTTTCTGGAGAGGTTTTGGTTTACATTGTTGACAATAACTTAGACCAATCTTTTAAATTTCTTGAGTGCAAGGGGGTTAGTGTTAGTTGCATATAATTTACCAAGTTTTTCGATACCGTTTCCACATATTAGGCAGTGTTAACTTCACTTGTTTTCTAAATAAATTTCCGTTTTTCAGTTCACGCCTATTTAAATTTTATACCATATTTTCGTTATTCAATTGCCAACAATTTTCTCCGTTGCACTTTTTGGTCGTTGCGTTAGTATAACTTGAGAAAGTTGTTTCCGTATAGATGTTCCAAATCCAAAGTGTTATCATCGAAACATTTGCCTGAGCAACAAATGTTGTGTTTTGACACAACTCAGCAGAAATGACAAATTGTTTTAGCTGAAATTTTAAAAAAAGAGAGACAAAAAAGCATTTATTTGTGTTTTCTGAGTATACACAAGGCTTGAGTAAACCTCCATCACCATGAAACTTTTTTTCGCGCTATTTTTTAGATCTTATAAAAAGGGGAAAGACGACAACCATTTAAGTCTTAATTTTTCTTGTCAATGAGCTTTTTGATTTTGCTTCAAAAGTTCATCCGTCTTCGTTTATAAATTTTCGCTCCAAAAATGTGACATCCTGAACTATAATTAGGTCATTTTTACTTACACATAGTTCAGAAATTACTAAATTAGATGCTGTGTGCTTCTCAAAAACAATAACGAATCTGGTTGTAGAATTTTTTTCTCGGTTGTCAGAGAAAAATTCTCAGAACAAGTTTCTGCACCACTAAAAGTTTCCAAAATTTCGACCTTACCGCACTGAACCAGAATTATTTCAATTTTCCTTTTGTAAGCATTTCAGTTTTGGCTAAAAATTGAAACCAAAAGATGAAATCGTTCAAATTTTGACAATTGTTTGCAGAGCAATATTGGGTTTAAAAGAACTAAAAAAAAGATTGAATGAATGAAACCAGCGTAAAGAAAGTCAAACGGTTTTCACGGAAAGTGTTGAATAAGCGTGAAAGGAACTATCTTTTTGACAAAAAACAGCATTTGCGATGAATTTTTATTGAGAGCTCAAATTCAGGAGAAGATTATGTAGCTTAATATTTAGCCTGTTTTGATTACAAGACAAATTTTTGATTCTAAAATGCAAGTAAACTTAAACAACTGCATCCGAAAACATTAATGACCTACGAAAAACTGTAATTCAGAACAATTGTGTTGTCAATTGCTGAACTAAAGATGTTAGCAAATTTCTCAAGGGAGCACACATAAGTAACGACAATGTAGCAATGGAGACATGAAGTTAAAGCAAACTAGCCAATTAAATTAATTACCTCAACATGAGTGGCGTAGGATTACAAAACTAAATCTTGTAATCGAATGATAAAATAAAGAAGTTCAAAAATTAATTCCCTGGAAAATCATAAGCCTAAATAACATTGGAGAAAGCCTAAACAACATGACACGAAACCAGATGTTCTGAAAACTTTAGCTGAATAATCGAAAACATGGCTCAAACACATGTAAAAAGAAACAACAGAATCAGAGCTATGAGCTTATATGGCATCAAAAAAATTCTTTCCACTAAAACGCTCTAAAAGCCCCAAGGGTTTGTCTTAGATATGTATTCGTAGCCTTCCACAGAACCAATGCTTTTTATTTTTTGTCTTCTATGTTGTTATTTCCATTCTCACTGAAACTTACTTTCTGATATTGAGGTTGATCACTTGCTTGCCAATTATTTGACGAGCAACGCGTTCTTGTACAAAAATAAATTGAATTGAAGGAAAACTGCCTGTATATTCGCAAGTTTTTTTGGAGCAAATCTAGGAGAATTGAGCAAATGAAAAGAAATCAAAAGAATCTGCTGAACAGTTTTTGATAGACAAAGCACTGTGTTCAGATTATGGATACAGAAGTGTTTATAAAGCAATTAAACCTTATTTGACATGCCATTCTTAAGATGGAATGAAAATAGTCTTTCGAATTGAAACTTATACGGCAAAAATAATGGAAAACAAAGCAGAAGTTACTAAATGAAATTATAATACAATGCAGAATAGAGGAGGACAATTTCCTGTTTGAATTTCAGTGAGTTCAAAAAATAAAAAATTTGGATTTTTGTCTCATTAGATTAAATGAGGCAATGTTTATCGAAGCAAATAGCCCTCACCATTTTCGAAAATTTGGAAAAAAAATAATTTATTTTGAGCTACGATGGGTTCTAAATCAATACAAAACTAAATATGGCAAAGTTGATCGAACTAAACTAAATAAACTCTATTAGATTAACGACAAAGCAACTATTGGGATAAAAAAGGGGGGAACATGATAGCAAATAAATGACTTTTCATGGAAAAAACAACAGAAAAGAATACCTCAAAATTGCCAATAGTTTTTAACAAAGATATATGAATGTCATTAAAAACGGTTAGTTGTATGAAAAAAAGCCGAAAACAAAGTTGTTGTCATCTAAAACAAACACTTGCGATAATCCAATTTATTTGCGTCTAGGCAAAACACAAAAGAGCGGAATTCTGAGAAGTGGTTATTAACATGTTTAAATATTAATTTCATAAGAGAAAATGATAAAGATTTATAAACCCCTCAAAGAGACAAAATAATATTAGTGATTCTGTTTGGATCAAATTGTCGAAAGCTGACGAAGCAGCTGTAATGAAAGTGACGAAGCAAGAAATTAAAAACACCTGATCCAGGATTCTCTCAAAAAGCTAAATTTCTTCAAGAAAATAATAGTCGATTAGGTTTTGAAAGGCCTCGACTATTAACTGCCACCTGTGTGAAAATGTTTTTAACTTTAGATGTTTTTCTGAGGACCTAGCAACGTGTAAAATATATCGGATATGCGAAAGGTATGCTTTAAAAACTTTTTCGAAGTTTCAAATTCCTTAAAAAATACTTTCAGTTCTCAAATTCTGGGCGTAGAGAGCTCTGAAATGATACCACATCTTTTAGTTTGGGATGCCCTCAAACACGTGAAAAAAATTGGAGCAAAAAAAATCGGCCTTGAGTAAAGTTATCTCATATTTAAAAAATGTGGCAACAATGAAAATAAAATACAGGCTATCATTGAGTTTTTTTTCTATTTTGAGAAAATGATTTGCAAAATTCTTGTTGTGAATTCAGATTCGGTAGGGATGAGTGGGTGAAAAAGGGACTCAAAACCTTGTAGAGTGATGTTAGGTCCGTTTTAATGAGTCTGATCCTTTTTTTCTACGCGCTGGTGTCTACAACGCTTTTGCGCAAGCTCTGATTTAAAAATTTTCTGAAAAAAGGATAAACTTTACCCGTTTTCAACTCCTAAATTTTGTTCAAGAAAAAATTGTTCATCTTACTTGCTTCATACTTTTTTATTTGTCAAGCTTAATATAGAACTTAAATTGAGTCAATCATGCACGTAATGGAAAGGTTTGTCAATTCTGTGGTTTCCCTAGTTGGGCTCTAACCTGCAAACTGATGCATGCAATGGGCTGCAGTCAAAACCCAGCGGAGTGCAATAATTGACCCCCCACATTTGAAGTAAGAGCGGTATTAAGCTATGAATAAGAGCCGAACGGGCGCACAGCCGAATGAGATAAAATTGAAAATCAGAGCCGAATGCTTAAATTTGATTGGCCAAATAATGTGATTGATTCAGATTGAGGATCTTTTGAACAATTCCCCCTCTTTGCAAAAGGGGGCTATTCTTGAATAGAATTTAAGAGAGCCATTTATGAACCAATGGCGACTGATAACTTCTTTCCACGCATGCACACATTATGTTAAAATGAATAGAATAAAATACGCCATATTATGGCAACTAGCCGAACCGGAATACAAAGCAAAAAGAATTTCTGACTGGCGATTTCCGGATCACATTCATAACTTAATGTCAAACTTGCAATTATTTATGAAGAAATTTGCAAATTTTGTAAAATAAAGCAATAAATTTACAAACATTTGCAAATAGGTCTGAATATTTTGGTCTCTTATAGTTCGCAGTTGGCTTGTAGGGTGATTTTACCCCACAAATTGTTTACAAGGTGTACTTTGAACATTTTTCAAATAAAATAAGCAATCACTGAAAAATGGTTAGGAAAATAACTATTGGGATAAAAAATGGGGGAATGTGATAGCAAATAAATGACTTTTTCAGGGAAAAAAACAACAGAAAAGATTACTTCAAAATTGCCAATGGTTTTTAACAAAGATGTTTAAATATCATTAAAACGGTTAGTTCTATACAAAAAGCCAAAAACAAAAATTGTTGTCATCTAAAACAAACACTTGCGATAATCCAATTTATTTGCTTCTAGGCAAAACATAAAATAGCGCATTTCTGAGAAGTGGTTACTAACATGTTTAAATTTTAATTTCATAACAGAAAATGATAAAGATTTATAAACCTCTCAAAGAGGCAAAATAATTTTAGTGATTCTGCTTGGATCAAATTGTCGAAAGCTGACGAAGCAGCTGTAATGAAAGTGACGAAGCAACAAAGAAATTAAAAACACCTGATCCAGGATTCACTCAAAAAGCAAAGTGTCTTCAAGAAAATAATAGTCGATTAGGTTTTGAAAGGCCTCAACTTTTAACAGTGAAATTAATAGGCCTCAACTATCTGAAATTTTTTTAACTTCAGATGTTTTTCTGAGGTCCTAGCAACGTCTAAAATATATCGGATTTTTTAAATTTCGTTATAAAAGTTTTTCAGAATTTATTGAGTACAAGTTTTTTGACCAACTTAATATTTGCTGACGATTATTGGGTGGCGAGAAACCACAATGAGGGATATATATTTTGACTGAAAAGGGCAACAAAGCGCCAAAAGTATGCTTTAAAATCTTTTTCGAAGTTTCAAATTCCTTAAAAAATAATTTTAGTTCTCCAATTCTGGGCGTAGAGAGCTCTAAATTGATATCACATCTTTTAGTTTGGGATGCCCTCAAACACGTGAAAAAAATTTGAGCAAAAAAATTGGCCTTGAATAAAGTTATCTCATATTTAAAAAAATGTGGCAACAATAAATACAAAATGTATGCTATCATTGAGTTTTTTTCTATTTTGAGAAAATGATTTGCAAAATTTTTGTTGTGAATTCCAATTCGGTAAGGATGAGTGCGTGAAAAAGGGACTCAAAACCTTGTAGAGTGATGTTAGGTCCGTTTTAATGAGTCTGATCCTTTTTTTGTCTACGCACTGGTATCTACAACGCTTTTGCGCAAGCTCTGATTTAAAAATTTTCCGAAAAAATGATCAGCTTTAGCCGTTTTCAACTCTTAAATTTTGTTCAGGAAAAATTGTTCATCTTACTTGCTTCATACTTTTTTATTTGTCAAGCTTAATATAGAACTTAAGTTGAGTCAATGATGCACGTAATGTAAAGGTTTATCAAATTTTGTGGTTTCCCTAGCTGGACTCTAACCTGCAAACTGATGCATGCAATGGGCTGCAGTCAAAACCCAGCGGAGTGCAATAATTGACCCCCCACATTTGAAGTAAGACCGGTATCCAGCTATGAATAAGAGCCGAACGGGCGTACAGTCGAATGAGAAAAAAATGAGAATCAGAGCCGATTGCTTAAATTTTATTGGCCAAATAATGTGATTGATTCAGATTGAGGATCTTTTCAACAATTGCCCTACCCCTTGCAAAAGGGGGGCTATTCTTGAATAGAATTTAAGAGAGCCATTTATGAACCAATGACGACTGATAACTTCTTTCCACGCATGCACATATTATGTTAAAATGAATAGAATAAAATACGCCATGTTATGACAACTAGCCGAACCGGAATACAAAGCAAAAAGAATTTCCGCCTGGCGATTTCCGGATCACATACCTAGCTTTAAATTATTGTCAAATTTGCAATTATTTATGAAGAAATTTGCAAGTTTTGTAAAATAATGTATTAAATTTACAAATATTTGCAAATAGGTCTGAATATTTGTGTCTCTTATAGTTTGCAGTTGGCCTTGTAGGGTGATTTTACCACACAAATCGTTTAAAAGGTGTACTTTGAACATCTTTCAATTAAATCAAGAAATCTCTGGGAAATGGTTAGGAAAATAACCCACATTGATAAATTAAGCAGAGCTCGACTGGAACGAACTCGGCCCATCGTTTGCAAGTTTTTGCAAACTTAACATTAATTTGCAACATTTTGCAAATTTGACCTTGTGAAGAGATAATTTGCAAATTTTTACAAATTTGGTATTATTGTGCAAAAATTTGCAAATGTTTGCAAATTTGGCATTTTTTTTGAACTAGGGATCCCACAGCGCATGAGAGGCGTGGCCATCAACAGCGGTCTGCAATTGAGCTTAAACTATTATTCGGCTATCTAAACTGTAGGCCAAGTAACATCGTGGTAAAGTATAGCACAAAAGGGGTGGCGGTTCTCTAGTAGGTACGAAAGGGGGGGGGCAAATGTTGAAAAGATCTCAGATTGAATACACCAAATGGAGAATTCAGTCGTCGTCCCTTGATTATATTTAAGGTGTGCAGCCGGGTTGCGCTCCACTCAGCCGCTCCGTGGCCGAAACCCGCCCCTTCCCCATGACGGAGGAGAGGGGGAGGAGGCTGTGACCACCAATAGACTGTCTTTACGCTACTTTGTAACTATTTTTCACAAAAAAAAATCTGCCTTTAAATTACCGAATTTAAAATCAGCCAAACCGTGCACGGGAAAAAATCGGCTTTAAATCTCACTGTAGGTCATTCTGCTCTGTGCCCGTTCGGCTTTACCGGCATCCTCCGAGCGGTTGATTACAGAAATTCGCACAAAAAATGGCCGTGGTCCGATTGCATTGTGCGCGTTAATTATTTTGGTTATAACTTCATTTCCAAATTTGAACGATCTAGGTTTTGTATGACCATATATAATATTTGAATTTGTCGTTTTCGATATGACAATTCGAAAATTAATTATGTTATAGAGCACGAAGAAACAACAAATTTGAACAACAATACGGAACAACATAACTATTGTACTCGAACTACAAACTGAGTTAACTTATTATGAATGTCCTAAAATTTATCAAGTAAAGAAAAGTCACTTTGGTTTTGTTCAAACAGGATTCATTTTGGTGAGAATTTATGGCAAATTGAAACGTGCAATTTGTTTCATAATCAATTTGTTTTACCAAGATCTTTTCATGGGAAAATATTTATAGAATGTTTAAAAAATGTTCCGCTCAGCAACAAATAAAAACAGTATGCTGTTAGGTTTTTTAAATAAAAATGCAATCTTTAGCTGGTCAAAAGCCTTGAGTCTCATGTGAAGTCAGCAGCTTCAATAATTTCACTCAAATATTGTGGTCTCTGATGTTACCCAGATTTAGGCCTCGACTTATGAAATGACCACGCTCGACCAAAAAGTGGTATGAAAAGATCATGCTGAACTCAAACAGCCCATGAAAAGTCTTGAGCTGTAACTAATCGTTCAACTAGACTTTGGTTCGACAAAAATTTTTGATGCTGGACTTTAACTCGACCCAAATATAATGCTCGACTTTACCTCGACCTAAAATGTTCATGCTGGACCCAAAAAATTTACATTTGCACTGAAATTTGACTCTTGCTTATAACGTAGTCAACTGGTTTTACCGTTCAAATTTTTCAATGTTTCTCATATTTTCTCGAAAACGAACTGTGAAATTGTAAATAGATTGTAAACACAATAAACTCATTGCAGATAAAATGTCGATTGTTAGAGCTTTGTATATTTATTGAATTCAACCGAACAAATTCGCTATATTGGTTAATTGGGAAAACTAATTTATCTTAAGAATTCAATATTTCGTAATTTTTTTGTCAAAATTCTACTTGTTTTTCGAAGATGGACAGCCTGCTGCTACGCTAATTTGGTGTCACCGGTAGATGTTACACATCTACAAAAGGACTTATAGAAAAGTTAACTGTTATTAATTGCACAAAATGCGATCCTCGACTCATGAAAAGACCATGCTCGACCTATTAAAAGACCATGCTCGACCTTAATTTGCTTTAAAAAGACCTTATCTGTACCATGAAAAGACTTTACTTCGTCTATAGTTAGGAGCTGGACTGCGTAATTATAGTCAATATTGGACCCCCCTACTAGATTTACAAAGTTTTTTGATAAGTCGAGGTCTAAGCTTGGGTAATGAAGAGTGTTCAAAAAAACAGTGATACAAGTACGATAAGGTTCTATTGGGACGGGTACACTACATCACAAAAGTTTGGCGAATAGTAAATGTGTAGCTGGGATATAACTAATACTAACATATTGACAATTCACACAGAAAAAAAAAGAAAATGGTTGTATTTAGTTTTCATTTCTAACATTAAAAATTTTGTTCTCCAAATTTTTATTTCAAAAAATCAGTTTTAAAAATACCAGTAGTTTTGCTCCCTTTCGACATTTGAACTGAGCGTCTGCTTTAAGTTTCAATTCAATTTGCTGAAATAGAAAAATTGCATGCCACAAGGACACACAACATGCTGTTAAAGCTTTATCAAGTGGCCCGGTAAAAAAACAATACAGATAGTTCGAAGACATCAAAAGAATAAAAAGTTTTCAGTTGCTGAAAAAAATGATAACTGAAATTTGCTAAAAATTTTAGGTTACGTGACAGATTTTCATATCCAATAACAAAATTGTAACGTTTTAAAGTTTGTGATTTGATCTATTTTTGTCCGGTGGTGTGATTGAATTTTATCGATACCAGCCAAACTTTCTTTTTGCCCTAGTAGAGATGGTTCTGCAACTCAATTCAAAATAATATTTTAGGGGTGAATTGCCAATCAACCAACTGATCAAGTATTTCCATAAACAACTAATAGAGGAAAATGTCATCCATGGTTTTGATTTTTTTTATCTATTATAACTGAAACGTTGTCAAATTTGATCTGATTTTTTTCTTTCTCTATTATATCTGAAACGTTGTACAATTCTTCTCGAAAAAATTGTTTTTAAATACGTTTCTGCACTCAAAAACTTGAGACCAATGAAATTTTTGACGAACATTCATAAGCCAACAGAGCATATATTATCTTAGGTTTAGCAAACGCTTTATAAAATTTAAGCAGAAGTCTCTTTGAAAGTAAAAGTCGTCCTCTAAATGATTAATATTCCTAATGAAGTTCTCCTCTAACTGTCATCTTCAATTTTAATAAGAAAACTTATCGCCAGAAAAATATAGTTTCGCAATTTTAAGAAAAAAAATGAGGGGAAACTGACAGAATTAAACTGCTATGTTAATGTTAAAAAATTACTGGCAACTATTTCTGTTTATTTTGATAGAATTGCAATCACTATTTGTGTTAAAAGATAAATTATCAGATTGTATGAGAGAAAATGTCTACATGAAAAAAAGCCCGAGAAATGTTCCCATTAAAGCATTAATATAAAATAGGTATATTTTGTGTCTCATAAAGACGAACATTTTGCGTTTTCCTCGATTTTCTGTGAATTGGCTGACTTTTTCCTTGAAAAACAGTTTTGAATGAATAAGTGATTGTCGTAGTTTTGATTGAAGCTTCAACATATGAGACATCAACAGAATTTAATGCTTCAAAAACTGTCACATAACTCTTTTCTTGTGACTTGGAAAAATTTTGTTTATTTTCAATCTATGAAGAAACTCGCAATTCTTATAAAAAATTTAATAAAATCCATGAAAATTAGGTAAACAACAAAACTTTTTGAATACAAAAATCCTTTTCACTGAACTTGACATCTGAGCAACCTAATAAAGAAATCTTTTTGTTATTTACAGCTCTCTAAAATTTTTTGATGCTACTTTTTTTCTCATCTAATAAGAAAATTTCTTCGTTTGATTCAATTTTAATCAATAAGCACTCTTTCGAGCAATTAAAACAAGCGTTTCCCAAAAAGTGAGATGTAACACTTTTTACTTTCAAGTAACACTTTGTTCAACAAACGATAGGAGAAAACAATCAAACCAATTGTTGTTTTTGTTCAGTTCAATCAGTTGCCTAGTTTCTTTTCTGTATTTTCTCAAAAGCCGCCCTAAATTTCATTGATAAAAACTACTGAAAAAAATGGACAAATCGAAAAAAATAGTTACCTCAAAATCTCCCATTTTTTTCACAAAGTTGTAGCCTGCCCCAACTTGAAAGAAATACAGCGATGTTCGTTGTTGAATTCAAATGACTCCTACTTGATTATTTATGGATTGGATGTTTTAAAACTAATTGAGATCCATAACTTGCTGCAAACATGAACTAAACAGTCGATTTATCTCTCAAAATAAATATAATTGAAAAAAAAGAACACTGAATTCAATCCACTATTGCTGTGCAAAAACAAATAAGTAGATTGCGCAAAACAAAATGGCAGTGCAAAGTATCAATAATAATAGCAACGTCATTACTGAAAAAAAATTTATTTATTCGAATTGGAACCCAAGAAAAGTTAGTTTTTAAACCTCACATGTTTCCAAGAAAAACAATCCAATAACTGCATGCAAGGGTCTCCCTTAAATTCCTCAAAAATATCATTAAAGATTTGCTTTTTGAAATTTTTTTTATTTTTGTTTTTTCTTAAGAGACAAGGTAAAGAATTCCAGTCCTCTAAAGCTTTTCTAACGGATGAATTTTCTAGTTTTGAGCTCTTGAATATGTAGCCCCAGTACTCGAGTCCAATTCTTTCATTTTTGTTAATTTTCCAGGTTTTAAGTTCACGGCCCTGCTTTAATAAAATGCTGGTAGTTGGTTGGTTTTAATCTTCCAGATGTAATTAAACCGCTTTAGTTTCAAAAATAATGCATGGATAGATTTTTATGCTTTAGTTTCAGATCTCTAGATGAATCAAACTTTTTCCTAAAGAAGCTAGCTTTAACTGCCCCATTAAGTTGTCTGTCCGGTGTTAGAACTAGATTTTGGTTGATAGACTGAATGATAGTTGCTGAATAATGCATGTAGAGGTTTTTCATATTGTCTGGAATTGTTCTTCTTATTGTATAAATTGTCTTAATACCAGCAGCCATTTTTTTAGCATGTGTTTTGTTTCTTCTTGGAAAGTTACTAATCTATCAATGTGGACGCCTAAGTATTTGATAGCCTCTTTTTCATCAATGACTACATTGTCAACAACCATTTGTGTACTGGCAGTTCGTTTTGTTTTGCTAAAGATAATGAACTCTGTTTTAGAGGCATTGAGACTTAACTCATTTGATTGGAAAAAGGTAATTAACTTTTGTGTTTCCATTTCTAAATTTTTTGCCATCTTCGATTGAGTTATTGGATGTGAGAACAATTGTGTCATCTGCATATTGAATAAGCTCTGTTTCGTTTTCAAGGCATTTATGCATGGCATTTATGTATAAATTGAACAGCAGTCGACCAAGGACCGTTCCTCGAGGAACTCCTCTTGTGAGTTCAACTGGATCCGATAGAATGTTTTGTATTTTTACTTGCTGCTCGCGATGAGACAGAAAACTTTTGATTAATAGCCTAGACGATGTATTAAAACCTAACATGTCTAATTTTTCATCAAGAATTTGGTGGTTTATAGAATCAAAAGCCTTGGATAAATCCAGTAGGGCAGCAGATACATATTTACTTTTATCAGTTTCTGATCGTATAAACTCAGTAAAATACGTGATTGCATCTGTGGTTGAAAATCTTTTTCTAAATCTATATTGCGTTTTAGTGATCAGCTTTTCACTCCATAAGTAATCTACAAATTGGTCTCTGAGAAGAATTTCAAAAATTTTTGATATACATGGTGAATATCAAAATTTTTTGAAATAATTGCGTCTTGTAATAATGAGAGTTGTGAACAAGAACGGATAATTGACCAGACATACAAATACCGTACATTAAATCGTTAATTACTACTGCTTTAAGAAGTGAAAAACAAACTAGCTCAGATTTTGGTTACAATAGAAACATCAGTTGAGTCCTTCATTTCCAATTAACAAACGAGCCCAAAATTTGATCTGCATTATCACGGACCGCTTTAAAAAAAACAGGAACTACGTAGGCACCACCGCTAAGACTGTTGAATTTCAATTCAATTTACACTTAGATATATATCCCAAGAAGTAACTTTCAGAGGTCTTCGTCTAACAGCCTGTAAAAAGCAATTGCAACATTTAGAAATCTTAACCTAAAAGCATAATTTATTCAGAAAAGTACACATCAATGCATTTTTCATGTTAAAAAAGTCCACCAATTGCAAGCGAACCTTTCATTTGAGGAAGAAATCAAAGGAAACATGACTGCCACCGATAACAGGGAAATTCAAGAAAACAAATGCTGTAGATATCCAGTTCGTCCCATATTTTCGTTCGCATGATACCGCACAAGATCATCAAAAACTTAGACTTTCAAATACAACAAATGCTTGTGAGTTCTCTTCAATCCAGAAATGTTATTTTAACAACCGTAAAAACAACAAAAACTTATCACCATATGAGCGAATAGAAAATTGTGGAAATGAGGTTGGAGAAACTTAAGGATAGTTCCAAGGCCACAGCAGTTGACCTCTAAATGAAGCAATTTCAAAAACCATAATTAAATTGCTTTTACGTCCTTTTCCATCTGAAGGCAAGATAAAACATTCAGATTATCACTAAAAGATAACACGAAAAACTTCAAGAATTCAATTTTTCTAGAACAGTTTATTTTCCTTTTTATCAATTTTGACTTTTCTGTCACCTCCAAAATATTGCTCCTGGATTCTTAAGAGTCATTTCGAAACTAGTGAAACATTTTTCAAAACAAAATTTTTCTTCTTTGTTAGAAGTCAAATTCAAAACTTAACTTAGATCTTCATAAAGTGTAAAACTTAACTTAACAAGATAATGCCTCGCGCAGTTGATTCAAGGCAACAAAGTTATTGATGTTAATCACTTATTCACGGGCTGTGATTAAAATAAACATTGATAGCTGTAAGTTACTAGATGATGGACTTCCCAATCCCCTTTTCAAACAACGCTCAGATGGTCAGATTACCTCCGAAATCCCTTTAGTTCCGGGAATTTCTGATGAGCTAAACATATTTGCCCACTCTAAGGACACCAGCTTAAAACCATTGTGCCATGATTTGACCCCTATCTCCAACTTATAATGGGTATATATCCAGGCATTTTTGAACATTCCAACAAAATCAAATTTATCAGCTCTATCTACTATTCAGATACATCGTATATTCTGCAAAATTGATTTTGGTAATCTTTCAATCTTTAAAAACTCGATTTTATAAACATAGTTTAAAAAGATTACAAAACGCCTGCAAAACTCATGACGCAAAAAGTAGCAGTTTGCAAAAAAAAGTTTGATAAAAACAAAACTAGATAGTTTCTTGACACCCATGACGCAAAGTATTTAGTTACTTTCTTTTCACAATTGTTTTGTTTGTTGAAACCACAATGAACGAGCAGGTTGTGAAGAACATGACCTACACCGGAGAAATACATGACTTTTTGGTTCAGAACACAAAATTTGTGGAGAACATCAACCGAACGATGATTAGGACAATGTGGCACTATAAATGACTACAGGGGAATCGAGGAACAAATTGACGAACGCAAACCATTTCCCATTGGTGCAAAAAAACAAGAAGGTCTGCATCATGGCGAACGATGCTTTTGAGAAAACATTTGCGCGAATCGAAGACAACAGAAAAGATGTGTTGCGGTATCTTGCTGTAACTCAAGATGCACTAAACCTCGTGCAAATGAGACATGACTGGGTGAGGGATCACGGCCCAAAGAATTGATCAAAGGCTTGGAATATTTTGCAAGAGAGTTTTCGGAGTATAGAGAACCCAACAGTGGTTACTTTGGATTCGTCTTTTGGTCGCCCTTTTCGTGAGGGATGTTAGTATCTGAACACTTTTTTCATTAGAGTACAGGAAATGCTCATAAGATCAAAAAAGCAGCAGTAGTACAATCGACCGAGAGTACCTGGTGGCTCTTATCCTGTGGAGGATAGCTGACTTGCCAGTTGACATTTGCGGCACTGACCACATAGTGACGGGCCTTGATGCAGTCCCGGATGCAGACTTCACTACCACTTCAATAAGTGCTCAGAATCGAAATTGAGGAGGACTCTAATTTATTGGGCAAAAATTGTGTGTGTGGCAACCAATCGAGCAGAGGCGACCTTTAATGTGAACTCAAGAATCTTCTGTTTGTGTCTAACTACTCTCCTAATCTTCTCATAGTCTCAGAAAGCACTTATTGTGGACATAGCTTCGTTTCCAAGAAAAAACAACCGCATAAAAATTCGCATGCGTGAAGCTATTACAGTAGATTAAAATTTTACCATGCCCTGCAGGAGTAGAAGACAAAACCAGTTCCAACAGCACGAGATTTGACAGTACGAAAAAGCGGCATACACAACTTGGTCATGTATATCAAAAAGATGTGATCAGTAGCGCACCAGAGATAAGGGGATTGGGATAACTCAAAGAATAAGATGATGTGTGTAATTTACCAATATCTCATGAACTGATATTCCAATGGTTGGTGCCAGCATTCGCAAACGACTGGAACCTCAAGACATTGTTCACAGACGTGACGGTTTTTTTAGAGTAATATTGCTGTCAATGCTCTGAGTGCTTGTTGTATTAGCAGACCAGCGCACAACTTTCGGGGATTGAGACCTGCCGAAGGTAAAGTGTTGGTTTCTGGCTAGTCCAAAGCTGTTTGTTCTCCCTGTTCGCTCTTTGTTAGAGAGCTGAGACAGCAAAAAGCAGAAGAGTTTTTCCAGCAGTTCAAATTGTGTTCTTTAGAAGCAAGTATTCTACAGGAGACAACCATACCAGAGACGCCACAATTGATTGACATTTGAGAAACACCAATACCTTGCTGCTGGCAAGATGCTTTTTAATTGAGTCATGGCTTCTCAATTTGACGCGGATAGTAATATTTCGCCATAGAGCCAGGATCAAGAACTTGATTGTGAGATGAGGGAATAAAGTTGTCAAGTAGATATGATGTAAAGTTGTGTACATAAATTTTTAAAAAGATGAAATAATTTTCTTGTAGAGTCTGCCCGAGGAAGAAAAATAGAGACCCGGTTCTATTTTGTGTCTTGGCCTTGGAAGGAAATTTTGTGGGTGATCATAAAAGAAAATAAACTGCTAGAGGCGATTGGAGAAGTTTTGCAAACCTGGTCACCAGGTGGTGTTCATCGTGAAGATTGCAAGAGGGATAGACAACACACATTTACTGTAGTCAAAATAATCAAGCACGGTGCTGTGACAGCTCATATTTCTAAGAGGAATAACAGGATCAAAAGTTCACTGCTATCTGAAGGAGCCGACGGCACTCATGATCGCTTCCAGACAGTGATTCAGATGACCTATCCCCCCAGACATGGTTGGCTTCAGTGATGAAGAAGCTTTCAACATAGAAAGCAGATTTTAATTGCTTTGGGGCGCGAAAAGTAGAAGAAAGGAGAGCAAAATCACAGTCAAACAGCAGCACTATATTTGGAATGTTCTACGCCAAGCAAATTGTATCAAGTTTTACTAAAGGGGGAAAAAGAGAGCATGGCATATTTTTTTGGCCACTCATTGAAGTTGTTGAGACATTTTAAAGCGGTTTGGCCTGCAATCAGTTATCACAGTGAAAATAACTGCTTGAATTTTTATGTTAGAGATTGTTTTTTCCAGATGATACTCTCCGTGAAAGAACTATGTAGATGCTAGTAAAATTAATCGAATATGTAAGCAAGATCCATTTTGTAACCTTAAGACATGGACCAGAGCGTTTCAAAATGATTTTGCTAACTCCTTTATCTTTGCTGCCTTTGAGCAATTATTAGCATACACAGTAAATGAGTATGTTGCTCGTGTGTGATATTGAAGGAAATTACTAGTGATATCGGGATTAAGGTAATTAAGAGTTAATTAAGAGCCGTTTTAGTAAGTAATCCGACATCCCTAAATGTCGCTGTAAGTTTACAGCAACGGACTATAATGAATAGCCCGCACCGAACTCATGGTCAGGGCAATGTCATGTAGGTCTAAGAACCTCCCAGGTCAAGCTCCCAGACCCAAGCGAGCTCTGATCAGACCAACTTGGGTCGCACACAGGGGTCATCGTGCGACCGAAATTAGAAGTTCGGGAAAGTGCTACGGTCGCGTGATAGTCTGGACAATGCTGGCTGAAGGGTCTGATCGAAAACCAAGTCTGGACATAGTCTGGACCATGGTCGAAAAGGAGTCTGATGAGAGATAGAAGTCTGATTATAGTCTCAACAATGGTCGCACAATAGTCTGGACGAGCTTCTTTCCTGTCTTTTCTGGTTCTCTCATTCTTTTACATGTCACGCCGTTCTAAAACTTTGTACCTTGAATATTATTAGTAACATATATTATAAGGAAAATTAATTATTTTCAAGTCAAGGAAAGTGCAAGCGATATGGGGATTATATAAGGCAATTAAAAGCCAACTTGGTAAGTACACTTTGATATCCTTAGATGTGCCAATATGTGACTAGCATCAGACTGTAAGGCAGTTACTAAGCAGACCGTTTCATAACTAATACATTCGAAATCGAAGCAAAATATTAGAACCTGCAGTCAATATTGAGGATGAAGACTCTGGTTTTAACGGCTTCGACAATTCTTTCTCGAAAAATTTTATAGAAGTTTTTAATTTTGTCTGTAACTGTCGTTTTTACTTTTTTTTTTTAGTCGTATGAAATTTCCCGGACGATGACCCGGTTTCATTGGCTTTTCATGGAAGAATAGATGGGCCGATATTCTGATATTAGTAGATAGCTGATGTTTTCATGACTTTGAAAATAATTGTTTTCCAAAATAATAAAAACACTTTTTAACTTCGCAGATTTGTTTCTTTTTATTGTATGATTGTTATCTATTCTCATTGTTTATAGGCCGAATATGACAATATTTTTGTCTAGGAATGGTGTCAAAGTGATTGATGTCACAAAATATAATGTTGTTAAAGAATTCGTTAAGACGTTGCTGGCTTGGACACGGGTTTTTCTCAAAAAAAAGTAAATTAATTTTGGTTTTCTTCATATTATACGTTCTTTTTGTAGACCTAAGATATATTCTGGATAAAAACTGTTTTCAAGGTCTTTTTTGGAAGAATAAACAAACCTATTTAATTATTTCATTTTGTAATTAATGGCTTTCAAGTCTTTGGAAATTTTTTTTTAAAAAAAAACAAGTATTAATTAATTTTGCTATTTTCTTTTTGTATAATTGTTAACTGGTTTCTTAAATAGGAGGTCACATATTTCTTCTATTGGTGTTCAAAAAAGGTGCAGTTCAACAAATTTTGAGGGCCAAAGTCTGGCTTTAGGGCTTCAAAATCGTTTTCTGGCAAAATTTTTCTGACTTTTTTTGTCTATTTATTGTTCTTTTTGTGACCGCATAAAAATTGAATACCAACAGTTCTTAATTCCCATCTTTAAAAACACTGATAATTGTAAACCTATGCGATATTTTAATTGATTTCTAATGGTTTTCAGTTCTTTGAAAATAAATTTTTTTAAAAAAAATAAGCGAATTCTTCAAATTTACTGTTTTTGTTCTTTATTGTCTAATTGGTACCAAGTCTTATTATGAACTGGTCCCGTATGTTTTGTGGTGTATTACAATTTACTTTGTTTAGTTTTAGTTTTATCTGGCGTTATTTTAACTTTGTTATTAAGTTTTGTTTTTGAAAACGGAGATAAGTTTTTTTGATGTAATTAATGTTTGTTGTTGTTGTTTGATTTTGCTGTTCGTCTTTCTTAATATTGGCATACCTCATCATTCTAATGCATCAGTTTTTACTCAACTGAGTTATTTGCTTTGGAGGCTATCTTTTCGTTCATACACCAATTTTTTTTGATCTAACATGTTAGATCTTGAGGAAGTTGATCTAAATGTACGCTTCAGTCGCTTTAGTTAGTGTGGTAAAAACTCTTTTAAATAAAAGTATATTTGTATATATGAAAAAAAAACTTGTCAGTCAAGATTTGGGTGCGGGAAACAATTCTTATTTCAGTAGTTTTTAAATCCACTTGAAGCGGAATGGATTTGCTATGGTGTGGAGTATCCATTTGTAGAAGAAAGGAACACTTGAAAAGAACATCTCATCTTCGCCCTCATCCCAGCTGTAGTTACCTGAAGAAAACAAGGAAAAACTAAACCAATATGCGTCATAATCGACTAAGACCGGATCCAATGCTCACAAACATTGCCCTGAAACGATGGCAAATAGTGGGTTGATCCAGAAATCCTAAAACTGGCCTGTACAATTTGAAATTGAATGCTGAGCGGTTTTAGTGAACCGTGTACTTAAAACTAGTAAATACGTAAAAACACTTAGAAGTTGTTAAAGGCTCTCGAGCTTCACCAGAAAAATCAATTTCTCTCGATGAAAGATAAAATCAAATCGGTCAGATGAAAGGTTGCTAAAACGAAAAATTGAATGAAGAAACCAATAGGAGTAAAGTAAACTAGCAGGCCCGCAAAAGCATCAAAAGAAAATCATTTAAAAGAAAAGATAGAAAGTTAGAAAATCAGATTTTTTTTGCACCACCTGGGGCTGGAACCTATGCCCCTCGTTCAAAAGCAATAGCTATTACGTTTCGTCACCGATGTGTTTGGTTTGATAATATTACCCTATGTTCCAACAATTTTTTGTCCAACCACGTTTTCTGCTTTACAATTTTGCATATTTAAGGAGCGCTCAGACCTGTACAGATAACGATATTCTACATGGTGGCATAGTGTACTAATGTTCTACGTTAGGCTGCATGTTTAAAAAACGTTCATAACATGCAATGATACGGAGCTTAAACATGTGAAAGAGAAAAGAGAGAAAGAGACGAAAGAGAAAAGACAGAGAAAAGAGAAAACCAACGCAGAAAAAGAGAACAGGAAAGTGATAAACAAGAGAGAAAATAGAAAAAAACAGAACAGAAGAGAAAAGACAGAGAAACGGAACACAAAAAGCCAAAATCAGGACAGAAAAGAAAAAGAGACAAGAAAGAGAGAAACGGAATTGAGAAAAAAAGACAGAAATGAAAAAGAGAAAATCAAAAAAAAGAAAAGCAACAGAGAAAATAGAGAAAAGCGAGAGAAAAGGAGAGCAGACAAAAAGAAATGCAGAAAAAAAAACATGAAAAAAGAGAGAAAAGAAATAGAAAAACAAAAGAGAGAAGAGACACAGAAAAGCAGAAAAGAAAAGAAGAGAAAAGCACAGAAAAGAAGAAAGAGAAAGAAAGGAGAGAAAAAAGACAGGAAAAAACAGAGAAGAAACCATACAGAAAAAAAAGAGAAAGAAACGAAAGAAAGAAGAAAGAAAGAAAGAGGAAGACGAAAGAAAAAAAAGAGAAAAAAGAGAAAATAAGAAACAACAGAAAAGAGAAAAGCAGAAAAGAAGAACAGAAAAAAAGAGGAAAGAAAGAGAAACGAAAACGACAGAGAGCAAAGAGAAAAGCAAGATAGAAAAAAGAGGGAAAAAAGATAGAGAAAAAGGACAGAAAAGAAAATGAAACGCAAGAGAAAGGAAAAACATAAAGGAAAGAAAAGAACAAATACCTAAAGAAAAAACAAAAAAGAGGAACCAATGAGAGAAACAAAACAGAGACGACAAAGAAAGAGAGTCAAAAAAAAGAACAGAAGAGAAAAAGAGAAAAGAATGAAAACAAAAAAGAGGAAGGCAGAAAAAAGAATAGGAAAAAGGAAACAAAAGAGAAAAGTAAGGAAGAGAACGAAGCAGAAAAGAGAGGGGAAGAAAGAAGACAGAAACAAAAGACACAAAAGAGAAAAATGAAGGAAGACAAAAGCAAGTGAGAGAAGAAAGAGATAAAAAGAAGGAAAGAAAAAAGAAAAGAACGCGAAAGGAAGGAGAAAAACGAAATAGAAAAGAGACCTAGAAGAAAAACCGAAAGGAAAGAGAAAAAACAAGAGACAAAAGGAAAAAAAGTTAGACAAGAAAAAGGCAGACAATTGAAAAAGAAAATACAAAAATGAAGAGAAACGGAGAAATGAAAGCGAAAAGCAATTCAGAAAGGAAAAGAGGAAAGCAGGACAGCAATAAAAGAAACAAAAGAAAAAGTTAGAAAAGGAGATAGAGAGAAAAGAAGGAAACAATAGAAAAAAGAAAGGCTTAAAAGAAAAAAAGAGAAAAGAAGGACGGAAACGAAGGGTAAAAAAAGTGAAAAGCAAAGAGGAACGAAAGAGAAGACTGGGAGAGAAAGGTAAAAACAAAAAAAACAGAAAAACTGAGAATATAATGTGAAATAAGGAGAAAGTAAAACAAACAAAAGAGAAGAGAGGCAGCAAAAGAAACGCAGAAAGGCAAAAGCGAAAAGAACACAAAAAAGAGGGAAGAGCAAAGAAATACAGAAACGAAAGACACGAGAAAGAAAACCAAGAGCGAAAGGAAAAAGAAAAGAAAAATAGCAAAGAAAGAGCAAAGAAAACAAAAACATAGACAAAAACAAAAGAGAAAAGAAAACGAAAAGAAGAGAAAAGGAGAGAAAAAGGCAGAAAATATAGAAAGGCAGCGAAACGAAAGAAAATGAAGATAAAGAGATTAAAGAAAGCGAGAACAGCAAAACAGAAAAGAGGAGAATAGAGAAAGAAAGAGAAATGCAGGAGAGAAAGCCAAAGAGAAAAGACATAGAAAAAAGAGAAGAAACGATACTGAGAAAAGAGACAGAAACGAAAGATAGAGAAAGAAGAGAAAAGAAAGAAAAGGGAGAAAAAACTCAGAACAGAAAGGGAAAAGCAAGAGAAAGAAAAAACAGAAAGGAAAGTGAACAAACAAAAGTTTGAAGAAAAAGGAAAGAGAACAACAAAAGTGAGAAGGATTTGATAGAAAGGCAAAAAAAATAGAAAAAAAATCATAGAAAAAAAACACAAAGAAGAAAAAGAGAGAATAAAGGCAGAAAGAAAAACAGAAAAGAGAAAAGAAGCAAAAGAGAAAAGAAAAAAAAGAGAAAAGAAAGCTCAAGAGAAAGACAGGAAAGAAAGAAAAGAAAGCGAAAACTTAAAAAGCAGAAGAAACGCAGAGAAAAACAGAAAGGAGAGCGAGAGAAAAGGAGATAAAAGAAAGGCAGAGGACAAAAAAGAACAGAAAAAGAGATGAAAGACAGAAAAGAAAGAAAATCAAGAGAGAACAGAAAAGAAAGAGAGAAAAGCAAGAGAGAAAGGCACAGAGAAAAAAACAGAAAAAAAAGAGAAAAAAACGATGCTGACAAAAGAAACAGAAGCGAAAGACAGAGAAAGAAGAAAGAGAGAAGAAAGAAAAGGCAGAAGAAATTAAGAACAGAAAGAGAAAAGCAAAGAAAAAAGGAAAAGGAAAGCGAAAAGAACAAAGTGAAGAAAAAAAACGACAGAAGAACAAAAGAGAGACGATTAGAAACAAAGGCAAAAAAGAATATAAAAAAGAAAAGAAAAAGAAAAAAGAAACAAAAGAGAAGAAAGGCAGAAAAAAACAAAAAGAGAAAAAAGAGAAAAGAAACAAAAGAAAAAAGAAAAGAAGAGAAAAGAAAGTGATAAAGAGAAAGACAAAAAGGAAAGAGAAAGAGAAAAGAAAGCCAAAAGAAAGAAAGATGCAATAGAGAAGAGAGACAGAAAAGACAGCGAAAGGAACGAGGGAGAGGAGAGAAAAAATACAGAAGAAACAGAAAAGAGAGAAGACAGAAACTGAAAAGAATACAAAGAAAATAAGGAGAGGAAAAAACGCGAGAAGGGCAAATCAGAAAAGAAGGAAAAAAGAAAGAAGAGAAAAGCAAGATGCAAATGGAGAGAACAAAGACAAAATAAAGAGAAAAGGAAACAATACAGAGAAAAGAGAAAGAAACGAAAGATAGAGAACAAAGAGAAAAGCAAGAAAGTCAAAAAGTAGAGGATAGGCAGAAAAAAGGAAACGAAAAACAGAGAGGAGAGCAAGAAAAAAGGATATAAAAAAGGCAGAACAGAAAAAAGAGAACGGAAAAAAAGACAGAAAAGAGAGATAAGCCAGAGAAAAGAAAGAAAAGCTAGAGAGAAAGATAGAGAAAAAACAGAAAAGAAAGAGAAAAAAACGATATAGAGAAAAGAGACAGAAATCAAAGAAAGAGAAAGAAGAGAGAAGAAAGAAAAAACAGAAGAAACTCAGAACAGAAAGAGAAAAGCAAGAAAAAGAAAAAAAATGGAAAGGAAATCGAAAACAACGAACTGAAGAAAAAAACGAAAAAGAAGAGCAAAAGAGAGAAGGACTTGAAAGAAAGGCAAAAAATAACAAAAAGAATAGAAGAGAAAGAAGAACGAAAAAAACAAAAAAACAAAAGAGAAGAAAGGCAGAAAGAAGAACAAAAAAAGAGAAGAGAAACAAAAGAGAAAAGAAACATCAAGAGAAAGACAGAAAGGAAAGAAAAGAAAGCGAAAAGTTAAAAAGCAGCAGAAACGCAGAGAAAAAGGAGAAGAACAGAGAAGAGCGAGAAAAAAGAAGGAGATAAAAGAAAAGCAGCAGAGAAAAAGGAGAAGTGAAAAAAGAGTGACAAAAGACAGAAAAAAAGAAAAGCAAGATAGAAAAGAAAGGAAAGAGAGAAAAGCAAAATAGAAAGGCAGAGAGAAAAAAGAAACGATACAGAAAAGGAGACAGAAACAAAAGATAGAGAAAAGAAAAGAACAAAAGTGAGAAGGATTAGAAAGAAGGGCAGAAAAACAGAAAAAAAGAATAGAAGAAAAAGAAAAAAGAAACAAAAGGGAGAAGAAAGGCAGAAAGAAGAAAAGAAAAGAGGAAAGAAACAAAAGTGAAAAGAAAAGAAGAGAAAAGAAAGAGATCAAGAGAAAGACAGAAAGGAAAGAGAAAAGAAAGAAAGAGAATAGACAGAAAGGAAAAAAGGAAAGAGGAGAGAGAGGAAAAAAGACAGAAAAGAAACAGAAAAGAGAGAACACAGAAACTAAAAAAATACAAAGAAGGTGGAGAAAACAAAGCGAGAAAAGGAAATCAGAAAAGGAGAAAAAAACAAAGAGATTACCAGGATACAAATGCAGAGAAAAAGGACAGAAAAGAATGAGAAAAAACAATACAGGAGAAAAGAGAAAGAAACGAAAGATAGAGAAAAAAGAGAAAAGCAAGAAAACAAAAAGCAGAAAAAAGGAGAAAAACAGAATTGGGAACGAAAAAAAGAAGAAAGAGATAAAGAAAGGCAGAAGAATAGAAAAAAGAGAACAGAGAAAAGAGACAAAAGACAGAAAAGAAAAAAGGAAAGGCAGAAAAGAAGGACAGGAAAAAAGACCGCATCGAACAGCAACCAAAAGACAGCAACGAAAGACAAAAAAGAAAGAGAAGCAAGAGAGTAAGATAAAAATTAGAAAGAACGAGAAACTGAAGCGAGAAACGAGAGAGAGAGAGAGAGAGAGAGAGAGAGAGAGGAACAAAAGAGGGCAAAAAAATGAGAAAAGCAAAAAACAGAAAAAAAACCGAGAGAAGAAAAAAGGAAGAACAAAACACAAAAGAAAGACAAAAGAAAAAGTGACAGGAAATATAGAAGAGAGAAAAGCAAGACATAAAAGCAAGAGATACACAAAAGAGAGGAAAGATGAGAAAAGACAGACAGAAGAATACGGGAAAAAGAATAGAAAGAGAAAAGAAAGACAGAAAATAAAGAGAAAAAGAAATGATACAGAGAAAAATGACAAAAACGAAAGAAAAAGAAAGCAGACAGAGAAAAGGAAGAAATGGCAGAAGATAGTCCAAACAGAAACAGAAATGCACGAGAAAAAATGGAGAGGAAAACTAAAGAGAAGAACAAAAGGGAGGATTAGAAAGAAAGCCAAACAAGAATAGAAAAAAAAGAATAGAAAAAAGGACAAAAAACAAAGAAAAAAAGAGAAGAAAGGCAGAAAAAGAAGTAGAAAATAGAAAAGAAACAAAAGAGAAAAGAAAGAGAGAAAAGCAAGAGAGAAAGGCACAGAGAAAAAAACAGAAAAAAAAAGAGAAAAAAAAACGATGCTGACAAAAGAAACAGAAGCGAAAGACAGAGAAAGAAGAAAGAGAGAAGAAAGAAAAGGCAGAAGAAATTAAGAACAGAAAGAGAAAAGCAAAGAAAAAACGAAAAGGAAAGCGAAAAGAACAAAGTGAAGAAAAAAACGACAGAAGAACAAAAGAGAGACGATTAGAAACAAAGGCAAAAAAGAATATAAAAAAGAAAAGAAAAAGAAAAAAGAAACAAAAGAGAAGAAAGGCAGAAAAAAACAAAAAGAGAAAAAAGAGAAAAGAAACAAAAGAAAAAAGAAAAGAAGAGAAAAGAAAGTGATAAAGAGAAAGACAAAAAGGAAAGAGAAAGAGAAAAGAAAGCCAAAAGAAAAAAAGATGCAATAGAGAAGAGAGACAGAAAAGACAGCGAAAGGAACGAGGGAGAGGAGAGAAAAAATACAGAAGAAACAGAAAAGAGAAAAGACAGAAACTGAAAAGAATACAAAGAAAATAAGGAGAGGAAAAAACGCGAGAAGGGCAAATCAGAACAGAAGGAAAAAAGAAAGAAGAGAAAAGCAAGATGCAAATGGAGAGAACAAAGACAAAATAAAGAGAAAAGGAAACAATACAGAGAAAAGAGAAAGAAACGAAAGATAGAGAACAAAGAGAAAAGCAAGAGAGTCAAAAAGTAGAGGATAGGCAGAAAAAAGGAAACGAAAAACAGAGGGGAGAGCAAGAAAAAAAGGATATAAAAAAGGCAGAACAGAAAAAAGAGAACGGAAAAAAAGACAGAAAAGAGAGATAAGCCAGAGAAAAGAAAGAAAAGCTAGAGAGAAAGAGAGAGAAAAAACAGAAAAGAAAGAGAAAAAAACGATATAGAGAAAAGAGACAGAAATCAAAGAAAGAGAAAGAAGAGAGAAGAAAGAAAAAGCAGAAGAAACTCAGAACAGAAAGAGAAAAGCAAGAAAAAGAAAAAAAATGGAAAGGAAATCGAAAACAACGAACTGAAGAAAAAAACGAAAAAGAAGAGCAAAAGAGAGAAGGACTTGAAAGAAAGGCAAAAAATAACAAAAAGAATAGAAGAGAAAGAAGAACGAAAAAAAAAACAAAAAAAAAACAAAAGAGAAGAAAGGCAGAAAGAAGAACAAAAAAAGAGAAGAGAAACAAAAGAGAAAAGAAACATCAAGAGAAAGACAGAAAGGAAAGAAAAGAAAGCGAAAAGTTAAAAAGCAGCAGAAACGCAGAGAAAAAGGAGAAGAACAGAGAAGAGCGAGAAAAAAGAAGGAGATAAAAGAAAAGCAGCAGAGAAAAAGGAGAAGTGAAAAAAGAGTGACAAAAGACAGAAAAAAAGAAAAGCAAGATAGAAAAGAAAGGAAAGAGAGAAAAGCAAAATAGAAAGGCAGAGAGAAAAAAGAAACGATACAGAAAAGGAGACAGAAACAAAAGATAGAGAAAAGAAAAGAACAAAAGTGAGAAGTATTAGAAAGAAGGGCAGAAAAACAGAAAAAAAGAATAGAAGAAAAAGAAAAAAGAAACAAAAGGGAGAAGAAAGGCAGAAAGAAGAAAAGAAAAGAGGAAAGAAACAAAAGTGAAAAGAAAAGAAGAGAAAAGAAAGAGATCAAGAGAAAGACAGAAAAGAAAGAGAAAAGAAAGAAAGAGAATAGACAGAAAGGAAAAAAAGGAAAGAGGAGAGAGAGGAAAAAAGACAGAAAAAAACAGAAAAGAGAGAACACAGAAACTAAAAAAAATACAAAGAAGGTGGAGAAAACAAAGCGAGAAAAGGAAATCAGAAAAGGAGAAGAAAACGAAGAGATTACCAGGATACAAATGCAGAGAAAAAGGACAGAAAAGAATGAGAAAAAACAATACAGGAGAAAAGAGAAAAAAACGAAAGATAGAGAAAAAAGAGAAAAGCAAGAAAACAAAAAGCAGAAAAAAGGAGAAAAACAGAATTGGGAACGAAAAAAAGAAGAAAGAGATAAAGAAAGGCAGAAGAATAGAAAAAAGAGAACAGAGAAAAGAGACAAAAGACAGAAAAGAAAAAATGAAAGGCAGAAAAGAAGGACAGGAAAAAAGACCGCATCGAACAGCAACCAAAAGACAGTAACGAAAGACAAAAAAGAAAGAGAAGCAAGAGAGTAAGATAAAAATTAGAAAGAACGAGAAACTGAAGCGAGAAACGAGAGAGAGAGAGAGAGAGAGAGAGAGAGAGAGGAACAAAAGAGGGCAAAAAAATGAGAAAAGCAAAAAACAGAAAAGAAACCGAGAGAAGAAAAAAGGAAGAACAAAACACAAAAGAAAGACAAAAGAAAAAGTGACAGGAAATATAGAAGAGAGAAAAGCAAGACATAAAAGCAAGAGATACACAAAAGAGAGGAAAGATGAGAAAAGACAGACAGAAGAATACGGGAAAAAGAATAGAAAGAGAAAAGAAAGACAGAAAATAAAGAGAAAAAAAAATGATACAGAGAAAAATGACAAAAACGAAAGAAAAAGAAAGCAGACAGAGAAAAGGAAGAAATGGCAGAAGATAGTCCAAACAGAAACAGAAATGCACGAGAAAAAATGGAGAGGAAAACTAAAGAGAAGAACAAAAGGGAGGATTAGAAAGAAAGCCAAACAAGAATAGAAAAAAAAGAATAGAAAAAAGGACAAAAAACAAAGAAAAAAAGAGAAGAAAGGCAGAAAAAGAAGTAGAAAATAGAAAAGAAACAAAAGAGAAAAGAAAGGCAGAGAAAAGATAAAGATAAAGAGATACACAGAAAGGAATGAGAAAAGAAAGCGAAAAGAGAGAAAGAGGCGAAAGAGAAGAGAGACAGAAAAGAAAGAGAGAAAGGAACGAGACTGGAGAAAAAATACAGAAAGACGGAAAAGAGAGAAAAAGCAGAAACTAAAAAAATAAGATCAGGAAAGAAAAGAAAGCGAGAAAAGCTAATAAGAAAAGAAGGAAAAAAGAAAAAGAAGAGAAAAGTAGGATACAAATGGAGAGGGAAAAACTCACAAAAGAAAGAGAAAATAACCAATACAGAGAAAAGAAAAAGAAACGAAAGATAAAGAAAAAGCAAGAAAAGAAAAAGCAGAAGAAAGGTACAAAAAATAGAAGAACAGAATTGAGAGCAAGAAAAAGCAAGAGGGTTAAACGAAAGGCAGAAGAAGAGAAAAAAGAGAACAGAAAAGAGACAAAAGACGGAAAAGAAAGAGACAAAAGCAAGAGAGAAACGAATGGAACGAAAAAAGGAAAGGCAGAAAGGAGGATAGAAAAAAGATAGAAAACGAAAGACAGAAATAAAATACAGAAAACAATGAGAGAAGCGAGAGAGAAGGGAGAAAAATGAAAAGGAACGAGAAACTGAAGAGAGAAACGAGAGAACAGAACAAAAGAGGGCGAAAGGAATCAAAAAGGCAGAAAAAAGAAGAGAAAAGAAAGCAAGAAAAGAAAGACGGAAGAGAAAAAGAAAAAACAAAGACAAAAAAAGACAGACAGGAAAAACTGAAAGGAGAGAAAAGAAAGACAGAAAAGCAAGAGATAAACAAAAGAGAGAAAAGATAGAACAGAAAAGACAGACAGAGGAAAACTGGGAAAAAAATATTAGGAGAAAAGAAAAAAAGGAAGGGAGAAAAAAAGACAACAGAGGAAGAAGCAACAAAAGAAGGGAAAAAAGAAACGAGATACTAAAGAGTAGCTAAAGAGGAACGAAACAGAGAAAAGAATGAGAAAAAGAAAGACGGATAATAAGAACAGAAAAGAAAGAAAGAACGAAATATAGAAAAGAAAAAGACAAAAAATAGAAGACAGAAAAGAAATACAGAAAAGAAAAGAGGAGAAAAAAATCTAAAGAGCGAAAAGAGACACAGAAAAAAACGGAAAGAGAGAAAAGATATACAGAAAAAAACAAAAGGAGGAAAAGAGAAAAACAGTTGAAAAAAGCAGAGAAAATAGAAAGAGAAAAGAAAGACAAAAAGAAAGAGACGATAGAAAAAAGACTGAGAAAAGACAGAAACGAAAAAAAGAAAAGAGACAGAAAGGAAAGAGATAAGAGAAAAAATGAAGAGAGAAAAGAAAAAACGGTGGAGAAAGAAGCCGAAAAGAACAACAGAAAAAAAAGAGACGAAAGACAGAAAAGAAAGAGAGAAAAGCAAGAGAGAAAAGAAAGAGAGGAAAGCAACAGAGAAAAAAGAAACGAAAGAAAAGAAAGGCAGAAAAGAAAGACAGAAAAAATAAATACCGAAAAGAGAGAGAAAAGCAAGAGAAAACGAGAGAGTGAAAAGGAAGAGAGAAAAGAAAGAAGAGAAGAGACAGACAGAAGAAAACAGAAAACGGAACGACAGAACAGAAAAGCAAAAAACAAAACAGAGTAAAAAAGATATGAGAAACTAAAGAGAAGCGGAAGAGTAACAAAAAGAAAAATAAGAAAAAAAAGACAGATAAAAGAACAGAAAAGAAAGAGAGAGAAAGAGGGAAAGAGGAAATGCCTAAAGAAAAATGAAAACGAAAAAACGAAAATCAAGAGAAAGAAAGACACAAAAAAGCAACAGAAAAAAGTACGACAGAAAAGAAAAAGAAAAGCAAAAAAAGAAAAACAGAAAAGAAAAAGGATGCGAGGAACTAAAGAGAAGCGGAAGAGGAACAAAGAAAAAAAGAATGAGAAAAAAGAAACGGACCAAAGATAGAGATAAAAGAGACTGAACAAGAGATTAAAGGCAGAAACGAAAGAAAAATAAGACAAAGACAAAAGAAAAGACAAAAAAGAAAAAGAAAGAATAGAAAAAGAGGAAAGGAAAAACGAAAAAGAAAAGAAAGGCAGAAAAGAAGAACAGAAACAAAGAGAAGGAGGACCAAAGAAAGACAAACCAAAGACAAGAAAGAGAGACAGGAAATTAAAAAAGTGAGAGAAAAGCAAGAGAGAAAAGCAAGAGATAACGAAAGAGAGAAAAGAAAGAAGAGAACAGACAAACAGAAGAAAAAAGCGAAGAGAAAGAGAAAAAAAAGAGCAGAAGGGAGAAATAAAAGACAGAAACGAAAGTCAGGAAAGAAAGCAAGAAAAGAAAGAAGGAAGAGAAAAAAAACAAAAGAAAGAGAAAAGAAAGACATAAAAGACAGACAGGAAACACAGAAAACAGAATGAAAAGCCCGAGATAATCGAAAGAGAGAAAAAAAGAAGAGAATAGATAGACAGACGAAAACAACAAGAATCGAATGCAAAGAGAAAAGAAACAAGAGAGAAAAAGACAGAAAGGAAAAAAAAGGAGAAAAGCAAGAGAGATAAAAAAGACAAAAAATCAACAGAGAAACGAACGACTGAAAAGAAAGACAAAAGCAAACGAGAAGATCAGAAAGGAAAGAAAAGATACGATAAAATAAAGCCAAGCGGAAGAGGAAAAAAAAGAAAAAGAATGAGAAGAAAGACAGATAAAAAGAACAAAAGACAAACAGAGAGAACTAGAGAAAAGAAATATAGAAAAGGAAAAGACAAAAAAGAGAAGAGACAGAAAAAGAGCACAGAAAAGAAAGGAAACTAAAGAGAGGGGGAGAAAAAAAGAGCGAAATAGAAAAGAAATACAGAAAAAAAAGAAAAACGAAAAAGAGAAAAGATACAAAAAAAGACAGAAGGAGAGAAGAAATCGCAACAATCTTTGGTGAGAGTTTTAAAACGCTACACAAAATTTTGACCGTGTTGCACTTCTATCTAGGTAAATCAAAATTCCTTGTCATTTTTTTATGATTTAAATGGACAAATTTTCTTCTTCAATTTCATTCAGACTTTTTCTTAAAGAATCTTTATTCCGCCAATATCCGTGATGCATCGCAAATATCATTCAAGGACTGTTTTCGGTCGACAAAATTTTGGACGGAAAAAATTTTTATAAGCAGGTTTTCAGTCATTGACCTATTTTTGCATCCCCAGTTTTTTTATCGTGGCACCCTTTTGGCACAAGCAGGTTTTCGGACTTGGGCAGTTTTTTGGTCAATGACCTATTTTTGCATCTAGGGCTAATCATTTATTGACCGTTACGTCATAGGTAGCTTTTAAGTCATTGATCTATTTCCTTTTTGGCACAGGCAGCTTTTGGGACATTGGCAGTTTTCGGTCAACGACCTATTTTTGCATCTACGGCTAATCACTCATTGACCTGTACGGCATAGGTAGCCGTTCGGTCAAAGACTATTCTGGCAATAGCAAGCATGCATGCATAACGATGTGGCGCATGGTGTTCAGTGGCTCTCTGTCCACGTTGAATTAATAGATTCTTAACTGCAAGGGATTAAGCCTAGTGGTTTGCGAACGTTTTTATACCCTGATCGAACTCAACAGACCCCGGCTCGAATCCACCTCGGAGCGCTCAAAATGCATGCAAAACGCTAGGCTGCATGTTTAAGGGACGCTAAAACATGTGAAGATTAGGCGCTTAAACATGGTGACAAAGCATTCGAGTTAGACTTAATATATAGATGCTACAAAATGTGTTTAGTAACTAACCCAATAGAGTATGAACGCATCCTTGAAGATGTGGTACAGATTTAAAATGGTTTTTGCTTCATTCAAATTGTACTTGGCTAAAGTTTAAACAAAATTCGAATAATTTCAAAATACAATTCAAATAAGAAAAAGTCTGTAGGGTTAATTACCAAAATAAGTGATTAAAATCAAGGTCCTTTAGATTTCCTTTCAGTCCCGGGTCGAGGTGTCACCGCTAAAAGTCGCAAAAAGATGTAAAAATTGCGGTGAATTTGAGTAAAAATTGTAAGATTTGCGCTCAATGCGATCAATGCGGTGAAAAGAACTTTTAAACGGTGAAAAGTTTTGTGTCACCTCTTATGCGGTGAAAAAAAAAATTCACCGCTAAAAATCGCAAATGTTACAAAAACTCACCGCAAAATTCACTGCTAATCTTACAAATTTTTGTTATTGGAAAAAGTTGTATTAAAAACATGCAAGAGTAGTGCTGAATGATCAGCAACCTCGTAATTTTAAAAAAGATATAGTACTATAAAGTATGTCAAACATGCTGTCCATAGAGGATCATCTAATAGATAGTCAATCAGCTTACTGATAAAAGATAAGCATATTAAACAAAGATGTTTTAATTTTAGCCAAATCTGAGGATAATTGTTTTCGTACTTTTTAACTTAGAAGTAATATAAAATTTTGATCTCAACCTATGTGTCCTTCTACAGGTAAATTTTGAATTTCAGCGTTGACTCTGTCTTGTAAGTTAATGGGTACTCGTCGTCCTTTTTGATGTTTAGGGTGAAGATTCCTATCATTGTGTTTTATCCCCTATATATTAGCTTGGGTGCTGGTTCAGGTAATATAAAAAATGATGCTGCTTTGAAAACCCTTAGTCGCAGAACAATAACGAACGTAAACGTTGAATAATTTTTTTTGCGATGAATTTTTGTACGACCAGCGCTGAATTTTTCACCGCATTTGGGAGCTCTGAAATTTTTTTCACCGCATTCTGACGGTAGCGCTGAAAATTTTTTTCACCGCTTCGTGCTAGCGCTTAAAATTTTTTTTACCGCATTCTGCTCGTAGCGTTGAAAAATTTTCTTTCACCGCTTAAGCGGTGGAAAAAAATTTTCACCGCTAATTACCGCTAATCTTACATTATGTTTTGACCAAACTTCGACTCGGGGTCTGCGAAAGCAGAGTCAAAACGAATTGAATGTGTAAGTATTATATACTAAACGTAAAAAGTAGCTCAACAGTCCATACTTTTACAAAGGCAAAGATAAATTTGGATGTATAGTCCAACATGTGTTAAAATTGTGAACTCAACTGATCCCCTACGCTAGTGGTCTTGCCTAAAGATGAACTTTAAATTACACGCTATAGTGAACTACCAGATCCTGCCATCTGAATTTGATAAACTAATTTGACGTTAACATCGCATCTCTATATCATATTTAACAGAACTGCAAACTCAATCATAGTTGAAAAAAATTGAAATAACAATTTTTGCTTTCTTGAGCAACTTGAATTTAAATTATCAGAATTAAACTGTGATTTCAGTTCAATTACTGTTGGGTTGTATCCAAATTTCAGACCACTAATGTATAAATGGGCCTTACCGTTTTCATTACAAGTTGCCGTAAAATTTTGGCAGAAAAAGAAATTTTTTAGTAAAATTGGGTTATGCTAGCTTACATTAGAGTTTTTATACAGAAAAATTTTGTTTCTGAACAAGTGAAAAACAACTTGAAGTTTGAGCATACATTTTTAAGCATTACCATTCTCCCAAAAGAGTATTTTACATACTACTCTATAGCAGTCATGAAACAGTAGAAGAGGTGACACGCAAGTAGTGGATAAAACAAGGGATTCAACCACCAGCAAAATTTGTCCCTTTCTCCTAACGCTAATCGCGCATGTCGAATCGGGCCAAATTTTACTGTTTGTTGAATCCCTTGTTTTATCCACTACTATATATTAGCTCTATATTCACTTCTTTTATATTTTAAATCTATCATTTCTTGTCTCACTTAGTGCAAACCACTAGTACAGAGTTAAGCTGGTAATTAACTGTTATCAGACGGATCCGTGAAGCGGTTTCACCGATAGTTTGGGTTCTATCCCCACCGACTCCGGTGGACGTCCCCAGATACTAGTATAAAACTAATCAGTGAAACCGTGTAAAAAGCACGTACAACCAACTTGCGAAAAAACTTGAACAAAAACTGAAAGAAATATTAAAATAATAAAATTTTCATATATCCCCCTAATCAATATTTAATCAATTTAAAACTAAAACTTTCTGTCTCACTTGGTGTAGTGGTTAAATCATCGAGTCTAGTTAAGTTGCTTTAGCAAACGGAAGGTTTGGGGTTCCTTCCTCACTGTCTCCAGTGAACGTCCCCCGACTCTAATGAATTACTACAAAACTAAGTGAGATAAATATAACCAAATTCACAGTTCTTGAAAAGGATAATCAGTGAAACTGCTTCGCAGATCCCTGCTGTGAGACTGTATATAGGACACACTGTGATGGGTATACAGTCAAAAACACTGAGATCGGTGGAAACACTGTGATTAGTGTTTTTCTATGTCTTCTTGAATATTATACTTATAAACCTGCTCTCTGAATTGATTTCTAGTGTGACCATATCTATATCTATGAAGATAAATACATAGTCTACATTTCCTATTTCTGAATCTATATAATGATATATGTTTATAAACGTTACACTTACTACATGTTAGATATTGATCAGGATCAGAATAATGATATCCCAAATGTTCTATATAATCTTTCACTTTAACCATATTTTTACAAACATAACAAGAGTATTCTAATTCTTTACAATTATTACAACATTCTTTCCAAGGTTTATTTATGCACTTATCGCATTTCATTTTCATTTTTCGAAAAATTATTTTTTGATTATTTCCCTAAAAAATACATCATGTCTCAATCAACTAATACTAGTGTCATAAACTTCTGCGATGTCTGTAATCTATCCTTTGAATCAAAGAAGGCTTTATACAGGCATCAATCATGCGATCTCAAGCAAAAGGAACTATTGGAGAAAATGTTGGAGTCTGAAGAAGAGGAAATCTCTGAGAGGGTGTATAATTTGGATGGAGATGATTATATTATTAAAACTAAACCAGCCACCAAACCTAAAACTAAAACTGAAGAGGATATCTACACCAGAATTAAGTATGAATGTAAAGAATGTCATGAAGAATTTAGAAGTAAAGTAGCTCTAACTACTCATTCATATAGTCACAATCGCATGTATCTAGAAAACACAGAAGACTTCGATATAAACTCAAGTTAGAACATGAGACAATTTTATATTACTGAAAAAAGTGAGAATTACATTGAAGATATAGATGGAGCAACTAATAACTCTTTAGAAGAAATTAAAAACTGTTACCAGTTTTGTAAAGTTAAGAGTTTTAAATATAAGATCACGGCTGAATGTGATTATAAGAAGAGAACCAAAGAAGAAGTTAAAACTACTAAAATATTTTTCAATACTGATTATATTAATAATAATGCAATCCGCGAAGCGGTTTCACCGATATATGAATATGGTGACTTCAATCGGTGGCTAGATTTCGAAAAGGAAATATATGAAGGTTATGGTTATGATTTTGATTTTCTTGGAATAAGAAGTATTCAGTTAAACATTGAACCAACTAAAGCATCTATTGGTAGTTATATAGATTTACCTCCTGATCTCAAAAATTCTAAATCGATATTAAATATACGTAGTTATAAATACAACTGCTTACAACTAACTATTACTGCTTGGCTACATCCCGCCCCACACCATGCAACTCGAGAAAGTAAATATGTAGATAAACTAATTGAACCAAGACAACAACATGAAGATGATTTTGCTTATATAATAAGAATACAGAAATTGTATAATATTAATATTTGGGTATACACACCTTGTGGTGGGGGCAAAATAGAATTGTTTGAGCAAGTGGATAATTTTTAAAAAGATAGAAAAGATGTAAGAATACTAGTTTGGAGTAATGGTCAAATAGAACACTGTGCTCTAATTAAAAACATAGAAACCTTGTTAGAACGTTCAAATAAAAATAACATAAAATATTTTTTTGTGATAGGTGTACCTATTGGTTTAACTTACAAATTAAATATGATAAACACGAATGCAACAACTCATTCAAACCAGAGATTGTTTGTCCTAAGAAAAAACATATTACTTTTGTAAATGAACACAAACGTCAGAATATAAAAAATATTATAACTGCCGATATAGAATGTTGCATTACCGATGTCTCAACTAATGATTTAAAATATGTAATAGCTGAACATATTCCAATAGCTGTGGGTTACACCTGGCAAGGTAACTTCAAGCACTACTTCGGTCTAGGCTGCATCAAAAGATTTGCTAGAGATCTGTTAGAAATAGAAACTGAGAATAATTTCAGGCATAATGAAAAGTTGTTATTCACAGAAGAAGATAAATTATATCATAAAACTAATAACACTTGTCATATCTGCAGTAAAACATGTATTAATAAAGTACGAGATCATTGTCATGATACTGGTAAATATAGAGGACCAGCATGTAAAATATGTAATCTAAGATACAAACAACAAAACTTCATTCCAGTAATATTCCATAATGGCTCTGGCTATGACTTCAACCTACTATACAGTGAACTCTTCAAACAGAATAATGATAAAAGAAAAGAAGATAACATACCACTAGCTGCTGGTAAATCTAAGATGTATAGCATTGGTTGTCTCAAATTCTTAGACAGTTATAACTTCTTAGCTATGCCTCTAGATCAAATGGCAAAGATATACGGATGTAAAACTAAAACATTATATCCATATGAATACTTTGGTTTAGAGTCATTGAGAACCACGACCAAGTCGTATAGTAGCAAAGCTACCTACCAAGAAGCTATAGGTAATCTAAAAATAGAAGACTTCAAATCCTCTCTACATAATAAATTACCAAAACAAGAAGAAGTAGATAACTTTAATAATGAAAACAGTCATAAAACTGGTAAAGATCTAACTATAGAGTATTTACAAAATGATGTGGAAATATTAGACTACTGCACGAATGAATATTTTAAACTAAGTATGAAAGAATTCAAGGTTAACCCACTACATTATGTAAGTCTCCCAGGTTATAGTTTTGATTGTTGGTTAATGTCAAGCGGTGTAACATTAGATACATTGCAAGATAAACAAATGCTAGATGATTTTGTTGGAGCAAAGAGAGGTGGTATATGCGGAATAATGGTAGATAGATATATAAATATTAGTAATACTAATACTAATGCTAATATTAATGATAATACTAATACTAATACTAATAATAATACTAATACTAATACTAATACTAATACTAATACTAATACTAATACTAATACTAATACTAATACTAATACTAATACTAATACTAATACTAATACTAATACTAATACTAATACTAATACTAATACTAATACTAATACTAATACTAATACTAATACTAATACTAATACTATTACTAATACTAATACTAATACTAATACTAATACTAATACTAATACTAATACTAATACTAATACTAATACTAATACTAATACTAGTACTAATACTAATACTAATACTAATCAGGGAACCTGCTTCGCAGATACTAATGATAAAGTTATTAATAGACATATATGGTACATAGACGCAAACAACCTATATGGTTATGCAATGATGCAAAAATTACCTTATAAGGATTTTTAGTTTATTACTACTACTACTCTAGATGGAATATTGAATACTCCAGATGATAGTGATCATGGTAACTATATAGTTTGTGATATTGATTATAGTAATGAATGTAAAGACAGAACAGAACAGTTAGCACTAATGCCTAATAAGAGAAAGATAAAAGATAATGAATTGGGATACCGACAAAGAGAGAAAAGTAAAGCAAGATCAGGGAAACTGCTTCACAGATCAGAGAAATTAATCTTAGACCAAAACATCAAAACAGAATATATGGTTCATTATAGGATGTTAAAGTTCTATGTTAAGATGGGAGTAAAAGTAACAAAAATACATAGAGTAATTAAATTTAAACAAGACTACATATGTAGAGAATATATAAAAAACAATACAAATAAAAGAGCAACAGCTAAAACTGAAGCAGAAAAGGATGTAAGGAAATTAATGAGTATCTCATTATATGGAAGAATGTGCATGAATCCTCTACACTTCTTTCAAAGCAAGTTCTTGCATGATGAAGAAAAGATAATGAAAAGTGTAAGTAAACCAACGTTTAAGAATATAACTAGATATAGAGATTAGAACCAAATAGAATATATAAAGAAAAAAATAGAATATGATTCTCCAGTATATGTAGGTGTTACTATCTTAGAATTAAGTAAATTACACATGTATGATGTATTCTATAATATTCTACAACCATCTCTCAAATATCTAACACTTCACTATATGGATACGGACTGTTTCGTATTAAGTTATGGTGAAGGTAAAGTTAGTGATGAGCATATGGACTTAAGTATTCTAGACATACCTATAAAAACTAATAATAAAGTCCCCGGCAAGTTTAAGCACGAGCTGGCAAGTAGGATTATTGAGGAATTTATAGCATTATCCCCCAAAACATATAGCTTCAAAAATTATCCTAAAAACACTAAAGAAAAAGGAATAAAGAAGCATAATAATGCTAGGCACATAGATTATTATGATGCATTAATGAATAATACACAGAGAGCAGTAGATGAATGTAGAATACAAAAATTGGTGATAACATGACAACAACAAAAACAAGTAAGATTAGTCTAAACACATTTGATGATAAAAGATTTTATGTAAATAATATTAAAAGCTATCCTCATGATGAGAATCTATATCTATTCAAAAGTGATTTAAAAAAATGATCCACCAAGCATCAGTGAACGAGCAAAGCTCGCGGTTTACCAAACTGCTTCGCAGATCATTAGATGGAGACAAAGACCTACTGGTTAATAGTATTCTAGAACTAACCATTATGATGATAGAAAATTAATTGAAGTTGCTATTATATTATATAATGAGCTTTGCTAATTTTTATAACAAATAATTATAGACCTAATTCATTCATTACATCCGTAGGGTTGGTAGTTAGTATATTATAAATCATCATCTGAGCAATATATTTTTCCATAGTGTCTCCCATGATTGTATTCTAATGTAGTGTAGCTCCAGCTATTATATTTTTATTATATTCTAGAAATTTTATTATCTTCCCAGCCCCATCTACATATTTAGAATAAGTTGAAATTATTAAATCATCATGATTTGGTTCCTTAATATGATCAATAAACTCATCTATAGTATTACAACGTCTTTTACAAGCTAAACATCTTTTTAGATTAAGAGAGAAGCTGTTTTCATTATCCATTTTTTACTCTTATTATAATTTTTCAATACATATAAAATGACTAAACTGGATAAACTTATAGAATTAAACAATCTAGAAAAACAAAAGAGAAGAAATAGATTAGAAGATAAATTAAAATAACAAGAATATTATGGTGAAATAGAAGAGTTATTTGATCCTCTAACCAAAACTATCAGTGAAACTGCTTCGCAGATAAACGCAAACATTGAACAGAATCTAGCATTAAGTGAACAAACATTAACAGCAATAGATTGGCAAAATCAAGAGTTAGATAAACAAACTAATATGATTGGTGAAACTGCTTCGCAGATCGAGCAAGCTGGTTCCCAGTTTAATGAAACTGCTTCCAAGATGGTGAAACTGCTTCGCAGATTGGTGAAACGTTAAAGGGGACCATAAAGCAATTTCAAGATATGGCACCAGTTCATGTTGATACAAAAACAGCCAAACTTCTTCACGACATGGGGGCTCAAACTAATCCTCAGTTAAAATTAGAACTCGTAGATTTACCTAGTAGGAGATATAAAATGAATGGTGTTGATATACCTCTAGAGCAGGGTGCATTTTTAGTTAGGGATAATGTATATGAGTTTTCAGAAGGATTTACTGATTTTCTTACTAAATCAAATGTAACATATGATGATAAGGTTGAGGAAGATGAAAACAAAATTAAAAGGTTTTTAAAGGATATTAGATATGATTTAGGAAAAGGGGATAAGAAAAGCGCTAGATATAGAACAATAAAACGAATAATGGAGGTAAGAGATGATATATTTGGCAGGGGATTAAATGGCAACCCAAATAATTTAGTAGAAAGACTAGAATTATTAATACTAGAAACAAAAGCTGGTCATGATGGGTTATATGATGAAATGCTAGATATATCTAAGCAACTATTATCTATGAATATTATTAATCAAGACCAACTAGATAATTTTGTTTTTAACTATGGTAAATAGGTGAAACTATGACTACGTCCATCAAGGAACCTGATTCGCAGATGACTATGTCCATAAATAAAACGTTAGAAAAACAACAACAACAACTAGCTAAAGAAGTATTCAGTCCTCAAATAACAAAGTTTAAAAGACAAAGAATAATACCACTATATAAAGATGAAACATGGTCAGCTGATTTAATTGATAAGTCATCTCTAAGTAAATACAATAATAATTATAAGTTTATATTAACAGTTATAGATATATTCACAAAATATGCATGGGCTATTCCATTAAAGAATGAATCTGGATTATCTATAACTATTGGTTTTAAAACAATCCTATCAGGAGGACGAAAACCAGAAAAATTATGGGTAGATAGAGGTAGTGAGTTTTACAATAAAACATTTAAATCTTTACTTAAAGAATATGGAACCGGCAAATCCGCTTCAGGGATCAGTGAAACTGCTTCGCAGATAGAGCTATATTCTACTTATAGTGATTTAAAAGCTGTGTTTATAGAGAGATTTAATAGAACATTATTACACATAATAAATAAACCAATGTTCATCAACGTTGATGGTAATTGGGTAAATATATTAAATGATGCTGTTGTAACATATAACAATAACATTCACTCAACAATTAATATGACACCAGTTGACGCTTCTAATAATCCTGATAAAGTTAAATACTTTTAGTTTTAAGAATATAAAACCTAAACATAACGTTGGTGATTATGTAAGAAATGCAGATAAACGTAATATCTTCTCTAAAGCTTACACTTCTAATTGGGATAGAGAATTGTTTAAAGTGAATGAAGTTCTAAAAACACATCCACCATTATATAAAATAGAAGATATTAATGGAGAGATAATAGAAGGCAAATATTATGAACAGGAACTATTGAAATCTGAGTTTGATTTTGAATCTAATAATAAAGTTTTAGAATCATTAAATATATTTCTTAAAATAAATAATGACAGGAAACAGATTCAATCAAGCGAAACGTCATATAGGGAATGGAAACAACTTAACACTAAGTAAGGCTCGTGGGTTATTCCTAGAAGATAATGATAATATTGATATGAAGGATACCTATAAAATTACAAATGTTCATCCTCCAATAGATGAAAAAGATGTTGTTAATAAAGAGTATTGTGACAATAACTTATTATCCTCTTCTAATAAAATAGACATTTTAAGTAGAAACATAACTGAACTATGAAAGGGTGATTTTGATAAAGTTACAACTAAAACATTACAACTAAATGAAACACAAGTTAATGAAGAACTAATTAATGAGTTTATTGAATCAACAAATGAAGTCAGAAATACTGTTAAGTTTTGTAATAAAGTTGCTGCAGATACTATCTCTAAATATAATCAATTAAAGCAAGAATTTGATAATAATAAATTTAATCAGAATATAACTAACATACACTTAGATGAAATGTTTACTAACGGTCTGAGAGAAATCAAAGAATACAATAAATCTCTTAGAGGTGTTATAGTACAATATATAATTGCTATACTTTTACAAAGTATGTTAGTTGATAATAAAGAGAAAGACAGACTTGAGATGCATTATAGTTTTAATCAAGAAGATATAATGAAAGAAATAGAAAGAATTTTTACTAATGAAAATAAGCAAAGCAATGACCAATCCAACAGCACCGAGTGAGAGATTACTATATCCAGATATGTCATCAGTATCAGAAAGATTGATAAACGATAAGATTCAAGCTAATAATAAATTTAACAACAATATTAACATTATAAAAGATATTAGAAATTATTATGAAACTGAAACTATAATAACTATAATAAGAAGTTAAGTAGATATAAGAATTATATTAACATAGCTGAAATAACAGAAATAGTATTACCATCAATAGCAACAGCTGCAACAACAACATCAGTTTCATTAACAGGTATAGGATTAGCTTATTCTATACCAACAGCTTTTGCTACAGCAACTGTTTGTGGTTCATTATCAAAAACAATTAATACTAAAATTAGAAATAAAATTATAAAGTATTCACAAATGTATATTTTATGTAAACAGTTCAGTGATAAGTTTAATAAACTATATACTGAAGCAATGAATGATAATAAAATAGACAATGATGAGTATAATGAATTTGTTAAGTTATATGAAGATTATAAGAAGAACAAGAGAAACAGCTAAGTATTTTTTTAGATTAAAGATATTAGTGCTTAGTAATAACAATGTTTTTAGTAATAATAATATTAGTATTAATATTTATCGATAATCATAAATATAATATAATCATAATCTTAGTTATAATCATAATCATAAAAATAATATAATCATAATCATAAACATAAATATAAACATAATATAATCATAAACATAATCATAATCAAAAAATTATTTTTTCTTTGTACCTAAGTATAACCCTCTTCCTTTTTGTACTATCTTTATACCTTCACCAGTAGTTTTAAATTTAATTAAATCAGGTGTAGCCACTAGAGCTGCTTTAGGGTTTCTAGATGCAGCTGCACTTCCTATTTTACTTGCTATTTCTAAGGCTCTTACTGGATTATTAGCTACTTTCTTTCCAAAGTTAACTGTAGCCCTACCAATACTTTTAAAGAAATCTTTAAGTCCTTCTGCTTCTATTGTTGCATCAGATATTGTCATTGATTTATTCCTTCTACATAAAACACAATTACCTTTTGACATTTTAGTACCTTTTGAAGTAATAGCTCTTCTTATATTAACAGTACCACTATAATGTCTACCTCAAACACAATATGAATTAGTTTTGAACTTATTTAAAAGACTCATTTCTATATATAAAAAATAATGGAAGTCAAAAAGTATAATCCCTTTGTTATTATTAAACCCAAGCCTAGGTCTAAGCCCAAGCCCAAGCCCAAGCCAAAGGTTAAGCTTGAAGCTAGAGGCTTGGCTCTAGAGAATAAAAAAAAATTAGACACTATTTATGCTAAAGGTTTTGTTAATACTAATAAGAAATAGTTGGGTGTTAACAAGAGTAACAAGAGTAACAATTAGAGCTGACTGGCTATAAGTATAAGTATATGGTTATGTATATAATTATAACAATAACTATATTATACTACAATTATAAACTATCGTTAGAGTTATATCTAAAATTATGATTATCGCTAGAGTTATATCTAAAATTATAATTATCGCTAGAGTTATATCTATGACTTAAATTATATCTATGACTTAAATTATATCTATGATATTATATCAACCATCTTATTACCATCACTATTCACACTAATAACCTTTCTAGTTAATACTAATGCATGACATATAACATCTGCAACTGCAGCACTAAATTTAAAATTAAGTTGTATTGGTTGTGGACCTATATGATCACTTTGATATCTAGTATCAAATACATATATTCTATAACTACTCTTGAATGTTCTATGATTTATATATGGTTTTATATTATGTGGTAGCCCATTATAATCTTTATTAAAGCTAATAGTCTCTTTCAAAGCCTCATTATAATTATTGGTTCCATAATTAATATTCATTCTATCCTCGGGATAAAACTCACTACCAATCTTACAATAACATTCAGTAATATTCTTTACATCAAATGTACTTGCATCATGAGTTTGCTCATTAACATTATTATTTTCAAAACCAACTATAATATATTGTGGTCTTTCCATACCCTTTTCCATACCTAGATCAAACAAGAAGTTAGTAGCATTGGGTACATTCTTATAAAATGTCTTTCTTTCGTAATAACTAAAGTCTACATTATTCTTTTTACTTAAACCCTTTTGCACAATAATTCTATTATCATTACTAGGACCAATACTAGGTACACACCATGATATATCTCTAATTTCTATATGACCATCATTAGCAACTGCACCAGGATTAGCATTAACTCTGTGTATAAGTGCTGTATCATTATTATTCCTTTTTAATATTAGTTTAAATCCTAAACCATATATAATCTTTTCTAAATCATTTACGAAACCAAATAGATCTCTCATCTTAATCATCATATACATATGTCCTCGTTGTGCAGCAATATGGTCACCTTTAAGTTGACTATCTCTATTGCCTTAATTTTTAACAAAATAACTCTCATATTCATCATCAGTACTAGTTAATAACTTATACATCAATAGATTAGGATGACAATGATCTATAGATCCAATAGTCCTACCACCACTAATTTCAAGCTTAATTGAACTAAACAAGGCCATCATACCATAATTAACTAATCTTATATTAGCATCATTAGCAAATACACCACCAGCATCATCTGATGCAACAAACTCTATCTCTAGATAAGAATCACGCAAATTTAAGTGATTCTCTTCTCTATTGAGTATGATATTAATATTGGTATTTATCGTATTCATTGTTGCCAGGTTATTTGGTTTATATTTTATAATCTTACTTTTATGTATATCATTTTTGTTAACATAAGTTGCATCCAAATTAAAATCCATTTTTATTAGATAAAAAATGACAGACAACTTGATTCTATATGAACTACAAAATATACACGAAGCTTTAACTAAAACTAAAGAAGAGCATACACTTAACTTTAGAATGATAAAACCAACAGAAAAGTTTAACTTTAGGTAACCTATATTTAATACAACAAAATTAAGTTTAATTAGATTATCTGTTTATAATTCGGTGTTTAATGTGAATAGGAGAAATAATCAATTTTTATATGCTAGTACTGTTATAGAAGATGATGAAGCTTTACCTCAGGCTCTTAGCTCTGACCCTAACCGTAACCCTATCTCTACCTCAAGCCCAAACATTACATCTATACTTAATCATAATTATAAAGGAATCCCGTTGCTATATTCAACTATTACACCGGGAGCATATGAGTTAACTGATATAGCAGAATTAATAAAAGAAGAAACTGATGGTAAGGTTATAATAGATCCTGATAAGAATACGATGAAATGTTTAATGGAAACAAAACAAGGAGCATTCAGCTTTGATATAGAAAACTCACTAGCCTCATTACTAGGATTTAGAAAAATAATTTATAAAAAATGTAGATATAAATCTCAGAAAATTATTGATATTATGGGTTTTAGTACTATTAACAATCATTGCAATATTATATCTGAAGCTAAAGATAATGGTATAGATACAGACATACTATATACTTTTAATCTAACAGAACCACCAGGTTACTTGATAAATATTATACCAACTAATATCTTATATCAAAATGTAACTAAAGATAGAATAGAATATATAGAATTTCATATTAAAGATGAGCATGGAAGACCTATAGCCTTTAATGGTGATGTATTAAGTTTTACTTTACATCTTTGTTAACACAGCAACTTCGTTGATCTAGTTCAGTCTTTATCTTTATGACTTAACTTAAACTTAACTACAAAACTCTCCGATCCCGATTAATTCTTAGTTTACCATTAAAATTTTTATTTTTAGTTATATCAATGACAATATAATTATAAGGCTCTTTCCATATCTTATTACATATATTAGCAAAATCATTATAACTAAGTTCAACATTATTAAAGAAATCTTGATATATCGATGCTAGGACTTTACTTCTCTGTTCAAATAAAATAAATAGATTACAGTTCTCTCTAACACTCTGCCTATCCAGAGAGAACAGGTTTTGATTAAGATATATCATATTACAGTTATTATGTCTACCTCTACAAAAGTATTCATTAATAACTGGTTCTTTGTCTCTAACATCATCGAATACCATTAGTTTCTTTAAGTCTTTGGGTAGTTTATCGGGAGATGGTAAATCTTTTATATCTTTAATAAATTCAACATCTGCTTTGGGGTTTATTCTTTCTATACCATGGTACTGATCGCCAGTAGGTCCAATGATGTATAGCTTATCAAAGTATATACAAGCTAGAATGAGTTTTTTCAATAAGAATGTCTTACCACATTCACTAGGACCAGATATTATACATCTAAAGTTATCTGGGAATGCTCAGTAATTATATCATCATCATTTAACCATGAATGTAGATCATCATTTATGTTTACAGAGATCAGTGAAACAGCTTCGCGGATACTGTTAGTAGGACTATGGGACTTCGTCCATGTTTCACCATTGTTATTAGGTTTAAACTTTTGATGGGACTTCGTCCATGCTTCGCCATGAGGCTTCACCCATCCGGGAACCGGTTCCACCGATGTTTCACCATGTTTTTCATCCAATATATATAAAAATTATCATTATCATTATCATTATCATTATCATTATCATTATCATTATCATTATCATTATCATTATCATTATCATTATCATTATCATTATCATTATCATTATCATTATCATTATCATTATGATTATCATTATCATTATCATTATCATTATCATTATCATTATAATTATCATTATCATTATCATTATCATTATCATTATCATTATCATTATCATTATCATTATCATTATCATTATCATTATCATTTTCATTATCATTACCATTATCATTAACATTAACATTAACATTATCATTATCATTAACATTAACATTAACATTATCTTTATCATTAAAATTATCATTATCATTAACATTATCTTTATCATTAACATTAATATTAACATTATTTTTATCATTAACATTACAATTTAAACAAAAACACCCATTATATTTTCCTGGATGTTTACCTTGATTAACTAGAATATTCAAAGCACTTTTAATTCTAAGTCCTCTATCAATAAGATAGATCATATATAAACAATAAGCCCCACAATAAGATTCATCATATTGTTGTATTCTTTCATTGGAGCCTAGATCAACATATTCTTCTAAAAATAAAGGTGGAGTTTCTACACCAAAACTATCAAAGTAATATGTTGGACCATCGGTGTAACCGCTTCGCTGATCTTCTCTTCTTATAACTAAAACCCAATGTGTACCTTCAGTTGGATGTAGATTTACAATAATGTTGAAGTTAGGATCCCTGATACTATCTGGAGTTTGATCTCTCATTACAATCTCAATTGGTGTTAGACTTATATCTTTACCTATATCTTTTATTCTGATATCACTCATTGCATTATTATCAATATTAAATTTACAATTGAATTCCTCAAAAGTTAGGATGAGCATTTTTATATGATAAATTAATTAAATCTATGTCTAATTATAAGTCTAAGTCTAAATCTAAATCAAATCTATATTTATTATATAAAAATGGAAACAGGTAGTGCAGTTTTTATTTTTATTATTATAATTGGAATTTGTTATATAATATCTGATTCAAGACCAAGTAAATATACAAAACTAGAAGAAAGCTTTGGTGGATTTATGAATAGGAGTCTAGTTAGATTTGAATATGAAAAGTCACCACTACATACTATTGTTTATGGTGGAACTGGTAAATGCAAAACATATTTTATTAGACAATATTTAAAATTATACTCAGTCCAAAATCAAGATCAAGATCAAGATCAAGATCGAGATCAAGTTCAAGATCAAGATCAAGATCAAGCTCAAGACCAAGTTCAACTTCAAGATCTGCGAAGCAGTTTCACTGATCAAGATCAAGCTAAAATTATAGTTATAGTGTGTAAAGATGACAGAGACTGGATAGATCCTGAGTCTAATAAGTTTTATACTGGGTTTAATAAATGTGATATAAATATGATCACAAAAAATAATATGCATAAATTTCAAAATTGTGTAATAGTTCTTGATGATATGGGTGATAGGTTAAATAAGGATATAGGTTATTATTTTACAGAAGGTAGATTTTATAATATTCAAATGATTGTAATGTGTGATAAACCAGCTCAAATAATTAATACAGCAAGAATGAGTTGTGATACTATTTATTTAACAACTTATAATGGACCTGACCTGTTTAAAAACTTTAATGAGATATATAAATGTGAACATGACTTCAATAAAATAATTAGTGAATTAAATAGTAACTATTATAATTACACAGATGGAATGTCAGATGAACTTCGTTATGGTATAATTAAATATAATAAAAAGGAAAGTACTTTTATTATTATTAGTAGTAATAGAACAATGATATATGATTCAAGAGTTGGTTTCCTTGATTTAAAAGCTCTTAGTTTATAAGATGATTTAGAATGAGAAGACATAAATAAACTTATAGCATATATGAAACCACTAATGATTAATGCAACAGATAGAAATGTTATTAATCATGATAATTATCAGTTTTATTTGAATAAACTTCTTACTTTAAACAATATTAAAATACAGAATGATGTTCTAACTAATGATTATAGGATGTTCTAATAATGTTCTAATGAATGATGTTCTAAATGATTATGGGAAAGTGTATGAAAATTTTATCAAATATTGGTGGAATTATAGGCACAGGTTTATTTATATTTAATTGTTTTTATCCTGATTCAATAACAAGGAATGCTGGAACTGTAGCAATGGGAGCAAGCACAATGTTGAGTAGAGTAAATACATTAGTTAATGTTGGATATGGAGAAGAGTTGGAAGGTAAAACACGAAGCAGTTATACTGATAGTGAAACATGGTCGAATACCTATCAGGGAAGCAATTGGTAAACCACGAAAAAAGTTCGTATACTGATCAGTGTAACTGTGACTTTGTCAATGAAGAGATGGGAATTTTGAATAGAAAGGGAGGAAGGTTTTTAAACAAACTATATGGAAATATTGAAGAATTTAGAGAAAAGATTATAAATTTTGTTAAAGATAAAAAAAATTAGAACTTGATTTGATCTTAGATAAGAGATGTAAAACTAATACACTCAATACGCTAGGAAATAAATATTTAGCAGAGTGTATCACATCTAAAGATAAGACTAAAGATTTAATTGAAATCATGGCTAAATATTATTCTACAGCCTAGCTAATTCTATAATTTCACCTATTAAAAATGCTTTTACGGTGTTTAGAGTGTAACTATAAATGTGGAAACATTGCTGTTTTAAAATATCATTATGAATCATTTCATAAAAATAAAACTGATAAATGTATGTGTGGTAATATAATATTAAGTGGTATTTGTGCTAATGATTTTTCCCCATGGGGTTGTCCTTTAAAAAATGAATCTAGTTCTAGTTCTAATTCTAATTCCAATTCTAGTTCTAACCCTAGTTCTAGTTCTAACCCTAGTTCTAGTTCTAACCCTAATTCTAACTCTAGTTCTAACCCTAGTTCTTTTACTAACCCTAGTTCTAGTTCTAGTTCTAACCCCAATTCTAGCTCTAGTTCTGGTTCTGATTCTATCTATGACTATAACTCTAACTCAGATCCTAACCCCAACCCTAACCCTAACCCTAACCTTAACCCCAGCTCAGAAGTATTAACTAGATGTTGTAATAAGTGTAATTATATAAAACCACTAAATAATTTTGATGAGGGTAAGTATACATGTAGAAGTTGTACTTCAGCTAACGTTAATTGTCCATATTGTACTTCTGTTGTGAGATATGATGGGATACGGGTTCATGTAAAGAAACAACATCCAGATATAGAATTGACTAGAAGATTTAGTAGAAATCTGCTAAGCAGGTTCCCTGATATAACTGATCGGTGTAACCGCTTCGCGGATAAAACAATTAATCCTAGTTGGCAAAGTCCTAGAGCTGTAATTCCTTTAGTTATTAACCAAACAGAGGATCTGCGAATTTGGAAAACAACTCCGTTGAGCAGTTTCACTGATAGTTGTTCATGTAAATACTATAATTTTGTATCATTTCTTATTAATAATGGAATAAATATAGAAAAAAAAAGAAAATATAAATTTATTGAAAAGTATAGATAATTTGAAATAAAAAGTTTAAAAAAAGATAAAAATATCAAAAAAGAGGGATTCACGCTTTAAGAGTGAAAAAGAGCGATCTTTTCTACTGGGGATCACTCCGAATAAGAGTGAATCACTCTTTAAGAGTGAAATGTAAATTTTGCTTTGAGTTTTTGATTTTTTGTTTTTATTTTTGATTTTAATTGATTTTTTTATTGAATTTAGAGCTAATATATAGTAGTGGATAAAAAAGGGATTCAACAAACAGTAAAATTTGGCCCGATTCGACATGCGCGATTAGCGTTAGGAGAAAGGGACAAATTTTGCTGGTGGTTGAATCCCTTGTTTTATCCACTACTCACGCAGTATTGTAAACTAACTATATTTGTTTAAACAGTCTAAGTGAGTCGAAATGTTCAATCAGAAAAAAATAGAAAACTTTTTCAAACTAAAATTTAAAAAATGCAAACCATTTTTGATTGCGAAATTTGGTATTTAGCCAGAAAACTTTCTCTGGTTAAAAAAAATCTGGATTTAATTTTCAACTTTCTTGATGACGTTTTTTTACTAATTTTTACCCGCTTGAAACCAAGCGGGCTAGTGAGTAACTCAATCAGGGAGATTCTTTCATTTTGAGTTTCGACTTTTAGAAATTGACTTTGAGACATTTTCATTAACAAAAACAGAGTCACTTGGATACTCCAATTGACTGCCTATGTTCAAACCTCATTCATTAACAATTGATAATGTGAGGTTTTCAAACAGTTTGAAAGTTCATTTCGATGTTTACATTTTGTCAGTTCTTCAGACAAAGAAAATTTTTAAATCCCGTTTCTGCCCCCAATGCCAATAAAAATAATAGCAACAGTTATTTAGTTTTACGATTTCCAGTTAGAGTTCTTAAAAATTCCGTGATTTTATCCAGAGTGCAGTGTCGTTTTTTGCAAGTCTTCCTTAGCTATAATTTAATTTGAACTGATTCTTTGTCTCGTTTATTCTTGTTGTGTCTATGGGCACAATTGAATAATAACCTTTACTGACAATCCCTTAATTGAAATTTTTATTGCTTCTGTAATTTTTTGTAAAAGGAGGTCAATTAAAGACAACTGCTATTTTGCATTTTCTTTCAAGATTTCTATTTTGTTCAACAGTCATTTCAACAATCAGTTTGTTTCTGAAAATCAATAAGAATTTAGCCGAATTGTTGGATTTATCATGCCATGTTTTGAACTGAACTGCGCCTCGCAATTTAGAACACTTTTGGTTTGGGACAGTCAAAGTGCAATTTTTAAATCTGTTTGACAATTAAACATAGAAATCAAACAGCTTCTCCATTTTTGTCATCATGCTTGTTTTGTCATTATGCGGTGGGTTTTAACAAAGTTGAGATAATTTATTACGGGTTTCCGATATTCTATTCCCTATTCATCCGTTAACTGAGAAACCTTTGAGCATCTCGTGTGCAATCATGCAAGTGAATGCATAGGCAGAGATTATTGCAATCTTTTCCTCTCATTGTGGGTAATTACATACAATATGACGGACCCAAAATGCTTGCATGATTCTTGCAAG
>NC_134477.1:15290230-15340230 GCF_964194025.1 Convolutriloba macropyga
TAAATTGCCCTAGTGATGAGCGGATTCAAATCTTGCAAGAATCTTGCAAGATGATTCAAAACTTGCAAGATTCTTGCAAGAATCTTGCAAGATATCAATCAAGGCCAAAAAATAAATCTGGGTACAAGTGTTTTAGGAAACATCTTTGAAGCAAGTTTTTGTTTACTGAACAAGTTCCGAAGCCTAATTCAATGGAAAAAAAATAGCCAGGATTCAAAATCTTGCAAGAATCTTGCAAGAATCTTGCAAGATTTTGAATTCCGGAAAAAATATTTATGTGTTTTTGGTAGCTAAAACTAACTGAAAACCAAATATCATGACTTATATCAGAATTCTTGATCAGCAAAACTGAAAATAAATGACTTTTTTCGTCAACGCCTTTTGAATGTGAAATCTTGCAAGAATCTTGCAAGATTTTTGCAAGATTTTGAATTCACATACAACTTTCCGACAAATAAATAGAAATTACTCGAGGCAATCAAATCCGTCTTTTTAAAGTTCAATTTATCTAATAAAAAACAGAAATATTTCAATATTTCTCTTATCTTTCATTAAAACAAATTATTTTTAGAGAAACAAACAGTTGGGACTTTTTGTTACTGATCCTGTCCGTAATTTAGCAAGTTCTTGTTGTAGTAAAAAAAATCCAATTAATTTGAAATCTAATTATCTTCCTAAGGAGATTTAAATTAACCCATGATGCCTTCAGTTGATAGCTGTTAGTGTTAATGTCCTTGAAGTGTTTTCATTAAGAAAAATCGATGTGTTTTTGAAAATTCATCTTTTGTTCTTCTTTCTTTCGATTTATTGTTCAATCTTCATGTCAGAAAATCAACCTTGGCTTTCTGGTAAATCAAACATTAACTTCGTTTTTGATCTTATGCTAGGTAATGCTTCTTTTTGGGACAAAGAGAAAGCAACAGTCGGAGTTTTTTATTTGTGATATTTTGCAAGGTACCGCAACAAACTAATTGTAAAAATGAAATATTAGTTCGTTCAACCAATCTTAATGTCATCTCATAGAAAAAAAACTGTTTCAAAAATATGGCATTTCAGTTCTGTGGTGCTTTTAATAATTCTTGTTCCAAATCTTTTTTTGTCAAATCACACAAAAGACACCAGCCTCAAGGCCGAGGTGGGAATTTTCTCCCAGTTCACAGTAGTGGCCTTGGGTGTTCATAAATACTAAGTGGACTTGAATTAAGTTCAGAATAGTCCACGTTGCACCGTTTTTAGCCGTTCTGCTCAATTGTTTGAGAAGTTGGTGTCTCCCATTAGCACAAATTTCGCGGGTACGCTTCATATGTTTGACAATTTCTCCAAAACTACTGTACCAAATTGAACGGCCATTGTCTTTTTTGATGAACACTAAAAGACCTTGTTTGCAGTGTTTAGTTGGTTTCCCAACTCGGCCTAAAAAAGAAGTTACTAATGTTTAAACTTGAAAAAGTTGAAGTAAACCTTAATTTTTTTGGGGCTCGCTTATTGTTTCTGACAACTTTTCTTGATCTACTCTGCCAATTTGGCCAAGCATAGTGTCATTTTGTTGAATGTATGTTTTTTCGGTGTTTGCTGTCTTCATTTGGTATCTAAATTGGCCTGCTCTGGACGTTAGTAAGCTGTAAATCTTAAAAATTAAAAAAAATATATTTTAATTGGATTTCAGTTCTGATGTAGTTTTTCCTCTTAATTGGTTATTGTTGCTAACAAATTGTGTTATTTTGGCTTTGTTTCGGTTTCTTACGTTTTTCGAAAGTTAGTTTTTGGGAAATCATCAATTTTTCATTCTTCGCGAAATCATGAAATTCTTGTTAGAGGTCTTTTTTATCAAAACACATAAAACAACCTGGCCTTTAGGGCGAGGTGGGAATTTTTCCCACTCCTTAGTGGAGATCTTGGGTGTTCAATAACTACAAAATGGACTGGAATTGCGTTCAGAAGTGTCCGAGTGGCACAGTTTTTAGTCGTTTTGCTTAATTTTGCGAGAATTTGGGGGTCTCCTATTAGCCCAGAATTCGGGGTTCGCTTCATGTGTTTTATGATTTCTTCGAAACTACTGTACCAAATAGTACGGGCATTGTTGCGTTTTGCTGACCCTAAACTTCCATTGCTTTCAGTGTTCATTGGTTTATCAAGTTGCCCTAATCAAAAAGATATTAATGTTTAACTTTGGAAAAATGAAAAAAAAAATTTACATATTTGAGGGCACGCTTATTGTTTCTGACAATTTTTCCTGAACTACTTTGCCAAATTGGCCAATCATAGTCGCATTTTTTTAATGTGAGCTTATCAAATGTCTGCGGTCTTGAATTTGTGTCTAAATTGGCCTGCACAGAAAGCTATTAAGCTGTAAAACTTAAAAATTTAAAAAAAAAATATTTTTTAATTGTTTTTCAGTTCTGATATAGCTTTCATCTAAATTGGTTATTGTTGCTTGCAAATTGTGTTGTTTTGGCTTTGTTTCAGTCCCTGAAGTTTTTCAAAACTTAGCTTTTGGGAAATCATCAATTTTTCATTCTTTGCGAAATCAAGAAGTTCTAGTTAGATGTCTTTTGTCTTTTTTTTTAACAAAACACACGAAATAACCTGGCCTCTAGAATTTTTTCTCACTTCGCAGTGGGTGTCTTGGATGTTCAGTAACTACTCAGTGGACTTTAGTTAGGTTTTGAAGTGTCCGATTGGTACCGTTTTTTAGTCGTTTTGCATAATTTTGCGAGAATTTGGGGTCTAGAAGACGGATGTACGCTTCATGTGTTTGACGATTTCTCAAAAAGTACTGTACTAAATGCGACGGCCATTTGCGCATTTTGTTGTTCCTGAACTCTCCTTGTACACAGTGTTGATAGATTCCTTACGTCGGCTTAATCAGAAAACTGGAGGAAAGAACTTGTTTTTATCACATTGAGAAAGGAACTTAATGTTTTGTACTTTTTCGAATTTCTCATTGAATTTTTGGTCAAAACGAATGATTATTGGCTTGATCTGTTGCTATTAAGACGTTCTTCTCTGGAATGGCTAGTGATAGTCTTGAAAAATATTCTTTAGAACTGTTATTCAATGATGAATGCGGAAAAACGAATCCGTACTCAAATTTTGGGCTGAGTGGTAATTTGTTTAATTGAACAACTGTATCGTCGTGCATTGACAATATTGTACCTATAACGGCTCATTTTGTCTGTACGAGACCCCTTTTGCTTTTGATGAGTAGTAATTACACCTACACGCCCTGGTCTAGAAGTTATTCAAGGACAAATTTAAGAAAAGAAGGATTTTTGGGTCATCTTGGTGTCCACCCAAGTTTCTGTACCCCACAATACCCGAGTAACCATACATATATGGGTTCGTTAGTTTCCTCAGATATTGGGGAGTGTTTCCATATATATTTTTCATATGGTTTTATCGAGTTGAGAAGGTCAACTTTAGCCTTGTATGCGCCGAACCTCGATTTTGGCCAATCTCTTCTCAATTTTCATGTCTGAGTGGTGTTTTGCGCAATTGAACCAGTTTTTCGGCTTGAGTTTTGTGTTTTCTAGACACTATTTAAGTTGTTGAAGCTAATTGTATCAAATAATCGGGTTCATTCAACAATTTTTCTTTTTTCACGATTTCATCAAATTTCTGTTGATGTTGTTTTATGTCAAAACACACAAAACATCATAACCTTCATGGTGAGGTGGGAAATTTTTTCCCACCTCACGATGAAGGTTTGCCGTGAGCTAGAACGTGGAAGTGGACCAGAATTACACCCACAAATACGCCGGCAACTCTGTTTCACGTTGTTTTACGTCAGTTCCGGAGATTTTGGGCTTCGGTTTTAGCCCAAAAAATGGGGTACAAGACAGTATTTTGTTAATATCTGCTTAAGTACTGGACCAAATTAAACGGAAGTAGTCGCGTTTTGTCGGCACTAAACCCTTCTTGCTTGCAGTATTTAGTTGGTTTCTCAAATCGGTCTCATCAAAAAGTTATTAACGTTTAAATTTGAAAAAAGTCGAATTTTTGGGCTATTCTGGGTGACCCAAATTTCGGTACAACATAACAGCTGATTTGCGGAATAAATGTTAGTGTTTTAGAATCTTCAGTTAGTGGGGAGTATCCCCATATATATTTTCCATAGCGTTTTACGGAATTATGATAGTCAAATTTGGCTCTGAAATCAGGTCACCTCGCTTTTTGGGTCATTTGATAGGGTACCTTTACTTTGGAATAAGTCGTTGTAGAGTGAACCGATTTCGATGATTTTTTTTGTTAGACCCAGCTTGAGCTAAGCTTTGTTTTGATATAGGTCTTGTTCCGTTTCGTTCAGCCGTTTTTGAGAAATTGGCCAGTAAACTTGCCCTCCGTTTTAGCCCCAGAAGCGGATGACACCATCCGGCACCAGTTTTGAAGCTTTGAATTTTGTTACTTCAGGTTACAAAATTAGTGTTCTGAATAGCCCGTCTAACGTAGATTCCGAATATGTATACTTTATATAGCTATTTTGCAGGTTTAGATGGTAAATTTTGGCTCTGCAGCCACAGTACCCTTGCTTTTTGGTCATTTGGTACGGTACCTTTACTTTGGAATAACTCGTTGTAGAGTGAACCGATTTTGATGATTTTTTTTGTTAGACCCAGCTTGAGCTAAGCTTTGTTTTGATATAGGTCTCGTTCCGTTTCGTTCAGCCGTTTTTGAGAAATTGGCCAGGATAGGTGCCCCAATTTTCACCAGGTGAAGCAGGGTACCTGTACAGGGTACCCGTTTTAAAGCTTGAAATTTTGTTACTTCAGGTGACAAAATTAGTGTTTTGAATTGCTCATCTAACGTAGATTCAGAATATGTAAACTTTATATAGCGTTTTGTGATGTTTAGATGTTCAATTTTAGCTCTGAAGATGGTGTTTCTCTCCTCCAAGGTCACTTGGTACGGTACATTATTTTTGCTATAACTTCTTGAAAAATGTACCGATTGGGCTCATTTTTTAATATGACGCGTGTTTCAAGCTGTGCTACAAACGGTACTAAGGGCGTTTGTTTTTGTTTAGCCGTTTTTGAGAAATTGGCCAGGAAAGTTGACCCCAGATTGAGCTCCTGAGGAGAGAAACAGTACCTTGATGACCAGTTTATAAACTTCCATATTGAAGCATTTCATTATTTCAGATTGATTGTAAAGTCATTGTAGTTGCTGCAACATCCTTTCCTTACAACAGCGAATTCCAGACATCAATAAACGTGAGTTATAACCTCAAATAATACTCCATAATTGGAAAATATGCCTATTTTAGCTTCAGAGGCATATTTTTCTGTTGAGTTTGAGTGCAAAGTGTTGTACTCCCATAGCAAGCGATAGGTTTTTAGTAGTTGAGCTCACAAGGTACTGTGCTGAGCACAGAATGTTCTTCATGTGTGTTTCTTTTTGTCCTGTCCCCCAAAATTTTGGGGAACGGACCAATAGTGTGGTCGGTCTGGTGTAGTATCAATAGTTGCGTCTGGTGCAGTAGTAGCGGGTACCGCTAATTCTGAAGTAGGTCGATGGTCTATGGTCTGGTTTGTGGTCTGTTAGTCTGGTCTGGTCTGGTGTAGTCGGTCTGGTGCAGTAGTAGTACTCGTAGTAGTGCTACGTATTAGTAGTAGTAGTAGTAGTAGTAGTAGTAGTAGTAGTAGTAGTAGTAGTAGTAGTAGTAGTAGTAGTAGTAGTAGTAGTAGTAGTAGTAGTAGTAGTAGTCGTAGTAGTAGTCGTAGTAGTAGTCGTAGTAAGAGTCGTAGTTGTAGTAGTAGTAGTAGTTGCTGTTGTTATAGTTATAGTAGTGGTACTAGTAGCAGTCGTAAAAGCTTTCATTAAAGAGGACTTTGAAAGCGATAGACAATATACAAAAGTACTTGATACGTTGTCAGATTACTATATGGTGTTTCAACATAAATCGCTTTTGAACCTAGTCAAGGACTTATTCAAATGAATTGAGGGTCTAAGGAGGAGTGTCACTGTCCGAGTACAGTCTGAGGGGCAAAGAATTTTTGACCTAGGTGGTTTACGAAAAAAGAACTCTATACGTTGTCAAATTTCGCGCTTAAAAACTAGCTATATGGTGTTTCAACATAAATCGCTTTTGAACCTAGTCAAGGACTTATTCAAATGAATTGAGGGTCTAAGGAGGAGTGTCACTGTCCGAGTACAGTCTGAGGGGCAAAGAATTTTTGACCTAGGTGGTATACGAAAAAAGTACTCTATACGTTGTCAAATTTTGCGCTCAAAAATTAGCTATATGGTGTTTCAACATAAATCGCTTTTGAACCTTGTCAAGGACTTATTCAAATGAATTAAGGGTCTAAGGAGGAGTGTCACTGTCCGAGTACAGTCTGAGGGGCAAAGAATTTTTGACCTAGGTGGTATACGAAAAAAGTACTCTATACGTTGTCAAATTTCGCGCTCAAAAATTAGCTATATGGTGTTTCAACATAAATCGCTTTTGAACCTAGTCAAGGACTTATTCAAATGAATTGAGGGTCTAAGAAGGAGTGTCACTGTCCGAGTACAGTCTGAGGGGCAAAGAATTTTTGGCCTAGGTGGTATACGAAAAAAGTACTCTATACGTTGTCAAATTTCGCGCTTAAAAACTAGCTATATGGTGTTTCAACATAAATCGCTTTTGAACCTAGTCAAGGACTTATTCAAATGAATTGAGGGTCTAAGGAGGAGTGTCACTGTCCGAGTACAGTCTGAGGGGCAAAGAATTTTTGACCTAGGTGGCATACGAAAAAAGTACTCTATACGTTGTCAAATTTCGCGCTCAAAAACTAGCTATATGGTGTTTCAACATAAATCGCTTTTGAACCTTGTCAAGGACTTATTCAAATGAGTTGAGGGTCTAAGGAGGAGTGTCACAGTCCGAGTACAGTCCGAGGGGCAAAGACTTTTTGACCTAGGTGATATACGAAAAAAGAACTCTATACGTTGTCAAATTTCGCGCTCAAAAACTAGCTATATGGTGTTTCAACATAAATCGCTTTTGAACCTAGTCAAGGACTTATTCAAATGAATTGAGGGTCTAAGGAGGAGCGTCACTGTCCGAGTACAGTCTGAGGGGCAAAGAATTTTTGACCTAGGTGGTATACGAGGTATACGAAAAAAGTACTCTATACGTTGTCAAATTTCGCGCTCAAAAACTAGCTATATGGTGTTTCAACATAAATCGCTTTTGAACCTAGTCAAGGACTTATTCAAATGAATTGAGGGTCTAAGGAGGAGTTTCACTGTCCGAGTACAGTCTGAGGGGCAAAGAATTTTTGGCCTAGGTGGTATACGAAAAAAGTACTCTATACGTTGTCAAATTTCGCGCTCAAAAACTAGCTATATGGTGTTTCAAAATAAATCGCTTTTGAACCTAGTCAAGGACTTATTCAAATGAATTGAGGGTCCAAGGAGGAGTGTCACTGTCCGAGTACAGTCTGAGGGGCAAAGAATTTTTGACCTACGTGGTATACGAAAAAAGTACTCTATACGTTGTCAAATTTCGCGCTTAAAAACTAGCTATATGGTGTTTCAACATAAATCGCTTTTGAACCTAGTCAAGGACTTATTCAAATGAATTGAGGGTATAAGGAGGAGTGTCACTGTCCGAGTACAGTCTGAGGGGCACAGAATTTTTGACCTAGGTGGTATACGAAAAAAGTACTCTATACGTTGTCAAATTTCGCGCTCAAAAACTAGCTATATGGTGTTTCAACATAAATCGCTTTTGAACCTAGTCAAAGACTTATTCAAATGAATTAAGGGTCTAAGGAGGAGTGTCAGTGTCTGAGTACAGTCTGAGGGGCAAAGAATTTTTGACTTAGGTGGTATACGAAAAAAGTACTCTATACGTTGTCAAATTTCGCGCTCAAAAACTAGCTATATGGTGTTTCAACATAAATCGCTTTTGAACCTAGTCAAGGACTTATTCAAATGAATTGAGGGTCTAAGGAGGAGTTTCACTGTCCGAGTACAGTCTGAGGGGCAAAGAATTTTTGGCCTAGGTGGTATACGAAAAAAGTACTCTATACGTTGTCAAATTTCGCGCTCAAAAACTAGCTATATGGTGTTTCAACATAAATCGCTTTTGAACCTAGTCAAGGACTTATTCAAATGAATTGAGGGTCTAAGGAGGAGTGTCACTGTCCGAGTACAGTCTGAGGGGCAAAGAATTTTTGACCTAGGTGGTATACGAAAAAAGTACTCTATACGTTGTCAAATTTCGCGCTTAAAAACTAGCTATATGGTGTTTCAACATAAATCGCTTTTGAACCTAGTCAAGGACTTATTCAAATGAATTGAGGGTATAAGGAGGAGTGTCACTGTCCGAGTACAGTCTGAGGGGCACAGAATTTTTGACCTAGGTGGTATACGAAAAAAGTACTCTATACGTTGTCAAATTTCGCGCTCAAAAACTAGCTATATGGTGTTTCAACATAAATCGCTTTTGAACCTAGTCAAGGACTTATTCAAATGAATTAAGGGTCTAAGGAGGAGTGTCAGCGTCTGAGTACAGTCTGAGGGGCAAAGAATTTTTGACTTAGGTGGTATACGAAAAAAGTACTCTATACGTTGTCAAATTTCGCGCTCAAAAACTAGCTATATGATGTTTCAACATAAATCGCTTTTGAACCTAGTCAAGGACTTGTTCAAATGAATTGAGGGTCTAAGGAGGAGTGTCACTGTCCGAGTACAGAGTGAGGGGCAAAGAATTTTTGGCCTAGGTGGTATACCAAAAAAGTACTCTATACGTTGTCAAATTTCGCGCTCAAAAACTAGCTATATAGTTTTTCAACATAAATCGCTTTTGAACCTTGTCAAGGACTTATTCAAATGAAATGAGGGTCTAAGGAGGAGTGTCACTGTTGGAGTACAGTCTGAGGGCCAAAAACTTTTTGACCTAGGTGGTATACGAAAAAAGTACTCTATACGTTGTCAAATTTCGCGCTCAAAAACTAGCTATATGGTGTTTCAACATAAATCGCTTTTGAACCTAGTCAAGGACTTATTCAAATGAATTGAGGGTCTAAGGAGGAGTGTCACTGTCCGAGTACAGTCTGAGGGGCAAAGAGTTTTTGACCTAGGTGGTATACGAAAAAAGTACTCTATACGTTGTCAAATTTCGCGCTCAAAAACTAGCTATATGATGTTTCAACATAAATCGCTTTTGAACCTAGTCAAGGACTTATTCAAATGAATTGAGGGTCTAAGGAGGAGTGTCACTGTCCGAGTACAGTCTGAGGGGCAAAGAATTTTTGGCCTAGGTGGTATACGAAAAAAGCACTCTATACGTTCTCAAATTTCGCGCTCAGAAACTAGCTATATGGTGTTTCAACATAAATCGCTTTTGAACCTAGTCAACGACTTATTCAAATGAATTGAGGGTCTAAGGAGGAGTATCACTGACCGCGTACAGTCTGAGGGGCAAAGAATTTTTGGCCTAGGTGGTATACGAAAAAAGTACTCTATACGTTGTCAAATTTCGCGCTCAAAAACTAGCTATATGGTGTTTCAACATAAATCGCTTTTGAACCTTGTCAAGGACTTATTCAAATGAAATGAGGGTCTAAGGAGGAGTGTCACTGTCCGAGTACAGTCTGAGGGGCAAAAAATTTTTGACCTAGGTGGTATACGAAAAAAGTACTCTATACGTTGTCAAATTTCGCGCTCAAAAACTAGCTATATGGTGTTTCAACATAAATCGCTTTTGAACCTAGTCAAGGACTTATTCAAATGAATTGAGGGTCTAAGGAGGAGTGTCACTGTCCGAGTACAGTCTGAGGGGCAAAGAGTTTTTGACCTAGGTGGTATACGAAAAAAGTACTCTATACGTTGTCAAATTTCGCGCTCAAAAACTAGCTATATGATGTTTCAACATAAATCGCTTTTGAACCTAGTCAAGGACTTATTCAAATGAATTGAGGGTCTAAGGAGGAGTGTCACTGTCCGAGTACAGTCTGAGGGGCAAAGAATTTTTGGCCTAGGTGGTATACGAAAAAAGCACTCTATACGTTCTCAAATTTCGCGCTCAAAAACTAGCTATATGGTGTTTCAACATAAATCGCTTTTGAACCTAGTCAACGACTTATTCAAATGAATTGAGGGTCTAAGGAGGAGTATCACTGACCGCGTACAGTCTGAGGGGCAAAGAATTTTTGGCCTAGGTGGTATACGAAAAAAGTACTCTATACGTTGTCAAATTTCGCGCTCAAAAACTAGCTATATGGTGTTTCAACATAAATCGCTTTTGAACCTTGTCAAGGACTTATTCAAATGAAATGAGGGTCTAAGGAGGAGTGTCACTGTCCGAGTACAGTCTGAGGGGCAAAAAATTTTTGACCTAGGTGGTATACGAAAAAAGTACTCTATACGTTGTCAAATTTCGCGCTCAAAAACTAGCTATATGGTGTTTCAACATAAATCGCTTTTGAACCTAGTCAAGGACTTATTCAAATGAATTGAGGGTCTAAGGAGGAGTGTCACTGTCCGAGTACAGTCTGAGGGGCAAAGAATTTTTGACCCAGGTGGTATACGAAAAAAGTATTCTATACGTTGTCAAATTTCGCGCTCAAAAACTAGCTATATGATGTTTCAACATAAATCGCTTTTGAACCTAGTCAAGGACTTATTCAAATGAATTGAGGATCTAAGGAGGAGTGTCCCTGTCCAAGTACAGTCTGAGGGGCAAAGAATTTTTGGCCTAGGTGGTATACGAAAAAAGTACTCTATACGTTGTCAAATTTCGCGCTTAAAAACTAGCTATATGGTGTTTCAACATAAATCGCTTTTGAACCTGGTCAAGGACTTATTCAAATGAATTGAGGGTCTAAGGAGGAGTGTCACTGTCCGAGTACAGTCTGAGGGGCAAAGAATTTTTGACCTAGGTGGTATACGAAAAAAGTACTCTATACGTTGTCAAATTTCGCGCTCAAAAACTAGCTATATGGTGTTTCAACATAAATCGCTTGTGAACCTTGTCAAGGACTTATTCAAATGAAATGAGGGTCTAAGGAGGAGTGTCACTGTCCGAGTACAGTCTGAGGGGCAAAAAATTTTTGAGCCAGGTGGTATACGAAAAAAGTACTCTATACGTTGTCAAATTTCGCGCTCAAAAACTAGCTATATGGTGTTTCAACAGAAATCGCTTTTGAACCTAGTCAAGGACTTATTCAAATGAATTGAGGGTCTAAGGAGGAGTGTCACTGTCTGAGTACAGTCTGAGGGGCAAAGAATTTTTGACCTAGGTGTAATACGAAAAAAGTACTCTATACGTTGTCAAATTTCGCGCTCAAAAACTAGCTATATGGTGTTTCAACAGAAATCGCTTTTGAACCTAGTCAAGGACTTATTCAAATGAATTGAGGATCTAAGGAGGAGTTTCCCTGTCCGAGTACAGTCTGAGGGGCAAAGAATTTTTGGCCTAGGTGGTATATGAAAAAAGTACTCTATACGTTGTCAAATTTCGCGCTCAAAAACTAGCTATATGGCGTTTCAACATAAATCGCTTTTGAACCTAATCAAGGACTTATTCAAATGAATTGAGGGTCTAAGGAGGAGTGTCACTGTCTGAGTACAGTCTGAGGGGCAAAGAATTTTTGACCTAGGTGGTATACGAAAAAAGTACTCTATACGTTGTCAAATTTCGCGCTTAAAAACTAGCTATATGGTGTTTCAACATAAATCGCTTTTGAACCTAGTCAAGGACTTATTCAAATGAATTGAGGGTCTAAGGAGGAGTGTCACTGTCCGAGTACAGTCTGAGGGGCAAAGAATTTTTGACCTAGGTGGTATACGAAAAAAGTACTCTATACGTTGTCAAATTTCGCGCTCAAAAACTAGCTATATGGTGTTTCAACATAAATCGCTTTTGAACCTTGTCAAGGACTTATTCAAATGAAATGAGGGTCTAAGGAGGAGTGTCACTGTCCGAGTACAGTCTGAGGGGCACAGAATTTTTGACCTAGGTGGTATACGAAAAAAGTACTCTATACGTTGTCAAATTTCGCGCTCAAAAACTAGCTATATGGTGTTTCAACATAAATCGCTTTTGAACCTAATCAAGGACTTATTCAAATGAATTGAGGGTCTAAGGAGGAGTGTCACTGTTCGAGTACAGTCTGAGGGGCAAAGAATTTTTGACCTAGGTGGTATACGAAAAAAAGTACTCTATACGTTGTCAAATTTCGCGCTTAAAAACTAGCTATATGGTGTTTCAACATAAATCGCTTTTGAACCTAATCAAGGACTTATTCAAATGAATTGAGGGTCTAAGGAGGAGTTTCACTGTCCGAGTGCAGTCTGAGGGGCAAAGAATTTTTGACCTAGGTGGTATACGAAAAAAGTACTCTATACGTTGTCAAATTTCGCGCTCAAAAACTAGCTATATGGTGTTTCAACATAAATCGCTTTTGAACCTTGTCAAGGACTTATTCAAATGAAATGAGGTTCTAAGGAGGAGTGTCACTGTGCGAGTACAGTCTGAGGGGCAAAAAATTTTTGACCCAGGTGGTATACGAAAAAAGTACTCTATACGTTGTCAAATTTCGCGCTCAAAAACTAGCTATATGGTGTTTCAACATAAATCGCTTTTGAACCTAGTCAAGGACTTATTCAAATGAATTGAGGGTCTAAGGAGGAGTGTCACTGTCCAAGTACAGTCTGAGGGGCAAAGAATTTTTGACCTAGGTGGTATACGAAAAAAGTACTCTATACGTTGTCAAATTTCGCGCTCAAAAACTAGCTATATGGTGTTTCAACATAAATCGCTTTTGAACCTAGTCAAGGACTTATTCAAATGAATTGAGGGTCTAAGGAGGAGTGTCACTGTCCAAGTACAGTCTGAGGGGCAAAGAATTTTTGACCTAGGTGGTATACGAAAAAAGTATTCTATACGTTGTCAAAATTCGCGCTCAAAAACTAGCTATATGATGTTTCAACATAAATCGCTTTTGAACCTTGTCAAGGACTTATTCAAATGAAATGAGGGTCTAAGGAGGAGTGTCACTGTCCGAGTACAGTCTGAGGGGCAAAAAATTTTTGACCTAGGTGGTATACGAAAAAAGTACTCTATACGTTGTCAAATTTCGCGCTCAAAAACTAGCTATATGGTGTTTCAACATAAATCGCTTTTGAACCTAGTCAAGGACTTATTCAAATGAATTGAGGGTCTAAGGAGGAGTGTCACTGTCCAAGTACAGTCTGAGGGGCAAAGAATTTTTGACCTAGGTGGTATACGAAAAAAGTACTCTATACGTTGTCAAATTTCGCGCTCAAAAACTAGCTATATGGTGTTTCAACATAAATCGCTTTTGAACCTAGTCAAGGACTTATTCAAATGAATTGAGGGTCTAAGGAGGAGTGTCACTGTCCAAGTACAGTCTGAGGGGCAAAGAATTTTTGACCTAGGTGGTATACGAAAAAAGTATTCTATACGTTGTCAAAATTCGCGCTCAAAAACTAGCTATATGATGTTTCAACATAAATTGCTTTTGAACCTAGTCAAGGACTTATTCAAATGAATTGAGGATCTAAGGAGGAGTGTCCCTGTCCGAGTACAGTCTGAGGGGCAAAGAATTTTTGGCCTAGGTGGTATATGAAAAAAGTACTCTATACCTTGTCAAATTTCGCGCTCAAAAACTAGCTATATGGTGTTTCAACATAAATCGCTTTTGAACCTAATCAAGGACTTATTCAAATGAATTGAGGGTCTAAGGAGGAGTGTCACTGTCCGAGTACAGTCTGAGGGGCATAGAATTTTTGACCTAGGTGGTATACGAAAAAAGTACTCTATACGTTGTCAAATTTCGCGCTCAAAAACTAGCTATATGGTGTTTCAACATAAATCGCTTTTGAACCTAGTCAAGGACTTATTCAAAAGAATTGAGGGTCTAAGGAGGAGTGTCACTGTCCGAGTACAGTCTGAGGGGCAAAGAATTTTTGACTTAGTTGGTATACAAAAAAAGTACTCTATACGTTGTCAAATTTCGCGCTTAAAAACTAGCTATATGGTGTTTCAACATAAATCGCTTTTGAACCTAGTCAAGGACTTATTCAAATGAATTGAGGGTCTAAGGAGGAGTGTCACTGTTCGAGTGCAGTCTGAGGGGCAAAGAATTTTTGACCTAGGTGGTATACGAAAAAAGTACTCTATACGTTGTCAAATTTCGCGCTCAAAAACTAGCTATATGGTGTTTCAACATAAATCGCTTTTGAACCTTGTCAAGGACTTATTCAAATGAAATGAGGGTCTAAGGAGGAGTGTCACTGTCCGAGTACAGTCTGAGGGGCAAAAAATTTTTGACCTAGGTGGTATACGAAAAAAGTACTCTATACGTTGTCAAATTTCGCGCTCAAAAACTAGCTATATGGTGTTTCAACATAAATCGCTTTTGAACCTAGTCAAGGACTTATTCAAATGAATTGAGGGTCTAAGGAGGAGTGTCACTGTCCAAGTACAGTCTGAGGGGCAAAGAATTTTTGACCTAGGTGGTATACGAAAAAAGTATTCTATACGTTGTCAAAATTCGCGCTCAAAAACTAGCTATATGATGTTTCAACATAAATCGCTTTTGAACCTAGTCAAGGACTTATTCAAATGAATTGAGGATCTAAGGAGGAGTGTCCCTGTCCGAGTACAGTCTGAGGGGCAAAAAATTTTTGGCCTAGGTGGTATATGAAAAAAGTACTCTATACCTTGTCAAATTTCGCGCTCAAAAACTAGCTATATGGTGTTTCAACATAAATCGCTTTTGAACCTAATCAAGGACTTATTCAAATGAATTGAGGGTCTAAGGAGGAGTGTCACTGTCCGAGTACAGTCTGAGGGGCAAAGAATTTTTGACCTAGGTGGTATACGAAAAAAAGTACTCTATACGTTGTCAAATTTCGCGCTCAAAAACTAGCTATATGGTGTTTCAACATAAATCGCTTTTGAACCTAGTCAAGGACTTATTCAAAAGAATTGAGGGTCTAAGGAGGAGTGTTACTGTCCGAGTACAGTCTGAGGGGCAAAGAATTTTTGACTTAGTTGGTATATGAAAAAAGTACTCTATACCTTGTCAAATTTCGCGCTCAAAAACTAGCTATATGGTGTTTCAACATAAATCGCTTTTGAACCTAGTCAAGGACTTATTCAAATGAATTGAGGGTCTAAGGAGGAGTGTCACTGTCTGAGTACAGTCTGAGGGGCAAAAATTTTTTGACCTAGGTGGTATACGAAAAAAGTACTCTATACGTTGTCAAATTTCGCGCTCAAAAACTAGCTATATGGTGTTTCAACATAAATCGCTTTTGAACCTAGTCAAGGACTTATTCAAATGAATTGAGGGTCTAAGGAGGAGTTTCACTGTCCGAGTACAGTCTGAGGGGCAAAGAATTTTTGACCTAGGTGGTATACGAAAAAAGTACTCTATACGTTGTCAAATTTCGCGCTCAAAAATTAGCTATATGGTGTTTCAACATAAATCGCTTTTGAACCTAGTCAAGGACTCATTCAAATGAATTGAGGGTCTAAGGAGGAGTGTCACTGTCCGAGTACAGTCTGAGGGGCAACGAATTTTTGACCTAGGTGGTATACGAAAAAAGTACTCTATACGTTGTCAAATTTCGCGCTCAAAAACTAGCTATATGGTGTTTCAACATAAATCGCTTTTGAACCTAGTCAAGGACTTATTCAAATGAATTGAGGGTCTAAGGAGGAGTGTCACTGTCCGAGTACAGTCTGAGGGGCAAAGAATTTTTGGCCTAGGTGGTATACGAAAAAAGTACTCTAGACGTTGTCAAATTTCGCGCTCAAAAACTAGCTATATGGTGTTTCATCATAAATCGCTTCTGAACCTAGTCAAGGACTTATTCAAATGAATTGAGGGTCTAAGGAGGAGTGTCACTGTCCGAGTACAGTCTGAGGGGCAAAGAATTTTTGACCTAGGTGGTATGAGAAAAAAGTACTCTATACGTTGTCAAATTTCGCGCTCAAAAAACTAGCTATATGGTGTTTCAACATAAATCGCTTTTGAACCTAGTCAAGGACTTATTCAAATGAATTGAGGGTCTAAGGGGGAGTGTCACTGTCCGAGTACAGTCTGAGGGGCAAAGAATTTTTGACCTTGGTGGTATACGAAAAAGTACTCTATACGTTGTCAAATTTCGCGCTCAAAAACTAGCTATATGATGGTTCAACATAAATCGCTTTTGAACCTAGTCAAGGACTTATTCAAATGAATTGAGGGTCTAAGGAGGAGTGTAACTGTCCGAGTACAGTTTGAGGGGCAAAGAATTTTTGGCCTAGGTGGCATACGAAAAAAGTACTCTACACGTTGTCAAATTTCGCGCTCAAAAACTAGCTATATGGTGTTTCAACATAAATCGCTTTTGAACCTAGTCAAGGACTTATTCAAATGAATTGAGGGTCTAAGGAGGAGTGTCACTGTCCAAGTACAGTCTGAGGGGCAAAGAATTTTTGACCTAGGTGGAATACGAAAAAAGTACTCTATACGTTGTCAAATTTCGCGCTCAAAAACTAGCTATATGGTGTTTCAACATAAATCGCTTTTGAACCTAGTCAAGGACTTATTCAAATGAATTGAGGGTCTAAGGAGGAGTGTCACTGTCCGAGTACAGTCTGAGGGGCAAAGAATTTTTGACCTAGGTGGTATACGAAAAAAGTACTCTATACGTTCTCAAATTTCGCGCTCAAAAATTAGCTATATGGTGTTTCAACATAAATCGCTTTTGAACCTAGTCAAGAACTTATTCAAATGAATTGAGGGTCTAAGGAGGAGTGTCACTGTCCGAGTACAGTCTGAGGGGCAAAGAATTTTTGACCTAGAAGGTATACGAAAAAAGTACTCTATACGTTGTCAAATTTCGCGCTCAAAAACTAGCTATATGGTGTTTCAACATAAATCGCTTTTGAAACTAGTCAAGGACTTATTCAAATGAAATGAGGGTCTAAGGGGGAGTGTCACTGTCCGAGTAAAGTCTGAGGGGCAAAGAATTTTTGACCTAGGTGGTATACGAAAAAAGTACTCTATATGTTGTCAAATTTCGCGCTTAAAAACTAGCTATATGGTGTTTCAACATATATCGCTTTTGAACCTAGCCAAGGACTTATTCAAATGAATTGAGGGTCTAAGGAGGTGAGTCACTGTCCGAGTACAGTTTGAGGGGCAAAGAATTTTTGGCCTAGGTGGCATACGAAAAAAGTACTCTACACGTTGTCAAATTTCGCGCTCAAAAACTAGCTATATGGTGTTTCAACATAAATCGCTTTTGAACCTAGTCAAGGAATTATTCAAATGAATTGAGGGTCTAAGGAGGAGTGTCACTGTCCAAGTACAGTCTGAGGGGCAAAGAATTTTTGACCTAGGTGGAATACGAAAAAAGTACTCTATACGTTGTCAAATTTCGCGCTCAAAAACTAGCTATATGGTGTTTCAACATAAATCGCTTTTGAACCTAGTCAAGGACTTATTCAAATGAATTGAGGGTCTAAGGAGGAGTGTCACTGTCCGAGTACAGTCTGAGGGGCAAAGAATTTTTGACCTAGGTGGTATACGAAAAAAGTACTCTATACGTTCTCAAATTTCGCGCTCAAAAATTAGCTATATGGTGTTTCAACATAAATCGCTTTTGAACCTAGTCAAGAACTTATTCAAATGAATTGAGGGTCTAAGGAGGAGTGTCACTGTCTGAGTACAGTCTGAGGGGCAAAGAATTTTTGACCTAGAAGGTATACGAAGAAAGTACTCTATACGTTGTCAAATTTCGCGCTCAAAAACTAGCTATATGGTGTTTCAACATAAATCGCTTTTGAACCTAGTCAAGGACTTATTCAAATGAATTGAGGGTCTAAGGGGGAGTGTCACTGTCCAAGTAAAGTCTGAGGGGCAAAGAATTTTTGACCTAGGTGGTATACGAAAAAAGTACTCTATATGTTGTCAAATTTCGCGCTTAAAAACTAGCTATATGGTGTTTCAACATATATCGCTTTTGAACCTAGTCAAGGACTTATTCAAATGAATTGAGGGTCTAAGGAGGTGAGTCACTGTCCGAGTACAGTTTGAGGGGCAAAGAATTTTTGGCCTAGGTGGCATACGAAAAAAGTACTCTACACGTTGTCAAATTTCGCGCTCAAAAACTAGCTATATGGTGTTTCAACATAAATCGCTTTTGAACCTAGTCAAGGACTTATTCAAATGAATTGAGGGTCTAAGGAGGTGAGTCACTGTCCGAGTACAGTTTGAGGGGCAAAGAATTTTTGACCTAGGTGGTATACGAAAAAAGTACTCTATATGTTGTCAAATTTCGCGCTTAAAAACTAGCTATATGGTGTTTCAACATATATCGCTTTTGAACCTAGTCAAGGACTTATTCAAATGAATTGAGGGTCTAAGGAGGTGAGTCACTGTCCGAGTACAGTCTGAGTGGCAAAGAATTTTTGACCTAGGTGGTATACGAAAAAAGTACTCTATACGTTCTCAAATTTCGCGCTCAAAAATTAGCTATATGGTGTTTCAACATAAATCGCTTTTGAACCTAGTCAAGGACTTATTCAAATGAATTGAGGGTCTAAGGGGGAGTGTCACTGTCCAAGTACAGTCTGAGGGGCAAAGAATTTTTGACCTAGGTGGTATACGAAAAAAATACTCTATATGTTGTCAAATTTCGCGCTTCAAAACTAGCTATATGGTGTTTCAACATAAATCGCTTTTGAACCTAGTCAAGGACTTATTCAAATGAATTGAGGGTCTAAGGAGGAGTGTCACTGTCCGAGTACAGTCTGAGGGGCAAAAAATTTTTGACCTAGGTGGTATACGAAAAAAGTACTCTATACGTTCTCAAATTTCGCGCTCAAAAATTAGCTATATGGTGTTTCAACATAAATCGCTTTTGAACCTAGTCAAGAACTTATTCAAATGAATTGAGGGTCTGAGGAGGAGTGTCACTGTCCGAGTACAGTCTGAGGGGCAAAGAATTTTTGACCTAGAAGGTATACGAAAAAAGTACTCTATACGTTGTCAAATTTCGCGCTCAAAAACTAGCTATATGGTGTTTCAACATAAATCGCTTTTGAACCTAGTCAAGGACTTATTCAAATGTATTGAGGGTCTAAGGGGGAGTGTCACTGTCCGAGTAAAGTCTGAGGGGCAAAGAATTTTTGACCTAGGTGGTATACGAAAAAAGTACTCTATATGTTGTCAAATTTCGCGCTTAAAAACTAGCTATATGGTGTTTCAACATATATCGCTTTTGAACCTAGTCAAGGACTTATTCAAATGAATTGAGGGTCTAAGGAGGTGAGTCACTGTCCGAGTACAGTTTGAGGGGCAAAGAATTTTTGACCTAGGTGGTATACGAAAAAAGTACTCTATATGTTGTCAAATTTCGCGCTTAAAAACTAGCTATATGGTGTTTCAACATATATCGCTTTTGAACCTAGTCAAGGACTTATTCAAATGAATTGAGGGTCTAAGAAGGTGAGTCACTGTCCAAGTACAGTTTGAGGGGCAAAGAATTTTTGGCCTAGGTGGCATACGAATAAAGTACTCTACACGTTGTCAAATTTCGCGCTCAAAAACTAGCTATATGGTGTTTCAACATAAATCGCTTTTGAACCTAGTCAAGGACTTATTCAAATGAATTGAGGGTCTAAGGGGGAGTGTCACTGTCCGAGTACAGTCTGAGGGGCAAAAAATTTTTGACCTAGGTGGTATACGAAAAAAGTACTCTATACGTTCTCAAATTTCGCGCTCAAAAATTAGCTATATGGTGTTTCAACATAAATCGCTTTTGAACCTAGTCAAGAACTTATTCAAATGAATTGAGGGTCTGAGGAGGAGTGTCACTGTCCGAGTACAGTCTGAGGGGCAAAGAATTTTTGACCTAGAAGGTATACGAAAAAAGTACTCTATACGTTGTCAAATTTCGCGCTCAAAAACTAGCTATATGGTGTTTCAACATAAATCGCTTTTGAACCTAGTCAAGGACTTATTCAAATGTATTGAGGGTCTAAGGGGGAGTGTCACTGTCCGAGTAAAGTCTGAGGGGCAAAGAATTTTTGACCTAGGTGGTATACGAAAAAAGTACTCTATATGTTGTCAAATTTCGCGCTTAAAAACTAGCTATATGGTGTTTCAACATATATCGCTTTTGAACCTAGTCAAGGACTTATTCAAATGAATTGAGGGTCTAAGGAGGTGAGTCACTGTCCGAGTACAGTTTGAGGGGCAAAGAATTTTTGACCTAGGTGGTATACGAAAAAAGTACTCTATATGTTGTCAAATTTCGCGCTTAAAAACTAGCTATATGGTGTTTCAACATATATCGCTTTTGAACCTAGTCAAGGACTTATTCAAATGAATTGAGGGTCTAAGAAGGTGAGTCACTGTCCAAGTACAGTTTGAGGGGCAAAGAATTTTTGGCCTAGGTGGCATACGAATAAAGTACTCTACACGTTGTCAAATTTCGCGCTCAAAAACTAGCTATATGGTGTTTCAACATAAATCGCTTTTGAACCTAGTCAAGGACTTATTCAAATGAATTGAGGGTCTAAGGGGGAGTGTCACTGTCCGAGTAAAGTCTGAGGGGCAAAGAATTTTTGACCTAGGTGGTATACGAAAAAAGTACTCTATATGTTTTCAAATTTCGCGCTTAAAAACTAGCTATATGGTGTTTCAACATATATCGCTTTTGAACCTAGTCAAGGACTTATTCAAATGAATTGAGGGTCTAAGGAGGTGAGTCACTGTCCGAGTACAGTTTGAGGGGCAAACAATTTTTGGCCTAGGTGGCATACGAAAAAAGTACTCTACACGTTGTCAAATTTCGCGCTCAAAAACTAGCTATATGGTGTTTCAACATAAATCGCTTTTGAACCTAGTCAAGGACTTATTCAAATGAATTGAGGGTCTAAGGAGGAGTGTCACTGTCCAAGTACAGTCTGAGGGGCAAAGAATTTTTGACCTAGGTGGAATACGAAAAAAGTACTCTATACGTTGTCAAATTTCGCGCTCAAAAACTAGCTATATGGTGTTTCAACATAAATCGCTTTTGAACCTAGTCAAGGACTTATTCAAATGAATTGAGGGTCTAAGGAGGAGTGTCACTGTCCGAGTACAGTCTGAGGGGCAAAGAATTTTTGACCTAGGTGGTATACGAAAAAAGTACTCTATACGTTCTCAAATTTCGCGCTCAAAAATTAGCTATATGGTGTTTCATCATAAATCGCTTTTGAACCTAGTCAAGGACTTATTCAAATGAATTGAGGGTCTAAGGAGGAGTGTCACTGTCCAAGTACAGTCTGAGGGGCAAAGAATTTTTGACCTAGGTGGAATACGAAAAAAGTACTCTATACGTTGTCAAATTTCGCGCTCAAAAACTAGCTATATGGTGTTTCAACATAAATCGCTTTTGAACCTAGTCAAGGACTTATTCAAATGAATTGAGGGTCTAAGGAGGAGTGTCACTGTCCGAGTACAGTCTGAGGGGCAAAGAAATTTTGACCTAGGTGGTATACGAAAAAAGTACTCTATACGTTCTCAAATTTCGCGCTCAAAAATTAGCTATATGGTGTTTCATCATAAATCGCTTTTGAACCTAGTCAAGGACTTATTCAAATGAATTGAGGGTCTAAGGAGGTGAGTCACTGTCCGAGTACAGTTTGAGGGGCAAAGAATTTTTGGCCTAGGTGGCATACGAAAAAAGTACTCTACACGTTGTCAAATTTCGCGCTCAAAAACTAGCTATATGGTGTTTCAACATAAATCGCTTTTGAACCTAGTCAAGGACTTATTCAAATTAATTGAGGGTCTAAGGAGGAGTGTCACTGTCCAAGTACAGTCTGAGGGGCAAAGAATTTTTGACCTAGGTGGAATACGAAAAAAGTACTCTATACATTGTCAAATTTCGCGCTCAAAAACTAGCTATATGGTGTTTCAACATAAATCGCTTTTGAACCTAGTCAAGGACTTATTCAAATGAATTGAGGGTCTAAGGAGGAGTGTCACTGTCCGAGTACAGTCTGAGGGGCAAAGAATTTTTGACCTAGGTGGTATACGAAAAAAGTACTCTATACGTTCTCAAATTTCGCGCTCAAAAATTAGCTATATGGTGTTTCAACATAAATCGCATTTGAACCTAGTCAAGAACTTATTCAAATGAATTGAGGGTCTAAGGAGGAGTGTCACTGTCCGAGTACAGTCTGAGGGGCAAAGAATTTTTGACCTAGAAGGTATACGAAGAAAGTACTCTATACGTTGTCAAATTTCGCGCTCAAAAACTAGCTATATGGTGTTTCAACATAAATCGCTTTTGAACCTAGTCAAGGACTTATTCAAATGAATTGAGGGTCTAAGGGGGAGTGTCACTGTCCAAGTAAAGTCTGAGGGGCAAAGAATTTTTGACCTAGGTGGTATACGAAAAAAGTACTCTATATGTTGTCAAATTTCGCGCTTAAAAACTAGCTATATGGTGTTTCAACATATATCGCTTTTGAACCTAGTCAAGGACTTATTCAAATGAATTGAGGGTCTAAGGAGGTGAGTCACTGTCCGAGTACAGTTTGAGGGGCAAAGAATTTTTGGCCTAGGTGGCATACGAAAAAAGTACTCTACACGTTGTCAAATTTCGCGCTCAAAAACTAGCTATATGGTGTTTCAACATAAATCGCTTTTGAACCTAGTCAAGGACTTATTCAAATGAATTGAGGGTCTAAGGAGGTGAGTCACTGTCCGAGTACAGTTTGAGGGGCAAAGAATTTTTGACCTAGGTGGTATACGAAAAAAGTACTCTATATGTTGTCAAATTTCGCGCTTAAAAACTAGCTATATGGTGTTTCAACATATATCGCTTTTGAACCTAGTCAAGGACTTATTCAAATGAATTGAGGGTCTAAGGAGGTGAGTCACTGTCCGAGTACAGTCTGAGTGGCAAAGAATTTTTGACCTAGGTGGTATACGAAAAAAGTACTCTATACGTTCTCAAATTTCGCGCTCAAAAATTAGCTATATGGTGTTTCAACATAAATCGCTTTTGAACCTAGTCAAGGACTTATTCAAATGAATTGAGGGTCTAAGGGGGAGTGTCACTGTCCAAGTACAGTCTGAGGGGCAAAGAATTTTTGACCTAGGTGGTATACGAAAAAAGTACTCTATATGTTGTCAAATTTCGCGCTTAAAAACTAGCTATATGGTGTTTCAACATAAATCGCTTTTGAACCTAGTCAAGGACTTATTCAAATGAATTGAGGGTCTAAGGAGGAGTGTCACTGTCCGAGTACAGTCTGAGGGGCAAAAAATTTTTGACCTAGGTGGTATACGAAAAAAGTACTCTATACGTTCTCAAATTTCGCGCTCAAAAATTAGCTATATGGTGTTTCAACATAAATCGCTTTTGAACCTAGTCAAGAACTTATTCAAATGAATTGAGGGTCTAAGGAGGAGTGTCACTGTCCGAGTACAGTCTGAGGGGCAAAGAATTTTTGACCTAGAAGGTATACGAAAAAAGTACTCTATACGTTGTCAAATTTCGCGCTCAAAAACTAGCTATATGGTGTTTCAACATAAATCGCTTTTGAACCTAGTCAAGGACTTATTCAAATGTATTGAGGGTCTAAGGGGGAGTGTCACTGTCCGAGTAAAGTCTGAGGGGCAAAGAATTTTTGACCTAGGTGGTATACGAAAAAAGTACTCTATATGTTGTCAAATTTCGCGCTTAAAAACTAGCTATATGGTGTTTCAACATATATCGCTTTTGAACCTAGTCAAGGACTTATTCAAATGAATTGAGGGTCTAAGGAGGTGAGTCACTGTCCGAGTACAGTTTGAGGGGCAAAGAATTTTTGACCTAGGTGGTATACGAAAAAAGTACTCTATATGTTGTCAAATTTCGCGCTTAAAAACTAGCTATATGGTGTTTCAACATATATCGCTTTTGAACCTAGTCAAGGACTTATTCAAATGAATTGAGGGTCTAAGGGGGAGTGTCACTGTCCGAGTAAAGTCTGAGGGGCAAAGAATTTTTGACCTAGGTGGTATACGAAAAAAGTGCTCTATATGTTTTCAAATTTCGCGCTTAAAAACTAGCTATATGGTGTTTCAACATATATCGCTTTTGAACCTAGTCAAGGACTTATTCAAATGAATTGAGGGTCTAAGGAGGTGAGTCACTGTCCGAGTACAGTTTGAGGGGCAAAGAATTTTTGGCCTAGGTGGCATACGAAAAAAGTACTCTACACGTTGTCAAATTTCGCGCTCAAAAACTAGCTATATGGTGTTTCAACATAAATCGCTTTTGAACCTAGTCAAGGACTTATTCAAATGAATTGAGGGTCTAAGGAGGAGTGTCACTGTCCAAGTACAGTCTGAGGGGCAAAGAATTTTTGACCTAGGTGGAATACGAAAAAAGTACTCTATACGTTGTCAAATTTCGCGCTCAAAAACTAGCTATATGGTGTTTCAACATAAATCGCTTTTGAACCTAGTCAAGGACTTATTCAAATGAATTGAGGGTCTAAGGAGGAGTGTCACTGTCCGAGTACAGTCTGAGGGGCAAAGAATTTTTGACCTTGGTGGTATACGAAAAAAGTACTCTATACGTTCTCAAATTTCGCGCTCAAAAATTAGCTATATGGTGTTTCATCATAAATCGCTTTTGAACCTAGTCAAGGACTTATTCAAATGAATTGAGGGTCTAAGGAGGAGTGTCACTGTCCAAGTACAGTCTGAGGGGCAAAGAGTTTTTGACCTAGGTGGAATACGAAAAAAGTACTCTATACGTTGTCAAATTTCGCGCTCAAAAACTAGCTATATGGTGTTTCAACATAAATCGCTTTTGAACCTAGTCAAGGACTTATTCAAATGAATTGAGGGTCTAAGGAGGAGTGTCACTGTCCGAGTACAGTCTGAGGGGCAAAGAAATTTTGACCTAGGTGGTATACGAAAAAAGTACTCTATACGTTCTCAAATTTCGCGCTCAAAAATTAGCTATATGGTGTTTCAACATAAATCGCTTTTGAACCTAGTCAAGGACTTATTCAAATGAATTGAGGGTCTAAGGGGGAGTGTCACTGTCCGAGTAAAGTCTGAGGGGCAAAGAATTTTTGACCTAGGTGGTATACGAAAAAAGTACTCTATATGTTGTCAAATTTCGCGCTTAAAAACTAGCTATATGGTGTTTCAACATATATCGCTTTTGAACCTAGTCAAGGACTTATTCAAATGAATTGAGGGTCTAAGGAGGAGTGTCACTGTCCGAGTACAGTCTGAGGGGCAAAGAATTTTTGGCCTAGGTGGCATACGAAAAAAGTACTCCACACGTTGTCAAATTTCGCGCTCAAAAACTAGCTATATGGTGTTTCAACATAAATCGCTTTTGAACCTAGTCAAGGACTTATTCAAATGAATTGAGGGTCTAAGGGGGAGTGTCACTGTCCGAGTAAAGTCTGAGGGGCAAAGAATTTTTGACCTAGGTGGTATACGAAAAAAGTACTCTATATGTTGTCAAATTTCGCGCTTAAAAACTAGCTATATGGTGTTTCAACATATATCGCTTTTGAACCTAGTCAAGGACTTATTCAAATGAATTGAGGGTCTAAGGAGGTGAGTCACTGTCCGAGTACAGTCTGAGGGGCAAAAAATTTTTGACCTAGGTGGTATACGAAAAAAGTACTCTATACGTTGTCAAATTTCGCGCTCAAAAACTAGCTATATGGTGTTTCAACATATATCGCTTTTGAACCTAGTCAAGGACTTATTCAAATGAATTGAGGGTCTAAGGAGGAGTGTCACTGTCCGAGTACAGTCTGAGGGGCAAAGAATTTTTGGCCTAGGTGGCATACGAAAAAAGTACTCCACACGTTGTCAAATTTCGCGCTCAAAAACTAGCTATATGGTGTTTCAACATAAATCGCTTTTGAACCTAGTCAAGGACTTATTCAAATGAATTGAGGGTCTAAGGGGGAGTGTCACTGTCCGAGTAAAGTCTGAGGGGCAAAGAATTTTTGACCTAGGTGGTATACGAAAAAAGTACTCTATATGTTGTCAAATTTCGCGCTTAAAAACTAGCTATATGGTGTTTCAACATATATCGCTTTTGAACCTAGTCAAGGACTTATTCAAATGAATTGAGGGTCTAAGGAGGTGAGTCACTGTCCGAGTACAGTCTGAGTGGCAAAGAATTTTTGGCCTAGGTGGTATACGAAAAAAGTACTCTATACGTTGTCAAATTTCGCGCTCAAAAACTAGCTATATGGTGTTTCAACATAAATCGCTTTTGAACCTAGTCAAGGACTTATTCAAATGAATTGAGGGTCTAAGGAGGAGTGTCACTCTCCGAGTACAGTCTGAGGGGCAAAGAATTTTTGACCTAGGTGGTATACGAAAAAAGTACTCTATACGTTGTCAAATTTCGCGCTTAAAAACTAGCTATATGGTGTTTCAACATAAATCGCTTTTGAACCTAGTCAAGGACTTATTCAAATGAATTGAGGGTCTAAGGAGGAGTGTCTCTGTCCGAGTACAGTCTGAGGGGCAAAGATTTTTTGGCCTAGGTGGTATACGAAAAAAGTACTCTATACGTTGTCAAATTTCGCGCTCAAAAACTAGCTATATGGTGTTTCAACATAAATCGCTTTTGAAACTAGTCAAGGACTTATTCAAATGAATTGAGGGTCTAAGGAGGAGTGTCACTGTCTGAGTAAAAACTGAGGGGCAAAGAATTTTTGACCTAGGTGGTATACGAAAAAAGTACTCTATACGTTGTCAAATTTCGCGCTCAAAAACTAGCTATATGGTGTTTCAACATAAATCGCTTTAGAACCTTGTCAAGGACTTATTCAAATGAAATGAGGGTCTAAGGAGGAGTGTCACTGTCCGAGTACAGTCTGAGGGGCAAAGAATTTTTGACCTAGGTGGTATACGAAAAAAGTACTCTATACGTTGTCAAATTTCGCGCTCAAAAACTAGCTATATGGTGTTTCAACATAAATCGCTTTTGAACCTTGTCAAGGACTTATTCAAATGAATTGAGGGTCTAAGGAGGAGTGTCACTGTCCAAGTACAGTCTGAGGGGCAAAAAATTTTTGACCTAGGTGGTATACGAAAAAAGTACTCTATACGTTGTCAAATTTCGCGCTCAAAAACTAGCTATATGGTGTTTCAACATAAATCGCTTTTGAACCTAGTCAATGACTTATTCAAATGAATTGAGGGTCTAAGGAGGAGTGTCACTGTCCGAGTACAGTCTGAGGGGCAAAGAATTTTTGACCTAGGTGGTATACGAAAAAAGTACTCTATACGTTGTCAAATTTCGCGCTCAAAAACTAGCTATATGGTGTTTCAACATAAATCGCTTTTGAACCTTGTCAAGGACTTATTCAAATGAATTGAGGGTCTAAGGAGGAGTGTCACTGTCCAAGTACAGTCTGAGGGGCAAAAAATTTTTGACCTAGGTGGTATACGAAAAAAGTGCTCTATACGTTGTCAAATTTCGCGCTCAAAAACTAGCTATATTGTGTTTCAACATAAATCGCTTTTGAACCTAGTCAAGGACTTATTCAAATGAATTGAGGGTCTAAGGAGGAGTGTCACTGTCCGAGTACAGTCTGAGGGGCATGACCTAGGTGGTATACGAAAAAAGTACTCTACACGTTGTCAAATTTCGCGCTCAAAAACTAGCTATATGGTGTTTCAACATAAATCGCTTTTGAACCTAGTCAAGGACTTATTCAAATGAATTGAGGGTCTAAGGAGGAGTGTCACTGTCCGATTACAGTCTGATGGGCAAACAATTTTTGGCCTAGGTGGTATACGAAAAAAGTACTCTATATGTTGTCATATTTCGCGCTCAAAAACTAGCTATATGGTGTTTCAACATAAATCGCTTTTGAACCTAGTCAATGACTTATTCAAATGAATTGAGGGTCTAAGGAGGAGTGTCACTGTCCGAGTACAGTCTGAGGGGCAAAGAATTTTTGACCTAGGTGGTATACGAAAAAAGTACTCTATACATTGTCAAATTTTGCGCTCAAAAACTAGCTACAAGGTGTTTCAACATAAATCGCTTTTGAACCTAATCAAGGACTTATTCAAATGAAATGAGGGTCTAAGGAGGAGTGTCACTGTCCGAGTACAGTCTGAGGGGCAAAGAATTTTTGGCCTAGGTGGTATACGAAAAAAGTACTCTATACGTTGTCAAATTTCGCGCTCAAAAACTAGCTATATGGTGTTTCAACATAAATCGCTTTTGAACCTAGTCAAGGACTTATTCAAATGAATTGAGGGTCTAAGGAGGAGTGTCACTGTCCGAGTAAAGTCTGAGGGGCAAAAAATTTTCGGCCTAGGTGGTATGCGAAAAAAGTACTCTCTACGTTGTCAAATTTCGCGCTCAAAAACTAGCTATATGGTGTTTCAACATAAATCGCTTTTGAACCTAGTCAAGGACTTATTCAAATGAATTGAGGGTCTAAGGAGGAGTCTTACTGTCCGAGTACAATCTGAGGGGGAACGAATTTTTGACCTATGTGGTATACGAAAAAAGTACTCTATACATTGTCAAAATTTGCGCTCAAAAACTAGCTACAAGGTGTTTCAACATAAGTTGCTTTTGAACCTAGTCAAGGACTTATTCAAATGAAATGAGGGTCTAAGGAGGAGTGTCACTGTCCGAGTACAGTCTGAGGGGCAAAGAATTTTTGGCCTAGGTGGTATACGAAAAAAGTACTCCATACGTTGTCAAATTTCGCGCTCAAAAACTAGCTATATGGTGTTTCAACATAAATCGCTTTTGAACCTAGTCAAGGACTTATTCAAAAGAATTGAGGGTCTAAGGAGGAGTGTCACTGTCCGAGTAAAGTCTGAGGGGCAAAAAATTTTCGGCCTAGGTGGTATACGAAAAAAGTACTCTATACGTTGTCAAATTTCGCGCTCAAAAACTAGCTATATGGTGTTTCAACATAAATCGCTTTTGAACCTAGTCAAGGACTTATTCAAATGAATTGAGGGTCTAAGGAGGAGTCTCACTGTTTGAGTACAATCTGAGGGGGAAAGAATTTTTGACCTAGGTGGTATACGAAAAAAGTACTCTATACGTTGTCAAATTTCGCGCTCAAAAACTAGCTATATGGTGTTTCAACATAAATCGCTTTTGAACCTAGTCAAGGACTTATTCAAATGAATTGAGGGTCTAAGGAGGAGTGTCACTGTTCGAGTAGAGTCTGAGGGGAAAAGAATTTTTGGCCTAGGTGGTATACGAAAAAAGTACTCTATACGTTGTCAAATTTCGCGCTCAAAAAATAGCTATATGGTGTTTCAACATAAATCGCTTTTGAACCTAGTGAAGGACTTATTCAAATGAATTGAGGGTCTAAGGAGGAGTGTCACTGTCCGAGTACAGTCTGAGGGGCAAAGAATTTTTGACCTAGGTGGTATACGAAAAAAGTACTCTATACGTTGTCAAATTTCGCGCTCAAAAACTAGCTGTATGGTGTTTCAACATAAATCGCTTTTGCACCTAGACAAGGACTTATTCAAATGAATTGAGGGTCTAAGGAGGAGTGTCAATGTCCGATTACAGTCTGAGGGGCAAAGAATTTTTGACCTAGGTGGTATACGAAAAAAGTACTCTATACGTTGTCAAATTTCGCGCTCAAAAACTAGCTATATGGTGTTTCAACATAAATCGCTTTTGAAACTAGTCAAGGACTTATTCAAATGAATTGAGGGTCTAAGGAGGAGTGTCAATGTCCGAGTACAGTCTGAGGGGCAAAGAATTTTTGGCCTAGTCGGTATACGAAAAAAGTACTCTATACGTTATCAAATTTCGCGCTCAAAAACTAGCTATATAGTGTTTCAACATAAATCGCTTTTGAACCTAGTCAAGGACTTATTCAAATGAATTGAGGGTCTAAGGAGGAGTGTCACTGTCCGAGTACAGTCTGAGGGGCAAAGAATTTTTGGCCTAGGTAGTATACGAAAAATGTACTCTATACGTTGTCAAATTTCGCGCTCAAAAACTAGCTATATGGTGTTTCAACATAAATTGCTTTTGAACCTAGTCAAGGACTTATTCAAATGAATTGAGGGTCTAAGGAGGAGTGTCACTGTCCGAGTACAGTCTGAGGGGCAAAGAATTTTTGGCCTAGGTGGTATACGAAAAAAGTACTCTATACGTTGTCAAATTTCGCGCTCAAAAACTAGCTATATTGTGTTTCAACATAAATCGCTTTTGAACCTAGTGAAGGACTTATTCAAATGAATTGAGGGTCTAAGGAGGAGTGTCACTGTCCGAGTACAGTCTGAGGGGCAAAGATTTTTTGACCTAGGTGGTATACGAAAAAAGTACTCTATACGTTGTCAAATTTCGCGCTCAAAAACTAACTGTATGGTGTTTCAACATAAATCGCTTTTGAACCTAGTCAAGGACTTATTCAAATGAATTGAGGGTCTAAGGAGGAGTGTCACTGTTCGAGTAGAGTCTGAGGGGAAAAGAATTTTTGGCCTAGGTGGTGTACGAAAAAAGTACTCTATACGTTGTCAAATTTCGCGCTCAAAAACTAGCTATATGGTGTTTCAACATAAATCGCTTTTGAACCTAGTGAAGGACTTATTCAAATGAATTGAGGGTCTAAGGAGGAGTGTCACTGTCCGAGTACAGTCTGAGGGGCAAAGAATTTTTGACCTAGGTGGTATACGAAAAAAGTACTCTATACGTTGTCGAATTTCGCGCTCAAAAACTAGCTGTATGGTGTTTCAACATAAATCGCTTTTGCACCTAGTCAAGGACTTATTCAAATGAAGTGAGGGTCTAAGGAGGAGTGTCAATGTCCGATTACAGTCTGAGGGGCAAAGAATTTTTGACCTAGGTGGTATACGAAAAAAGTACTCTATACGTTGTCAAATTTCGCGCTCAAAAACTAGCTATATGGTGTTTCAACATAAATCGCTTTTGAACCTAGTCAAGGACTTATTCAAATGAATTGAGGGTCTAAGGAGGAGTGTCAATGTCCGAGTACAGTCTGAGAGGCAAAGAATTTTTGGCCTAGTTGGTATACGAAAAAAGTACTCTATACGTTATCAAATTTCGCGCTCAAAAACTAGCTATATAGTGTTTCAACATAAATCGCTTTTGAACCTAGTCAAGGACTTATTCAAATGAATTGAGGGTCTAAGGAGGAGTTTCACTGTCCGAGTACAGTCTGAGGGGCAAAGAATTTTTGGCCTAGGTGGTATACGAAAAATGTACTCTATACGTTGTCAAATTTCGCGCTCAAAAACTAGCTATATGGTGTTTCAACATAAATTGCTTTTGAACCTAGTCAAGGACTTATTCAAATGAATTGAGGGTCTAAGGAGGAGTGTCACTGTTCGAGTACAGTCTGAGGGGCAAAGAATTTTTGGCCTAGGTGGTATACGAAAAAAGTACTCTATACGTTGTCAAATTTCGCGCTCAAAAACTAGCTATATGGTGTTTCAACATAAATCGCTTTTGAACCTAGTCAAGGACTTATTCAAAAGAATTGAGGGTCTAAGGAGGAGTGTCACTGTCCGAGTACAGTCTGAGGGTCAAAGAATTTTTGACCTAGGTGGTATACGAAAAAAGTACTCTATACGTTGTCAAATTTCGCGCTCAAAAACTAGCTATATGGTGTTTCAACATAAATCGCTTTTGAACCTAGTCAAGGACTTATTCAAATGAATTGAGGGTCTAAGGAGGAGTGTCACTGTCCAATTAAAGTCTGATGGGCAAACAATTTTTGGCCTAGGTGGTATACGAAAAAAGTACTCTATATGTTGTCATATTTCGCGCTCAAAAACTAGCTATATGGTGTTTCAACATAAATCGCTTTTGAACCTAGTCAAGGACTTATTCAAATGAATTGAAGGTCTAAGGAGGAGTGTCACTATCCGCATACAGTCTGAGGGTTAAAGAATTTTTGACCTAGGTGGTATACGAAAAAAGTACTCTATACGTTGTCAAATTTTGCGCTCAAAAACTAGCTACAAGGTGTTTCAACATAAATCGCTTTTGAACCTAGTCAAGGACTTATTCAAATGAAATGAGGGTCTAAGGAGGAGTGTCACTGTCCGAGTACAGTCTGAGGGGCAAAGAATTTTTGGCCTAGGTGGTATACGAAAAAAGTACTCTATACGTTGTCAAATTTCGCGCTCAAAAACTAGCTATATGGTGTTTCAACATAAATCGCTTTTGAACCCAGTGAAGGACTTATTCAAATGAATTGAGGGTCTAAGGAGGAGTGTCACTGTCCGAGTACAGTCTGAGGGGCAAAGAATTTTTGACCTAGGTGGTATACGAAAAAAGTACTCTATACGTTGTCAAATTTCGCGCTCAAAAACTAGCTGTATGGTGTTTCAACATAAATCGCTTTTGCACCTAGTCAAGGACTTATTCAAATGAATTGAGGGTCTAAGCAGGAGTGTCAATGTCCGATTACAGTCTGAGGGGCAAAGAATTTTTGACCTAGGTGGTATACGAAAAAAGTACTCTATACGTTGTCAAATTTCGCGCTCAAAAACTAGCTATATGGTGTTTCAACATAAATCGCTTTTGAACCTAGTCAAGGACTTATTCAAAAGAATTGAGGGTCTAAGGAGGAGTGTCAATGTCCGAGTACAGTCTGAGGGGCAAAGAATTTTTGGCCTAGTTGGTATACGAAAAAAGTACTCTATACGTTATCAAATTTCGCGCTCAAAAACTAGCTATATGGTGTTTCAACATAAATCGCTTTTGAACCTAGTCAAGGACTTATTCAAATGAATTGAGGGTCTAAGGAGGAGTGTCACTGTCCGATTACAGTCTGAGGGGCAAAGAATTTTTGGCTTAGGTGGTATACGAAAAAAGTACTCTATACGTTATCAAATTTCGCGCTCAAAAACTAGCTATATAGTGTTTCAACATAAATCGCTTTTGAACCTAGTCAAGGACTTATTCAAATGAATTGAGGGTCTAAGGAGGAGTGTCACTGTCCGAGTACAGTCTGAGGGGCAAAGAATTTTTGGCCTAGGTGGTATACGAAAAATGTACTCTATACGTTGTCAAATTTCGCGCTCAAAAACTAGCTATATGGTGTTTCAACATAAATCGCTTTTGAACCTAGTCAAGGACTTATTCAAATGAATTGAGGGTCTAAGGAGGAGTGTCACTGTCCGAGTACAGTCTGAGGGGCAAAGAATTTTTGGCCTAGGTGGTATACGAAAAAAGTACTCTATACGTTGTCAAATTTCGCGCTCAAAAACTAGCTATATGGTGTTTCAACATAAATCGCTTTTGAACCTAGTCAAGGACTTATTCAAATGAATTGAGGGTCTAAGGAGGAGTGTCACTGTCCGAGTACAGTCTGAGGGGCAAAGAATTTTTGGCCTAGGTGGTATACGAAAAAAGTACTCTATACGTTGTCAAATTTCGCGCTCAAAAACTAGCTATATGGTGTTTCAACATAAATCGCTTTTGAACCTAGTCAAGGACTTATTCAAATGAATTGAGGGTCAAAGGAGGAGTGTCACTGTCCGAGTACAGTCTGAGGGGCAAAGAATTTTTGGCCTAGGTGGTATACGAAAAAAGTACTCTATACGTTGTCAAATTTCGCGCTCAAAAACTAGCTATATAGTGTTTCAACATAAATCGCTTTTGAACCTAGTCAAGGACTTATTCAAATGAATTGAGGGTCTAAGGAGGAGTGTCACTGTCCGAGTACAGTCTGAGGGGCAAAGAATTTTTGGCCTGGGTGGCATACGAAAAATGTACTCTATACGTTGTCAAATTTCGCGCTCAAAAACTAGCTATATGGTGTTTCATCATAAATCGCTTCTGAACCTAGTCAAGGACTTATTCAAATGAATTGAGGGTCTAAGGAGGAATTTCACTGTCCGAGTAAAGTCTGAGGGGCAAAGAATTTTTGACCTAGGTGGTATACGAAAAAAGTACTCTATACGTTGTCAAATTTCGCGCTCAAAAACTAGCTACATGGTGTTTCAACATAAATCGGTTTTGATCCTAGTCAAGGACTTATTCAAATGAATTGAGGGTCGAAGGAGGAGTGTCACTGTCCGAGTAAAGTCTGAGGGGCAAAAAATTTTTGACCTAAGTGGTATACGAAAAAAGTACTCTATACGTTGTCAAATTTCGCGCTCAAAACTTGCTATATGGTGTTTCAACATAAATCGCTTTTGAACCTAGTCGAGGACTTATTCAAATGAATTGAGGGTCTAAGGAGGAGTGTCACTGTCCGAGTACAGTCCAAGGGGCAAAGAATTTTTGGCTTAGGTGGTATACGAAAAAAGTACTCTATACGTTGTCCAATTCCGCGCTCAAAAACTAGCTACATGATGTTTCAACATAAATCGCTTTTGAACCTAGTCAAGGACTTATTCAAACGAATTGAGGGTCTAAGGAGGAGTGTCACTGTCCGAGTACAGTCTGAGGGGCAAAGAATTTTTGGCCTAGGTGGTATACGAAAAAAGTACTCTATACGTTGTCAAATTTCGCGCTCAAAAACTAGCTACATGATGTTTCAACGTAAATCGCTTTTGAACCTAGTCAAGGACTTATTCAAATGAATTGAGGGTCTAAGGAGGAGTGTCACAGTCCGAGTACAGTCTGAGGGGCAAAGAATTTTTGGCCTAGGTGGTATACGAAAAAAGTACTCTATACGTTGTCAAATTTTGCGCTCAAAAACTAGCTACATGGTGTTTCAACATAAATCGCTTTTGAACCTAGTCAAGGACTTATTCAAATGGATTGAGGGTCTAAGGAGGAGTGTCACTGTCCGAGTAAAGTCTGAGGGGCAAAGAATTTTTGGCCTAGGTGGTATACGAAAAAAGTACTCTATACGTTGTCAACTTTCGCGCTCAAAAACCAGCTACATGGTGTTTCAACATAAATCGCTTTTGATCCTAGTCAAGGACTTATTCAAATGAATTGAGAGTCGAAGGAGGAGTGTCACTGTCCGAGTAAAGTCTGAGGGGCAAAGAATTTTTGACCTAGGTGGTATACGAAAAAAGTACTCTATACGTTGTCAAATTTTGCGCTCAAAAACTAGCTACATGGTGTTTCAACATAAATCGCTTTTGAACCTAGTCAAGGACTTATTCAAATGGATGGAGGGTCTAAGGAGGAGTGTCACTGTCCGAGTAAAGTCTGAGGGGCAAAGAATTTTTGGCCTAGGTGGTATACGAAAAAAGTACTCTATAAGTTGTCAACTTTCGCGCTCAAAAACCAGCTACATGGTGTTTCAACATAAATCGCTTTTGATCCTAGTCAAGGACTTATTCAAATGAATTGAGGGTCGAAGAAGGAGTGTCACTGTCCGAGTAAAGTCTGAGGGGCAAAGAATTTTTGACCTAGGTGGTATACGAAAAAAGTACTCTATACGTTGTCAAATTTCGCGCTCAAAACTTGCTATATGGTGTTTCAACATAAATCGCTTTTGAACCTAGTCGAGGACTTATTCAAAAGAATTGAGGGTCTAAGGAGGAGTGTCACTGTCCGAGTACAGTCCGAGGGGCAAAGACTTTTTGGCTTAGGTGGTATACGAAAAAAGTACTCTATACGTTGTCAAATTCCGCGCTCAAAAACTAGCTATATGGTGTTTCAACATAAATCGCTTTTGAACCTTGTCAAGGACTTATTCAAACGAAATGAGGGTCTAAGGAGGAGTGTCACTGTCCGAGTACAGTCTGAGGGGCAAAGAATTTTTGGCCTAGGTGGTATACGAAAAAAGTACTCTATACGTTGTCAAATTTTGCGCTCAAAAACTAGCTACATGGTGTTTCAACATAAATCGCTTTTGAACCTAGTCAAGGACTTATTCAAATGGATTGAGGGTCTAAGGAGGAGTGTAACTGTCCGAGTAAAGTCTGAGGGGCAAAGAATTTTTGGCCTATGTGGTATACGAAAAAAGTACTCTATACGTTGTCAACTTTCGCGCTCAAAAACTAGCTACATGGTGTTTCAACATAAATCGCTTTTGATCCTAGTCAAGGACTTATTCAAATGAATTGAGGGTCGAAGGAGGAGTGTCACTGTCCGAGTAAAGTCTGAGGGGCAAAGAATTTTTGACCTAGGTGGTATACGAAAAAAGTACTCTATACGTTGTCAAATTTCGCGCTCAAAACTTGCTATATGGTGTTTCAACATAAATCGCTTTTGAACCTAGTCGAGGACTTATTCAATTGAATTGAGGGTCTAAGGAGGAGTGTCACTGTCCGAGTACAGTCCGAGGGGCAAAGATTTTTTGGCTTAGGTGGTATACGAAAAAAGTACTCTATACGTTGTCAAATTCCGCGCTCAAAAACTAGCTATATGGAGTTTCAACATAAATCGCTTTTGAACCTAGTCAAGGACTTATTCAAACGAAATGAGGGTCTAAGGAGGAGTGTCACTGTCCGAGTACAGTCTGAGGGGCAAAGATTTTTTGGCCTAGGTGGTATACGAAAAAAGTACTCTATACGTTGTCAAATTTAGCGCTCAAAAACTAGCTACATGGTGTTTCAACATAAATCGCTTTTGAACCTAGTCAAGGACTTATTCAAATGAATTGAGGGTCTAAGGAGGAGTGTCACATTCCGAGTACAGTCTGAGGGGCAAAGAATTTTTGGCCTAGGTGGTATACGAAAAAAGTACTCTATACGTTGTCAAATTTCGCGCTCAAAAACCAGCTACATGGTGTTTCAACATAAATCGCTTTTGAACCTAGTCAAGGACTTATTCAAATGGATTGAGGGTCTAAGGAGGAGAGTCACTCTCCGAGTAGAGTCTGAGGGGCAAAAAATTTTTGGCCTAGATGGTATACGAAAAAAGTACTCTATACGTTGTCAAATTTCGCGCTCAAAAACTAGCTTTATGGTGTTTCAACACAAATCGCTTTTGAACCTAGTCAAGGACTTATTCAAATGAATTGAAGGTCTAAGGACGAATGTCACTGTCTGAGTACAGTCTGAGGGGCAAAGAATTTTTGGCCTAGGTGGTATACGAAAAATGTACTCTATACGTTGTCAAATTTCGCGCTCAAAAACTAGCTATATGGTGTTTCATCATAAATCGCTTTTGAACCTAGTCAAGGACTTATTCAAATGAATTGAGGGTCTAAGGAGGAGTGTCACTGTCCAAGTACAGTCTGAGGGGCAAAGAATTTTTGACCTAGGTGGTATACGAAAAAAGTACTCTATACGTTGTCAAATTTCGCGCTCAAAAACTAGCTAAATGGTGTTTCAACATAAATCGCTTTTGAACCTATTCAAGGACTTATTCAAATGAATTGAGGGTCTAAGGAGGAGTGTCACTATTTGATTGCAGTTTGAGGGGGAAAGAGTTTTTGACCTAGGTGGTATACGGAAAAAGTACTCTATACGTTGTCAAATTTCGCGCTCAAAAACTAGCTACATGGTGTTTCAACATAAATCGCTTTTGATCCTAGTCAAGGACATATTCAAATGAATTGAGGGTCTAAGGAGGAGTGTCACTGTCCGAGTACACTCTGAGGGGCAAAGAATTTTTGACCTAGGTGGTATACGAAAAAAGTACTCTATACGTTGTCAAACTTCGCGCTCAAAACTTGCTATATTGTGTTTCAACATAAATCGCTTTTGAACCTAGTCAAGGACTAATTCAAATGAATTGAGGGCCAAGGAGGAGTGTCACTGTCTGAGTACAGTCTGAGTGGCAAAGATTTTTTGGCCTAGGTGGTATACGAAAAAAGTACTCTATACGTTGTCAAATTTCGCGCTCAAAAACTAGCTATATGGTGTTTCAACATAAATCGCTTTTGAACCTAGTCAAGGACTTATTCAAATGAATTGAGGGTCTAAGGAGGAGTGTCACTGTTGGAGCACAGTCTGAGGGGTAAAGAATTTTTGACCTAGGTGGCATACGAAAAAAGTACTCTATACGTTGTCAAATTTCGCGCTCAAAAACTAGCTACATGGTGTTTCAACATAAATCGCTTTTGAACCTAATCAAGGTTTTATTCAAATGAATTGAGGGTCTAAGGAGGAGTGTCACTGTCCGAGTACAGTCTGAGGGGCAAAGACTTTTTGACCTAGGTGGTATACGAAAAAAGTACTCTATACGTTGTCAAATTTCGCGCTCAAAAACTAGCTATATTGTGTTTCAACATAAATCGCTTTTGAACCTAGTCAAGGACTTATTCAAATGAATTAAGGGCCAAGGAGGAGTGTCACTGTCTGAGTACAGTCTGAGTGGCAAAGATTTTTTGGCCTAGGTGGTATACGAAAAAAGTACTCTATACGTTGTCAAATTTAGCGCTCAAAAACTAGCTATATGGTGTTTCAACATAAATCGCTTTTGAACCCAGTCAAGGACTTATTCAAATGAATTGAGGGTCTAAGGAGGAGTGTCACTGTTGGAGCACAGTCTGAGGGGTAAAGAATTTTTGACCTAGGTGGCATACGAAAAAAGTACTCTATACGCTGTCAAATTTCGCGCTCAAAAACTAGCTACATGGTGTTTCAACATAAATCGCTTTTGAACCTAACCAAGGTTTTATTCAAATGAATTGAGGGTCTAAGGAGGAGTGTCACTGTCCGAGTACAGTCTGAGGGGCAAAGACTTTTTCACCTAGGTGGTATACGAAAAAAGTACTCTATACGTTGTCAAATTTCGCGCTCAAAAACTAGCTATATGGTGTTTCAACATAAATCGCTTTTGAACCTAGTCAAGGACTTATTCAAATGAATGAGGGTCTAAGGAGGAGTGTCACTGTCCGAGTACAGTCTGAGGGGCAAAGAGTTTTTGACTTAGGTGGTATACGAAAAAAGTACTCTATACGTTGTCAAATTTCGCGCTCAAAAACTAGCTATATGGTGTTTCAACATAAATCGCTTTTGAACTTAGTCAAGGACTTATTCAAATGAATTGAGGGTCTAAGGAGGAGTGTCACTGTCTGAGTACAGTCTGAGGGGCAAAGATTTTTTGACCTAGGTGGTATACGAAAAAAGTACTCTATACGTTGTCAAATTTCGCGCTCAAAAACTAGCTATATGGTGTTTCAACATAAATCGCTTTTGAACCTAGTCAAGGACTTATTCAAATGAATTGAGGGTCTAAGGAGGAGTGTCACTGTCCGAGTACAGTCTGAGGGGCAAAGAATTTTTGGCCTAGGTGGTATAAGAAAAAAGTACTCTATACGTTGTCAAATTTCGCGCTCAAAAACTAGCTATATGGTGTTTCGTCATAAATCGCTTTTGAACCTAGTCAAGGACTTATTCAAAATGAATTGAGGGTCTAAGGAGGAGTGTCACTGTCCGAGTACGGTCTGAGGGGCAAAGAATTTTTGACCTAGGTGGTATACGAAAAAAGGACTTTATACGTTGTCAAATTTCGCGCTCAAAAACTAGCTATATGGTGTTTCAACATAAATCGCTTTTGAACCTAGTCAAGGACTTGTTCAAATGAATTGAGGGTCTAAGGAGGAGTGTCACTGTTGGAGTACAGTCTGAGGGGTAAAGAGTTTTTGACCTAGGTGGTATACGGAAAAAGTACTCTATACGTTGTCAAATTTCGCGCTCAAAAACTAGCTATATGGTGTTTCAACATAAATCGCTTTTGAACCTAGTCAAGGACTTATTCAAATGAATTGAGGGTCTAAGGAGGAGTGTCACTGTCCGAGTACAGTCTGAGGGGCAAAGAATTTTTGGCCTAGGTGGTATAGGAAAAAAGTACTCTATACGTTGTCAAATTTCGCGCTCAAAAACTAGCTATATGGTGTTTCAACATAAATCGCTTTTGAACCTAGTCAAGGACTTATTCAAATGAATTGAGGGTCTAAGGAGGAGTGTCACTGTCCGAGTACAGTCTGAGGGGCAAAGAATTTTTGGCCTAGGTGGTATAAGAAAAAAGTACTCTATACGTTGTCAAATTTCGCGCTCAAAAACTAGCTATATGGTGTTTCGTCATAAATCGCTTTTGAACCTAGTCAAGGACTTATTCAAAATGAATTGAGGGTCTAAGGAGGAGTGTCACTGTCCGAGTACGGTCTGAGGGGCAAAGAATTTTTGACCTAGGTGGTATACGAAAAAAGGACTTTATACGTTGTCAAATTTCGCGCTCAAAAACTAGCTATATGGTGTTTCAACATAAATCGCTTTTGAACCTAGTCAAGGACTTGTTCAAATGAATTGAGGGTCTAAGGAGGAGTGTCACTGTTGGAGTACAGTCTGAGGGGTAAAGAGTTTTTGACCTAGGTGGTATACGGAAAAAGTACTCTATACGTTGTCAATTTTCGCGCTCAAAAACTAGCTACATGGTGTTTCAACATAAATCGCTTTTGAACCTAGTCAAGGTCTTATTCAAATGAATTGACGGTCTAAGGAGGAGTGTCACTGTCCGAGTACAGTCTGAGGGGCAAAGACTTTTTGACCTAGGTGGTATACGAAAAAAGTACTCTATACGTTGTCAAATTTCGCGCTCAAAAACTAGCTATATGGTGTTTCAACATAAATCGCTTTTGAACCTAGTCAAGGACTTATTCAAATGAATTGAGGGTCTAAGGAGGAGTGTCACTGTCCGATTACAGTCTGAGGGGCAAAGAATTTTTGGCTTAGGTGGTATACGAAAAAAGTACTCTATACGTTGTCAAATTTCGCGCTCAAAAACTAGCTATATGGTGTTTCAACATAAATCGCTTTTGAACCTAGTCAAGGACTTATTCAAATGAATTGAGGGTCTAAGGAGGAGTGTCACTGTCCGAGAACAGTCTGAGGGGCAAAGAATTATTGGCTGAGGTGGTATACAAAAAAGTACTCTATACGTTGTCAAATTTTGCGCTCAAAAACTAGCTATATGGTGTTTCAACATAAATCGCTTTTGAACCTAGTCAAGGACTTATTCAAATGAATTGAGGGTCTAAGGAGGAGTGTCACTGTTGGAGTACAGTCTGAGGGGTAAAGAGTTTTTGACCTAGGTGGTATACGGAAAAAGTACTCTATACGTTGTCAAATTTCGCGCTCAAAAACTAGCTACATGGTGTTTCAACATAAATCGCTTTTGAACCTAGTCAAGGTCTTATTCAAATGAATTGACGGTCTAAGGAGGAGTGTCACTGTCCGAGTACAGTCTGAGGGGCAAAGACTTTTTGACCTAGGTGGTATACGAAAAAAGTACTCTATACGTTGTCAAATTTCGCGCTCAAAAACTAGCTATATGGTGTTTCAACATAAATCGCTTTTGAACCTAGTCAAGGACTTATTCAAATGAATTGAGGGTCTAAGGAGGAGTGTCACTGTCCGAGAACAGTCTGAGTAGCAAAGAATTTTTGGCTGAGGTGGTATACAAAAAAGTACTCTATACGTTGTCAAATTTCGCGCTCAAAAACTAGCTATATGGTGTTTCAACATAAATCGCTTTTGAACCTAGTCAAGGACTTATTCAAATGAATTGAGGGTCTAAGGAGGAGTGTCACTGTCCGAGTACAGCCTAAGGGGCAAAGAATTTTCGACCTAGGTGGTATACAAAAAAAGTACTCTATACGTTGTCAAATTTCGCGCTCAAAAACTAGCTATATGGTGTTTCAACATAAATCGCTTTTGAACCTAGTCAAGGACTTATTCAAATGAATTGAGGGTCTAAGGAGGAGTGTCACTGTCCGAGTACAGTCTGAGGGGCAAAGAATTTTTGGCCTAGGTGGTATACGAAAAAAGTACTCTATACGTTGTCAAATTTCGCGCTCAAGAACTAGCTATATGGTGTTTCAACATAAATCGCTTTTGAACCTAGTCAAGGACTTATTCAAATGAATTGAAAGTCTAAGGAGGATTGTCACTGTCCAAGTACAGTCTGAGGGGCAAAAAATTTTTGACCTAGGTGGTATACAAAAAAAGTACTATATACGTTGTCAAATTTCGCGCTCAAAAACTAGCTATATGGTGTTTCAACATAAATCGCTTTTGAACCTAGTCAACGTCTTATTCAAATGAATTGAGGGTCTAAGGAGGAGTGTCACTGTCCGAGTACAGTCTGAGGGGCAAAGACTTTTTGACCTAGGTGGTATACGAAAAAAGTACTCTATACGTTGTCAAATTTCGCGCTCAAAAACTAGCTATATGGTGTTTCAACATAAATCGCTTTTGAACCTAGTCAAGGACTTATTCAAATGAATTGAGGGTCTAAGGAGGAGTGTCACGGTCCGAGTACAGTCTGAGGGGTAAAGAATTGTTGCCCTAGGTGGTATACGAAAAAAGTACTCTATACGTTGTCAAATTTCGCGCTCAAAAACTAGCTATATGGTGTTTCAACATAAATGGCTTTTGAACCTAGTCAAGGACTTATTCAAATGAATTGAGGGTCTAAGGAGGAGTAGGAGTGTCACTGTCCGAGTACAGTCTGAGGGGCAAAGAATTTTTGACCTAGGTGGTATACGAAAAAAGTACTTTATACGTTGTCAAATTTCGCGCTCAAATACTAGCTACATGTTGTTTCAACATAAATCGCTTTTGAACCTAGTCAAGGACTTATTCAATTGAATTGAGGGTCTAAGGAGGAGTGTCACTGTCCGAGTACAGTCTGAGGGGCAAAGAATTTTTGACCTAGGTGGTATACGAAAAAAGTACTTTATACGTTGTCAAATTTCGCGCTCAAAAACTAGCTACATGTTGTTTCAACATAAATCGCTTTTGAACCTAGTCAAGGTCTTATTCAAATGAATTGAGGGTCTAAGGAGGAGTGTCACTGTCCGAGTACAGTCTGAGGGGCAAAGACTTTTTGACCTAGGTGGTATACGAAAAAAGTACTCTATACGTTGTCAAATTTCGCGCTCAAAAACTAGCTATATGGTGTTTCAACATAAATCGCTTTTGAACCTAGTCAAGGACTTATTCAAATGAATTGAGGGTCTAAGGAGGAGTGTCACGGTCCGAGTACAGTCTGAGGGGTAAAGAATTTTTGACCTAGGTAGTATACGAAAAAAGTACTCTATACGTTGTCAAATTTCGCGCTCAAAAACTAGCTATATGGTGTTTCAACATAAATGGCTTTTGAACCTAGTCAAGGACTTATTCAAATGAATTGAGGGTCTAAGGAGGAGTGTCACTGTCCGAGTACAGTCTGAGGGGCAAAGAATTTTTGATCTAGGTGGTATACGAAAAAAGTACTCTATACGTTGTCAAACTTCGCGCTCAAAAACTAGCTATATGGTGTTTCAACATAAATCGCTTTTGAACCTAGTCAAGGACTTATTCAAATGAATTGAGGGTCTAAGGAGGAGTAGGAGTGTCACTGTCCGAGTACAGTCTGAGGGGCAAAGAATTTTTGACCTAGGTGGTATACGAAAAAAGTACTTTATACGTTGTCAAATTTCGCGCTCAAAAACTAGCTACATGTTGTTTCAACATAAATCGCTTTTGAACCTAGTCAAGGACTTATTCAATTGAATTGAGGGTCTAAGGAGGAGTGTCACTGTCCGAGTACAGTCTGAGGGGCAAAGAATTTTTAACCTAGGTGGTATACGAAAAAAGTACTCTATACGTTGTCAAATTTCGCGCTCAAAAACTAGCTACATGGTGTTTCAACATAAATCGCTTTTGAACATAGTCAAGGACTTATTCAAATGAATTGAGGGTCCAAGGAGGAGTGTCACTGTCCGAGTACAGTCTGAGGGGTAAAGAATTTTTGACCTAGGTGGTATACGAAAAAAGTACTCTACACGTTGTCAAATTTCGCGCTCAAAAGCTAGCTATATGGTGTTTCAACATAAATGGCTTTTGAACCTAGTCAAGGACTTATTCAAATGAATTGAGGTTCTAAGGAGGGGTGTCACTGTCCGAGCAAAGTCTGAGGGGTGAAAAATTTTTGACCTAGGTGGTATGCGAAATAAGTACTCTATACGTTGTCAAATTTCGCGCTCAAAAACTATTTATATGGTGTTTCAACATAAATCGCTTTTGAAACTAGTCAAGGACTTATTCAAATGAATTGAAGGTCTAAGGAGGAGTGTCATTGTCCGAGTAAAGTCTGAGGGGTAAAGAATTTTTGACCTAGGTGGTATACGAAAAAGTACTCTATACGTTGTCAAATTTCGCGCTCAAAAACTAGCTATATGGTGTTTCAACATAAATCGCTTTTGAACCTAGTCAAGGACTTATTCAAATGAATTGAGGATCTAAGGAGGAGTGTCACTGTCCGAGTACAGTCTGAGGGGCAAAGAATTTTTGGCCTAGGTGGCCTACGAAAAAAGTACTCAATACGTCGTCAAATTTCGGGCTCAAAAAATATGCTTGTGCAATTTCATAAAAAGTGACTTTCAATGTTGTGAAGGACTTGTTCAAATGATTTGAGGGTCCATGTAGGAATTTCATAATCCTAGTAGGTTCTAACAGAGAGATAATTTTTGATCTAGGTGGCCTACGAAAAAAGTACTCATTACGTTGTCAACTTCGGGCTCAAAAAATATGCTTGTGCTATTTCATGAAAAGTGACTTTCAATGTTGTGAAGGACTTGTTCAAATGAAATGAGGGTCTATGTAGGAGTGTCATAATCCTAGTAGTTTCTAACAGGGAGGTAATTTTTGATCTAGCTGGCCTACGAAAATAGTACTCATTACGTTGTCAAATTTCGGGCTCAAAAAATATGCTTGTGCAATTTCATGAAAAGTGACTTTCAATGTTGTGAGGGACTTGATCAAATGATTTGAGGGTCTATGTAGGAGTGTCATAATCCTAGTAGGTTCTAACAGGGAGGTAATTTTTGATCTAGGTGGCCTACGAAAAAAGTACTCAATACGTTGTCAAATTTCAGGCTCAAAAAATTTGCTTGTGCAATTTCATGAAAAGTGACTTTCAATGTTGTGAAGGACTTGTTCAAATGAATTGAGGGTCTATGTAGGAGTTTCATAATCCTAGTAGGTTTTACAGGGAGGTAATTTTTGATCTAGGTGGCCTACGAAAAAAGTACTCAATAAGTTGTCAACTTTCGGGCTCAAAAAATATGCTTGTGCAGTTTCATAAAAAGCGACTTTCAATGTAGTAAGGACCTGTCGGGCTCTAAAAACCTGCTTGAACAATTTCATTAAAAGTGTTTTTTAAATTGTTGTCAGGTTCTAACGATGCCAGTCCCAATTCGATCACCTCAACGTGCGGTCGAGAAAGAAGCCAAGCAGAATGATATTTCTCTAGAGAACGTTTATTTCTTATTTTACTTCGAATGTGACAACAGCTATATGGTGTTTTGCTCAGGTGAAAAATCATGGCCAGAAACTATGCTGAATTCTCACAAAGTGAGTCTTCAAAGGAAAGACCCTGTCAACTTTCCTAAAATTGGTCTCGGAAAATTTCAGTCAAGGGGATCTAATGATGAGATGATGCAGCAGGGTAGTTATTTGTCTTCGACAACTGGTAATGTTGACGATTTAGATATAACTCAGGTGATGAGGTCTATCAGAGCAAGATCTAGTTCATCGTCTGACAGTCGAAAAAGATGTACTCAATCTGACTCCAGGTTTTCAGACGAATCTGAGGAAGAAGAAGAAGAAGAGTCGGATATCGAGTCACCAGAAATTCCTGCTAGCAGGAAAAGAGCAAAAACAGAAAGTCAAGCAGTTACAAGTAGTCAGGTAGAGATGCAAGTTGGCAAGTTGGTAGCGGGGACTAGTAGGGACGCTAGCAAGTGCTCGTCTTGTGGTCATTCAGTGGGCGAAAGAGCGGCTATGAAGGACCTTGTCTGTGAGAAAGTACTTCACGTTATTGCTCGAATAGAGCAACGTTTAGATAAGTCGAATGCCCTCCAGAAAGACGTGCCCATTCTTTCAAAAAAAGCTGCCAGGGAGATTGAGGGCATAAAAGATGCCTCTAAGGAGCGAGAGGCTGCTAGCGATGTAACCGAAGCCAGCGGCCAGGTTTTCTATAACGACATGTGTCTTACCAATTTGGGTGGGGAGACACCCGAAGAGAAAGGTAAAAGAATAGCCAGACGTCTTTGGAGCAAAGAAGAGCTAGCAAAACTAGTTATTGACCCTAAAAAAGAACTTCGTACCTCGGAAACAGGAAGAACGAGAGCTGACCCAGAGAGGGAGGAAAAACTCAAACAAGCAATTAAAGCTGAGCTTGGAGATGAGTACACGAGAAACGTCTATCGGCGAGTTGTTCGCTTAGTAAACGTTATGGGTAATGGATATAAGAATAAAGGTTTCAAAGACGACGAACAACATTGATTGTTTATCCCAATGCAGGTTCCTAAAAGATCCTCTGTCGCTAATTTTGGTCGAAATTTTGACCGACCTTAATTAATGTTTCGTTTGATCATTATTCAGTTAATCTTTAAGCGTGCTTCTTTGTGATACTTCAATTAAGGATGAGAGTGGCCTCACGGTGGTGATGCTAAGTAGCAAAGTTTTTGAGATGCCTCTGCAGTGGTGGAGGTTAAAGGAAAAACTAGGCATTGAGCTTCTTCCACAGTGGTGGAAGATGACAGTAGTTTTATTGGCAAAAATTGACGTTCGAATAATGCTTCGCCTATTTTTGAAGCTGATCGCTTTTTTTATACGTATCATTCCCCTATTGAACTTTTTTAAGATGTTTTGATGGATTCTGAAAGCCTGGAGGAGATCAAAAACCTGAATATTGGATGTGCTCTCTCAACCCATAATCTGCAGCAAATCCTCCAGAAGCTTTTAAAATTAGAGCAGCTTCTAGAGGAATCTTGTATAACAGAGGTGGAAATTTATAATTTTCTGGTGTCACTGCTCGCTGATATCAAAAATCAGGTGGTTATTTAAAACAGGGGCTCAATAAATTTTTTTTTCCAATGCTATTTTATTTCTTTCTGTAGAACAGGAACAAGTGCAATGCTCTAAAGTCTTCCGGACGACGTGTGTACTTCTATAAAGACACCGACCTCTTGGATTTTCACGGGACACGTGGAAATTATTGGGCTTAGGGGGCTTTCCTTGTGAAGAGAATTTTGCCCACTGAAGAAGACCGAGAGACCTATTGTTTTTCGCCCCGCAAGAAACACCGAAGCGTACGAAAGCGAGCGCCAAAAGAGGCCGAAGTAGCTTTCCGAGGTTAACTTGCCGGTCTTTTTTGCTGTCTTTTTTTGAGACGTTAATAATAATTGTTTAGATGCTGTTGGAATTTTCTGTGGTTGTTCGGTATACGCCTACAATAGGGCAAAGATTGGCGTCAACCAAGTGGGACTAAGAGAGCGACACATTCGGGCTTCTATGACGAAATAAACTTAGAAATCATCTGATTTACTTTCATTATGTCTCAACTGTGTTGAAATTTGTTCTTGTTGAAAACAAATAATTGCCTACTTTTTTCAGTTATGTTTTTTTTTCAACTTTTGGAAATATTGACGGAATGATTCGAAACATCTTTCGTATTTTTCTAGAGATGAATGCTAAAATTCAGGCAAGAAAACTCGATTGGAAATTGCTGGCAAAAATAGACAGCAAACTATTAGAGAGGTATGTTGACTCTGAGACCGTTAAAGCTCACAAAGTGCATCTCGACCAGGAAGAAACCCTGACGTTTGATGATGCGACAGATGCTGTGGAATCGTTTCTAAATGAACAGTACCAGAAAAGTTTGCAGGTTGTATCGTTCGATCTAGTTAATTATATTCCTTCCAGTGATTTCAGCCAGTTAGGCCTCTTTGCTAAAAAAGATTTGAAACGTGAGATGCTTATTGAAGGAATATCTGGCTTTTTAAGTGAACTACCTGATGCTGAGCACGTTGCGGGTGTTAATGATTTTTCCTTAATCACTAGGAGTACCATTCTGAAAGTAACCTATTTGATGCTCGGGCCGATTTCATTTATTAATTCCTCTTGTAAACCGAACTCCAGATATGATATCAATGGTTCGGTCGCGCGATGTTTTGCACTTTTGGATATCAAGGCAGGTGATGAAATAACAGTCAAGTACGACGTAAATTTTTTTGGAAATTTCAATGAGCTCTGTTTATGCAAGCACACCGCAAAACATGGCGATCCTCTAGTAGACAGGTTACCCAAACGTAAGCGAGATTTTAAGACTAAGGAATTGCCAAGCAACAAAGAAAATACTAATTTTGATTCCGAAAGGAAAAAGTTGAATAAAAAATGTTGTAGTCAACTTGAGGTATCGTTTCAAAGGAAACACCATTGTTGTTCCAGATGAGACAGGCAGCAAAAGATCAGGCTCAGACGAGGATTTTAGTGAGATTTCGTACAATGAGCTTTACGGTTCACTAAATTCAAGACGTGACGCTGACTTAAGCCGGGATCTATCAAACCGTTCGTTTAATTCAAATGTAGCCAATTTTGATTCACCTAACTGTGGTTCTGCTGTATCTATAATACCTCTGCAGCCTGCTTGTTCAACGCCCTTGCGAGTTGAGGAACCGGTTGCACTTCTTGATTTCGAACCAATGGTCGGAGATGATGAGCTTCTCGGCTTTTCATCCGATGAAGATTTTGAAAGTTTAGAGGTTGAGCTGTATGACGGTTCTGATTTTTCTTCAAAAGACTTTGTTCGAACATTTGATGAGGTAGCAAATAAGCACAATTTCTCCGGTCTGGCAAGACAAGATATTCTTAAACTTTTTTCTAATTTTCTTCCATCGCCCAATAACATATTTGCGCCGGTTCAGAAAGACCTCCTACCTAATACAACAACTTTCAATGATGGTGAATCCTCTTTCATAGCAATTCAGCTTTTACCACAACTTAAAAAAATCCTGACTAACAATTTGTCCTTAATAAAAAAGTCCTGGCTGAGTGAACAAAGCTGGTCGTTTGGAAAAACTGTTATTCAAACGAGCGAAATTTACCTAAACATGAATATCGACGGCGTTGCACTTTTTAAATCTAGAAATTTTTCTGTTTGGCCTGTATGGATTGAAGTTTTCAACTTGCCTGAAAAAATCCGTGGAAAATTTGGAAATCATGCTCTTTTAGGCATTTGGAAGGGTAAGAGCAAACCGAACTGGGCATTCTTTTTGAAAAAAGTGGCTATTGAATTGGAGTTTTTTCTAAATTCGACCGTTTTTATCGCAGGTCTAGTTTTAACCGCTTTCAAGTTTTTGTTTTTAGTATGTGATATGCCAGCGATGGCTTCTCTTTGCATGGTGCAGCAATTTAACGGTTATTATGGTTGTCCATATTGTTACATTCACGGTAGTCATCAGTTTAACCGAATGATATATTCAGTAGACGAGGAAATAACGGAGAGGGCAAATAGTGATTATGAGCAAAATGCTGCTCTAAAACGTTTTGGTGTTAAAGGCAAATCACCGCTAAGTAAATTTTTCCCCATTCCTTGGAATGTACCTGTCGATCCGATGCATCAGGTGTTCTTGGGCGCTGCAAAAGTGTTAACGGCTGTGCTGATATCAAAAATTAAATCTAATCTTGTTTTCGACCGTTCATTGTTAAAAATTATGGTGCCCTACGATAGTCTTCATAAACCGAAAAGTGTTACAGAATTAAGTTTTTGGAAAGCTGGTGACTATAAGTTGTTTTTTCTCCATACAGGACCACTTTTGTTTTTAGATGGGTACTGTACTAATAAGCGTTTAGTTGAATCCTTTATGCGATTGTCAGTAGCAGTTAGGTTACTTAGTGAAAAAAACCTTGACGATAATGTAATCTACTATGCAGAAAAACAATTGAAAGAGTTTTTTAATCAATTCACTTCTGTTTTTGGTAGGGAATCACAGTCCTTCAATTTTCATGCTCTGCGTCATCTTGCAACCCAAGTGAAAAAGTTTGGGCCTCTTTGGATTTATTCAGCCTTTTCATATGAATCTGCCAATCATTTACTGCTAAGAACAGTTTCTGGTTCGATCAAAACTCCAGAAACAATTGTCGAAAAATTTTTGGTCGCTCAGTTTACCGAAACAAAATTTTATTCTAAAAGCAGCGTTAATGTTGAATTATACACAAAACTAAGCAACGAGGCTCTTATTTTTGCAAGTAAAAACAATCTGACAAACTTCCAAAGTAGATACCCTAACAACATAGTCTTTACCTCAGACGCCTACACATACAACAAGAAAAACATATCAAATA
>NC_134477.1:15345230-15581888 GCF_964194025.1 Convolutriloba macropyga
CTTGTCTTGTACATTCTTCGCATGCTTGGGCTTTCGAGGTTAGGCTGCGATGTATGCAAGGGAACCAAATTAAATTTCCTAAACTTAGCATTCCTGCTTGACCCGGGTGCGTTTGGTGTATTGCGTCGATGACAAATTGTTTGAGGCTTCGTGGTATAACTAATTTGTTGTCGTAAAGCATGCATCCTGATGTTGTTATGGATAGGTCTTTTCGCAGTGAGTAGAAATACTTGTTGGACTTCCTTAGTGCCTCCCAATCCTTTTCCTTAATCATTTTCATGATGGGTGTTAATGTTCTGTCTTGTCGCGTTGCCTCCGCGAGGAATTCTTCTCCAAATACTTGCGAAAGGTGTTTCCTATAGTCGGGTATTGTTTCACTATTGCTGAGGGGAAAGATTTGTGGGTGGAGTTCTGGTTGTATTGGATCTCGTCCTTTGCCTGTGTTGTCAATGTCCTCCGTTTGGGTACTAATTGTAATTGGAGGTGGTCTTGTTGTTGGGTTGTCCATCTTGTGTGGTGTCGGTTTTCTTTTGTTAGGTGCTCTGTTTCTTCTAATAATGGGTCTATTCACCGTTTCAATATGTGGTCTATTTCTAGTGATTGCGTTAATAAATTGATTTGTATATTGGAAATTTGTAGATGTTTTTATAAAGTTTTTTGAAGAAATAGATAAGGAGTTGGTTTGATTATGTTTTAATTTGACTGAGTTAATGTGTTCCGTTTGGAGAAATTGTGAATTTGAATAGCGTGTTAAATTTGGCGACTGTTTGCTAAGGCGAGAATGGCAAAAAGTGTGTTTTGTATGGTGCTTGTGTTGAGAATGATTAATGACGTCATTGTTGTTATGTGTATTGCTGGTATTGTTGCGTAATGTGTTCTTAATTAATGTAAATTTAAAGTCGTTTATTTGATTTATTATGAAATGTGTATCTTCTGCGGATGGTGGGATTGCTATTCCATTTGGATTTCGACTGAAATAATCTGCGAATCCCATTTGTTTACCTGGGATATGTTCTATATTAAAATTGAATGGTAGTAATCTATCAACCCACCGAGTAAGTCTACTTTGGTAGGTTTTGTTTCCTCTGTTTTCTTTTAGTGCTGTCAGTAATGCCTGGTGATCCGTTTGGAGTGTGAACTCCGATCCTTGTAGGTAATGTTTGAAGTGTTCGAGAGACCAGACTACTGCTAGTAGTTCTAATTCGTTTGTACTGTATCTCTGTTCTACTGTATTTAGGAATCGGCTTGCGAATGCGATGGTGTGCCATATATTGCCTGTTTTCTGCTCTAGTGTTGCCCCTAATCCTAATTTACTTGCATCGCATTTAACTCTTGTGTCTTTGTCAACATCGAAATGTTTGTTTTCTACAATTTTTGCTATTTGTGTTTTGATGTTTTTGAATGTTTTTGTATGTTTTTCTTCCCAATTTAATTTAATCGATGCTGTGACGTTTTCCTTTTTTAATAATGGGCGCAATGGTTCTGATATTTCGGCTAGGTGTGGAATAAATTTAATTAGGTGGTGGATACTACCCATAAATGATCGCAATTGTTTTAGAGTTTTCGGTATATCGAGTTTTTGTAATGCTTCCGTTTTGGTTATTAGTGGTGTTACTCCATGTGGAGTTATTTTGAATCCGAGCCATTCGATTTCTTGTTTTGCGAACTCGCATTTTTGTAAGCTAATTGCTAATCCTTCTTTGTTTAGTTGGTCTAGTATTATATCTAATGTTTCTTCGTGTTCTTTTAGCTTTCCTTTCGTTGCAATTAGTATGTCATCTAAGAATGCGAAGTAGTTTTTGCAACCTTCTAGTGTTTTGTCTATAGTTTTTTGGAATGTAGCCGGCATATCTCTTAATCCGTAGAAGCCGTTTATGAACCTGTATGTTCCTGTTGCTTTTCCTCCTAGGATGTTGAAGTTGCAGCGTTCAGCGATGCTATCGTCTAATGGTATTTGACTGTAAGCGTATTTTAGGTCGATTTTACTAAACCACCATGGTCCTTCATTGTTTTTGTTTGATGCTATTTGCATTGCTAATGAGTCAGTTAGGTGGTCAATACTTTGCATTTGGTATTTGTTTTTGTGAATTGCTTTGTTTAGCTCTTTTGAATCTGGTGCTATTTTTATTGACTTGTCCTTTTTTACTGTTATTACTACTGGACTTATGTATAAATCATCTGGGCATTTCTCCAGACGGATAATCTGTTTATCTTCTATTAGTTTTTGTAGTTCGTTTTCCACTTTTTCGACTAGATGTAGTGGTACTCTTCTTCCCTTGTGTTGTGTTGGTATTTTTTCTTGTTTCATGATTGATTTTGCGATATGATTTTTACTTCTACCAAGCCTTGTGCAAAGATGTGGATATTTTTTGAATATCCATTTTGTTATGTTTTGTTCGATAATGTTTTCGTTGATGTTAAGGATTTTCTTACCTTCATTTTGTTGTTGTGTCAGAGTTAGTCCCAATTTTGCAAGGATGTCCCTTCCCATCAGGTTTTGTGAGCCGTGTTTTACCACTAGTATATTGCAGTTTTTTGCTGTCCAGTATCCTGAATGTAGTTCCATGTGGATTTGTCCTATGATGGGTATGTCTTGGTTGTTAAAACATTTGAATTTCGTTTGTCCGTTGTATGGTTCCATCTTCATCTTGTTGTTGTTTTCTAAAATTTCATTAGCTGTTTTGATGTCAATGAAACTCCGTGGGGATCCTGTATCTGCGAGCCAGTCTAATTTGTGTGTTTTGTTTATGGTTGTTTGGATGAGGATTTCTCCATGTGGAGTTCGGTTGTTTATGTCACAGTTTTTTGTTTCTTTAAAATCTCTTTCTATCAGGTTAATTTTCTTCCAATCCTCTATAAGTTCTGTTATATACATTGTTTGTTCTGGGTCAATTGTTTCTTCCTCTTCCTCTTCTTCTAGTGATGGTGCAATAGATTCTTCTTCTTCCTGATGTTTTTGACATTTCTTGTTTGTTGGAATTGTCGTTGTTGATACTGTCCTCTGTTTTTGGGTAGTGATGGTATCTGTGAACGGCACTTTTTTGCGAAGTGTCCTTGTTTTTTGCATATATTGCATTGTGAGATTCTTGCTGGACAGTTGTTGTTGTGGTTTGGTGTGAATGATCCGCCGCATCTCCAGCATTGTGGATATTGTTTTGTGTTTTGTGGTGTTGGAAGAATTGCTGGCTTTGTTTTGCGTGCTGATAAGTGTGCAACCGTAGTGTTCCATGTGGAGTTATTCCCTCTCAAGATTTCTTTTTGGTTTTGTTGTCCTCGTTCTCTTGCAAGTGCATAGTTGAGTGCTTGTGCAGGTGTTCTCATCTCCGAAAGGAGTTCCATTTGTTTGGCTGTATTATTCATTTTGCCGATAAAGAAGTCTTTCACTAGGTCCTGTTCTACACCCCCAAATGCTGCCTTTGCTCCCAGTTCCCGAAGTCTACTATAGAATGTTTCTAATGACTCGTGTGGCTCTTGTCTTGCGTTGATGATTTGGAATCTGTCGTATGTCGTGTTTCTGGGCTTAGTGAAAGTGATGCTTAATTCGTGTGCAAATTCATACGTGCTACAGGTGTCTATGTTTGTATGAGGATTATTTTGATGGTATTGTCGTGTCCCTTCTTGGCCGATTGAGAGATATAATAAGCTTTTGATTTTCGTGTCCGCCTCGTCCCACGGGTATCTGTCCACATATGGTCCTCTAAATTCTATCGTCTTGCATTCATTCTCCCAGTCAATTTTTCTTCTCTGATTTCTTATATCTCTCTTTCTTAGTTCTTCCTCTGTTTTGTTTGGTCGTTGTTCCTCTAGACTTGGCATTGCCGGATAGAATAAGTCGGCAGGTGTTGGTTTCGTTCTCAACAATTTGTCAACTTTGAGATTTTCTTTTGCCATGACGGCTAGCTTAAATGTTGAGAACCATTGGGCCCATTCTTGATTCGGGTTTGCTCCTGTTTCCCAGAATAACGGGACTCTAATCGGAGATTTTAGTGCTGACTGCGCCATGTGGTGAGCGAGAAAACTGTTTTTCGATTCAATCGTAAATTCCACTTGGAATAAGAGTATTACTATACGTTACACACAATAAGGCAGAACTGCGCTTTTGCATTGTTATGCATTTGCACTATGAGAGGTGCTAGACAGACACCTGTCAGAATAATGTTAACACCTCGTAACACTTCATAACTATCAGTAAGGATGAACAGAAAGTAATGTGGTTTCACTATGATCAAGTACTACACTACACTTGGTTATAATATATAAATTAGCATATAGTTTAAGAGAGTTTATGGTTAATACTTTTAGGTGCTTGGTTACTAGTTTTTCGTCTCCATACGGAGATAGGTACCTTGGTACCACAATTATTATTATTATTATTATTATTATTATTATTATTTATTATTATTATTATTATTATTATTATTATTATTATTATTATTATTATTATTATTATTATTATTATTATTATCATTATTATTACTATTATTATTATTATTTTTATTATTATTATTATTATTATTATTATTATTATTATTATTATTATTATTATTATTATTATTATTATTATTATTATTATTATTATTATTAATATTATTATTATTATTATTATTATTATTATTATTATTATTATTATTATTATTATTATTATTATTATTATTATTATTATTACTATTATTATTATTATTATTATTATTATTATTATTATTATTATTATTATTATTATTATTATTATTATTATTATTATTATTATTATTATTACTATTATTATTATTATTATTATTATTATTATTATTATTATTATTATTATTATTGTTATTATTATTGTTATTATTATTATTATTATTATTATTATTATTATTATTATTTTTATTATTATTATTATTATTATTATTATTATTAATATTATTATTTTTATTAATATTATTATTATTATTATTATTATTATTATTATTATTATTATTATTATTATTATTATTATTATTATTATTATTATTATTATTATTATTATTATTATTATTGTTATTATTGTTATTATTATTATTATTATTATTATTATTATTTTTATTATTATTCTTCTTATTATTAGTATTATTATTATTATTATTATTATTATTATTATTATTATTATTATTATTATTATTATTATTATTATTATTATTATTATTATTATTATTATTATTAGTATTATTATTACTATTATTATTATTATTATTATTATTATTATTATTATTATTATTATTATTATTATTATTATTATTATTATTATTATTATTATTATTATTATTATTATTATTATTATTATTATTATTATTATTATTATTATTATTATTATTATTATTATTATTATTATTATTATTATTATTATTATTAATATTATTATTATTATTATTGTTATTATTATTATTATTATTATTATTATTATTATTATTATTATTATTATTATTATTATTATTATTATTATTATTATTATTATTATTATTATTATTATTATTATTATTATTATTATTATTATTATTATTATTATTATTATTATTATTATTATTATTATTATTATTATTATTATTATTATTATTAGCCATGACAATAGTTTAGCAGTTTTCTGTTGTTTTCTCCAAACATAATCTGAAATGTAATATATGAAAAAAAGACATAATTCTATTTAATTAGCAGTTCTTCTGAATTGCAACAGATGAAGGGGTTCTTGCTGAGTACCTTATAATCATTAGTGAAAATTTTAAATTCATGTAAAACTGTAAGTAACAAAAAAAGGACCTGAAAAAACTTTTCCTCTACTCATGATATACGTCAAACTAAAGTCGGGTATCAAGTTTTGATTGAGTTAGAAGCGAGCATCAAGATTCTGCTGAGATCAATTCCAGCTGTTAGAGTTAAACTCAAGATGACGATAAAATCGATCTAAAGTCTTTTCATGTTCATTTTGGGTCGAGCATGTTCTTTTCACACGTTGAGGCCAAAATCTGGGCTTCAATAAGAGTCATATAACCTATACTAGAAAGTATAGCTCAACTTTTCCCATTTTACTGTCATTATGGCCAAATATTTTACACGTTTTTCCTACAAATTTATCAAAAGCCAGGAGTGCACAGGACTGACCAAATTTTCTTTTCTTTTGGCCAATTTGAAATATGCCATTTGAGTGTGCAACGATATCTTCAGTCAATATAATGTTGAAAATAAATTAGAAATACTAAATTGTTTTTAAAAATAAATTTTATATACCCATGTGATGAGTTGTGTGCCTAACTCTGAGTTTGTGAGACGCGACTCCGTATAAACATTGAGGTTTGTTCCACCCACAGTTTGTGAATCCCATCAAGTAGAGAGGAGAACCACTGTCGCCTGAAAAACAAACATCTGTTACCCGGGCCAATGATTCACCCCTAATCCACCCCTAAAAACAAGAGATTAGAATGGAAGGCCATTTTACACGCACGGAGAAATACCGAGAAAATTATAGAGAGGAAAAATGAAAATTTCCACTCCATCTACACTTTTTAATTAGCTCCTATTACACATTTCTGATCGGTAGAAAAAGAATGGAAAGAAAAAATTCCATTCTTTACTTGGGATCGGGACCAAGTGGGAACGTGGAAAAGTTTTGTTACAACCTTTATACTATATGTTCCACACCTCAATTCAACTCGTCAATTCTACCTTTATTGAAAATCCACTTTTTGCCTTCCTTTCCAATTTACTTTTGCCTAAAGCTCTCGACCCTAGTATCACTTTGTAAGAAATTACTGGGTGACTACAAGGTAAAAAAAACAAGTAATATGAAAACTGTCTAAATATTCGGAAAACGATGCGAATTTTTTAGAATCAGAAAGTTCAAAGAGAGAATTGACAGTGAGAAAGAAAGAAAGAGAGAGAGAGAGAGAGAGAGAGAGAGAGAGAGAGAGAGAGAGAGTGGGGGGGGGGGGAGGTAGAGCGTGAGAAAAAAAAAAGAGAGAGAGAGAGAGAGAGAGAGAGAGAGAGAGAAAGAGAGAGAAAAATCAAACTTTAAATTTACATAAGGTATAAACATGACACAACTTGACAACAATCTCTACTTGTTCAGTACTGACTTGGCTAGAGCGATGAAACCTCGAGGAACCAGAAAAAGCGAAAGAAGGGGTTATGATGCCCAAGATTGATTGGTAACAAAAGCTTCGCGATTAGGAGAGGCTGGTTATTCGAATCACTTGTCTATTTTGGCAGCAGTTGCAAACCTGATTAGACCCATTAACTTGATTAGAACTTTTGAAATTTTTCCGCATTTATAAATAATAGAAAACGTGTTATAGATACATCATTAATTAGCTAGTCTGCTTTGGCATTTAAGTTTTCACCCAATAACCTAAACAAATCTGGAAAAAAACTACCTTTTGAAGAAATTTCAGAAGCGCAATGTTTTCTTGCAAAATGTTTCGACCCGTTGTGTTAATTACGTAAAAGCAAACAATTGGAACTTAGCGAAACCTCTGTTTTTTGGAACATAACTCTAACCGTGAGGTGCCCAACAAAAATAACAGGCTATGATGGAGAAGGCATTTTCAGAGAGATTTAATGACATAACATTAAAAAATTCTTTAAAAGTTTAAATACTTTTTTGATGATAGTTTCATTCTTTATATCTCCGAAACTATTGAGGTTAAGAATTTCAACAATTCTTTTCTCGCCATTTGATGTTCCAAATGAGTTAAAATTCCTAAATTTGATAAAAGTGAAATCAAATGATTATTAAAACTGTTAAGGATAAAGAAATTGATTTTAAAAATTATTTTAAGAACACGCTCTTATAGAAAAAATTGGCTAAGAGAGTTATTTCAGGTCAATTGGTGGTGCAATTGAAGTCAGGGGAAATGTCTGAAAATATGCAAACAAGTAATAAAAACAGTTTTTTTGTGCAATATTTGTTGTGTTCACCTTCCTAAGATGTTAGAAATCTGCTCATATTTCTTCATATGTTTTCCGAAAAAAAACCTTGTTTTGAAAAGATTTGAAGTCAAATTTTGGCCTCCAAAGTTTTTGATACTCTCAAATTGTTGCAAATTACGAAAACAAAAAATTGTTTAATCTTTGAGATCAGATTCAGTGGCAAAACATTGGCCTATCCGGTTGATATTGGTGCATATAGAGACAATATTCAAGTTGAAGCACAATAAGTAATCGAAACCAGATAAATGTGTCTACGTCTTTCACCAGACAGGGATATACTTTTGCTTGACTACTCGGGGAAATACTTACTTCTCATTCTAAGAGAACTAGGTCTTTGTGTGATCAAATATAGAAATACAAAAGTTACCTTTCATTAATTTCTTCATTTCTTTAACTATTTATATATATATATATATATATATATATATATATGTATATATATATATATATATGATATATATATATATATATATATATATATATATAATATACAATAAAAGAACTGTAATTTAATCAGAATAATATTAGATTACACCTGAAAAGGAGAAAACTTCTCACGAAATTCGAATTTTGGTTTTGAATAAAACCAACGAGGAACAAAAACCATTGCAGTTCTCGCTGCCATAATTGTAGAAAAACGTGAAAAAAAATTTTTTACATGAAGAATTTTTCTATTGCAGCTGGGGTTGCAGAAAATTTTTAAAATTTTTGTCCGTTCTCTGAAAACTTCAGTTAAAGTTGACTGTCACTCAGTTTTTTAAATATCTTGAAAACATGAATTAGAAATATTGTGGGAACTACTAAAGTAATGGGCAGCGGAAATTTAAGGTTCTTGAATTTTGACTATAGACAGTTCTCTTCTTTTTTAAACCATTTCTTGCCTCGAATCTTGGTGATTATTTACTGTTTTGTCAAAGTTTTTGAGTCCATTGAATTTTTTAGTGAACTGTTTTGTCAAAATTTTTGATGGTATCATGGTATGATAAGGAGGGTAAAAAGTAATAATTTTTACATTTTAGGGCACTACGTGTCTTTAATTAATCTTAAACTGTCTGCGATATTATATCAAACGTAAAATCTGTTCCGAAGCTGGACTAAAGCTAGCTGTTAAAGTGACCTTGACAAACGGTGGAGTCACGGATGGTTGTCTCGACACAGACATGTTCAGCTCTGCATCTATCTTTGCCCTTTCTCAGTTTCAATCCTCTCTCCTCCTTTTTCTCAAACAGAAATGTCTCTCGCAGAGTGTCGGTCCTGAAACGAGAAGGCAACTAAGTATGGGTATTAACTTTTTTTGCAAGATCTTCCCTGGAAACTTGATGACTAGACTAGGGGGAAAGATCGTGTTCATAGGAAAATCCCGCCAAATCAGAGAGCTTGATGACCAGCTAACAATAACCTCTTAACCTTTCAAATCCAAACCCAGCTACCTCTGCCAGCCAGTTGTCTGGACATAAGTCTGGGACCTCGACCCGGCGTTGAAGTAATAGGTATCCTTTCACCCAATAACCTAAACAAATCTGGAAAAAACTACCTTTTGAAGAAATTTCAGAAGCGCAATGTTTCCTTGCAAAATGTTTCGAACCGTTGTGTTAATTACGTAAAAGCAAACAATTGGGACTTAGCGAAACCTCTGTTTTTTTGGAACATAACTCTAACCGTAAGGTGCCCAACAAAAAAAACAGGCTATGATGGAGAAGGCATTTTCAGAGAGATTTAATGACATAACATTAAAAAATTCTTTAAAAGTTTAAATACTTTTTTGATGATAGTTTCATTCTTTATATCTCCGAAACTATTGAGGTTAAGAATTTCAACAATTCTTTTCTCGCCATTTGATGTTCCAAATGAGTTAAAATTCCTAAATTTGATAAAAGTGAAATCAAATGATTATTAAAACTGTTAAGGATAAAGAAATTGATTTTAAAAATTATTTTAAGAACACGCTCTTATAGAAAAAATTGGCTAAGAGAGTTATTTCAGGTCAATTGGTGGTGCAATTGAAGTCAGGGGAAATGTCTGAAAATATGCAAACAAGTAATAAAAACAGTTTTTTTGTGCAATATTTGTTGTGTTCACCTTCCTAAGATGTTAGAAATCTGCTCATATTTCTTCATATGTTTTCCGAACAAATCCTTGTTTTGAAAAGATTTGAAGTCAAATTTTGGCCTCCAAAGTTTTGATACTCTCAAATTGTTGCAAATTACGAAAACAAAAAATTGTTTAATCTTTGAGATCAGATTCAGTGGCAAAACATTGGCCTATCCGGTTGATATTGGTGCTTATAGAGACAATATTCAAGTTGAAGCACAATAAGTAATCGAAACCAGATAAATGTGTCTACGTCTGTCACCAGAACGGGGATATACTTTTGCTTGACTACTCGGGGAAATACTTACTTCTCATTCTAAGAGAACTAGGTCTTTGTGTGATCAAATATAGAAATACAAAAGTTACCTTTCATTAATTTCTTCACTTCTTTAACTATTTATATATATATATATATATATATATATATATATATATATGTATATATAAATATGATATATATATATATATATATATATATATATATATATATATATATATAATATATATATATACAATAAAAGAACTGTAATTTAATCAGAATAATATTAGATTACACCTGAAAAGGAGAAAACTTCTCACGAAATTCGAATTTTGGTTTTGAATAAAACCAACGAGGAACAAAAACCATTGCAGTTCTCGCTGCCATAATTGTAGAAAAACGTGAAAAAAAGTTTTTTACATGAAGAATTTTTTCTATTGCAGCTGGGGTTGGAGAAAATTTTTAAAATTTTTGTCCGTTCTCTGAAAGCTTCAGTTAAAGTTGACTGTCACTCAGTTTTTTAAATATCTTGAAAACATGAATCAGAAATATTGTGGGAACTACTAAAGTAATGGGCAGCGGAAATTTAAGGTTCTTGACTTTTGACTATAGACAGTTCTCTTCTTTTTTAAAACCATTTCTTGCCTCGAATCTTGGTGATTATTTACTGTTTTGTCAAAGTTTTTGAGTCCATTGAATTTTTTAGTGAACTGTTTTGTCAAAATTTTTGATGGTATCATGGTATGATAAGGAGGGTAAAAAGTAATAATTTTTACATTTTAGGGCACTACGTGTCTTTAATTAATCTTAAACTGTCTGCGATATTATATCAAACGTAAAATCTGTTCCGAAACTGGACTAAAGCTAGCTGTTAAAGTGACCTTGACAAACGGTGGAGTCACGGATGGTTGTCTCGACACAGACATGTTCAGCTCTGCATCTATCTTTGCCCTTTCTCAGTTTCAATCCTCTCTCCTCCTTTTTCTCAAACAGAAATGTCTCTCGCAGAGTGTCGGTCCTGAAACGAGAAGGCAACTAAATGGAGCTTAACTTTTTTGCAAGATCTTCCATGAAAACCTGATGACTAGACTAGGGGGAAAGATCGTGTTCATAGGAAAATCACATCAAATCAGAGATCTTGATGACCAGTTAACAATAACCTCTTAACCTTTCAAATCCAAACCCAGCTACCTCTGCCAGCCAGTTGTCTGGACATGAGTCTGGGACCTCTACCCGGCGTTGAAGTAATAGGTATCCTTTCAGGGCTATCAAGATATGAGGTACTGCAATTTCAGCAAACTCAGTGCGTATCCGTTTTCACAATGATTTCACATGCTTAGAATACCACTACCACATTTCGTCTAAATTTTAACCGTTTCCTTTTTTGGGTCGTAAAAAGATAACCATATGAAAAGACCCATAAAACCGAGATGGGGTGATAATTTTCCTGCCTTAATTACACGGTCGAGCACACTACTAAAGTTGCCACAAAGTCTTTTCATAAGTCCACCTCTCAACTGGGAAAGCACAAAGCTCACGTCATCCTTCGCCGACTCGCCCCCTAAAACCTCTAACTTTTATTTGACCCTCTTATTGCGAGACTTACCCAGAGTAGGGGTCAGTACAATTCACCCTTCCCATTCCACAAACACCCAACATCTTCAGAAAGGGTCCAGCGTTCGGAGGTCTTCTGTTGCAGACTGGAATGATGGTTGCGTTTGGATCTCTAACAGGGGCCTTCAACTTGATCAATCCTATGTCGTAAAAGGGGTCATAAGTCGGCTGCCTGAAGAAAAAAATGTCAATATTACAGCCGTTGATATCCAGATTTTAGGCTCATTTCCACCATTCCCTATTAAGTAAAATTACAGATCTTTTCCGTTTGTGCCCCCCCCCCCCAGCTTAGTGAGTGCATATTATTTACCCCCCCCCCCCCCCCCCCAGACGAACGTGCCATATTTTTATGTAAAACTGACGTACTGGGGGGCACAAACGGAAAAGATCTGATTTACGGTTGTTTTCCGTTTGTGCCCCCCCCCCCCCTCCCAGCTTAGTGAGTGCATATTATTTGCACCCCCCAAACGCACGTGCCGTATTTTAGCATAATCATTTACTGTGTAATGACACGTGCTCTTTAACTGGGGGCACATAGGGGGGGGGGGGCACAAACGGAAATGACCCAGAGTTACTATGTAATGGCACGTGCTCCATAAATGGGGGTGCATAACGCATTTAGGGGGGCACAAACTGAAAAGAACCAAAATTACCCCTTGTCTTTATATATGGAATAGCTTTTATCGGGGTAGTCTAAAATAGTACTGTTGAATTCTTCAAGACACACAGTTATTTTATCAGGTTGAATTTTTTCTTTCAATCGCGGATGAAAAATAATAATAGCCAAAAAGAGACCCAAATTGTCTGGTGTTTCATATACGATATAACAACAGATTTCTAATTTTCTTGTGCAATGTCAAAGATGTCAACTCCATTGCTAAAGTGCTTGGCATGTAGTCAATCTTGATAATGCTTAATGATGTTTCCTAGCATGTTTCCTCTTGGAGTCACAAAAAACCCTTCTGCTGCATTTTCGGGAACACATTCTCTTGAACTTTCTGCATTTGCGTGTCCCCTGGCAGCAAAGTCGTACATTGGTTGCAGATTTTCTGAACTTTCTCCCCCATTACCCCCTAGTTTTTCATTTTTATTATCAATAGCGATGTTTGCACTATTCTGGTTAGCATTGCTGTAGGGTAGGCTGTTTTCCGCCTTGTCGGTGGGAGACTTGATCGTTGGGAAGGGTGTTCTGATATTTGATTTTTGTTTTTTGTGATATATTGCGAAGATCAGAATTTACAGTTTAAGTTAAAACTTCGATATAAACGAAACTTTTTACCTGATGTTGGTGAAGTGAATTTATTGCCCGGACCTGTGTGTCATAGCATTTCAGTAATGAATCATAGAATTTCCATTATGAATTTTTTCATGGCCAGAGTTCTGATCATGGCACTTTATAGACTTTTCATGGTAAAATTCATAGTAAAATTCTGAATTTACTCTGAACATAATGGAATTCAATTCTGTATCTATCATGGACATAATGAATTTTTGCCTGTTTTTCAACTGAACAGCATGAAAACTCGCCATCAACGAGGACTTTTAAAAAACTCCATAGGTAATCGCAAAAAGTTAATTAACCAAAATTACAGTTAATTAAAAGAGGGCACATTAAAAATAGTCAATTTCACATTCGCAGCTCATTAAAACCAATTCAAATTCGCAGTTCACATTCTGGGTACCATTCTGAGTACACACTTCTGGGTACCATGGGAGGTGCCATGGGTACCATTCTGGGTACCATTCTGAGTACACACTTCTGGGTACTTCGTTGTGACATTAGTTGACCTTGCATCTGACGATGAATTGCACATACTGATCACATATACATCTGACCATCTGATTCTCCATTGTAAACATTCTCCATTTCCTCAAGTCATCTTCCCACTCCACACAACAGATTCGAAACGCAACACGAGAAGGTGAAGGTGTCCGAGTGTCCATCACCATCGTTCCATCATTCCGTTCCTCGATTGTTCCCTTTTTCATAGAGTTTTCACCACCACCACCACCACCACCACCACCACCACCCCCCCCCCCGCGTAGTAATCTGAACTGGGGGGGGGGGGTGAAAACTCTATGAAAAAGGGAACATTCCAAAGTTTGGTTGAAAATAGCATCTTCATGCTCAACCAATATTTTTAAGTTCCAAAATTTCATTCGAAAATTTCATTTTTTTCTGAAAACTCTATGAACATTATGAAAGACTCAAAACATCATGTTCATTATACTTTCAGAAAAAAAATGCTTTCTGGATTTATACTGAACATACTTGGCTAACAAAGTACCCTTAGGTCACTCTGATTCAGTACTGAATCGTCGATATACTATTGGAATACACTGATTCAGTAATGAAAGTCTATGACACTCGGGTCCGGGTGAATAATGGCTACTAAATTGAACCGAATCGTTGCTTCAAATTTATTGACCAGTGTACATAAACCATAAATTTGAGCAATTAATTCGACCTTCCCACTATCAGTGATGACCATAAACAAACTCGATGATCATCCCTGTAGATACCAATGAAATTTAGGAGCACAATGTGTTAAGTGCAAAAAATGCACTAATACTTGCCATATGCGGCAAGGGGAAAATCTTGTTCATACTTAAGGTGTAAATTAAACATTATCAGTTTATCTATATCTAGACAGTTCTGGAAAATTTCATACTGATAGCAACTATAAATACCTGTGAATTTTTGAATAAAATTATAATAATAATAAAACATTTTTGCCATTGTGTTTGTCTTTGCTTGGTAACTGGAAAAAAGTGTCAGGTTTTTTGCCTTCCGCTAATTTTGACTGTTTGATTGTGGTACTGCAATGTTGTGTCAGAGAACAAAGCTAATCACCTTGTCTCACTGGAGCGCCAGTAGCATTGGGTTCTTACAAAGGTATGGTATAGTGTTATAGTTCCTTTTGGTTTCGTATGGCTGGGCTACACTTTTGCCCACTGTTGTTCTCCAGTCACGGTTCAAAACTTGGTCCAAGTCTGATTGGAGGTGAATTTAGACGCATGATAGTCTGGTCGGATCGCAAGCGCAGGTTGATTTAGTCAAAAGTGATGAAATGGTCATCCAGCGCTCGATGATAGTCTGATAAGATGTCGTTTTCTCTTCGTGGAGTGCGTGGTAAGGGGTCATTTTGGTCTTCCACAATGTGATTAGAGTTTATTTTCCTCGGGGATCTCAACTTAATTCCTATTGCTCCTGATATTAGCTACCCAGGTTTTGGTCCAGACCCAAATTGAGCTATGATCAGACTATCCAGACTGAAATGACCTCTGATCAGACTTTCCAGACCGAAATTACCTCTGATCAGACCTTCCAGACCAAAATGATCTCTGATCAGACTTTCCAGACCAAAGTGACCGCTTTTCAGACCAAACCCAGACCTTTGTCCAGACTATAGTGCACCTATGATCAGACCGAAATCAGACCATGGTCCAGACTATTGTGCGCTCGAACCGCTTTCCAGACCATGTATTTTCGGTCTGGGAACACACGGTTGTGCGCTCGATTGGGTCTGATCATAGCTCAATTTGGGTCTGGACCAAAACCTGGGTAATATTGTATTAAACTATGGCTGTGCTCACATATAATTAAAGTAATACAAGACTTACTTTCTAGCGTATCGTGAGTGTGGAAAGAGACTCTTAACCTTGTGTGCGTCTTTCTTGGCTGTAGGGTCATTGAAGTCACCCACTTCTACTTTGATCTCAGAGGCTAAAAATAAAATCTACCCTTTATAATAAATAAATAACCTTTATTACTAAATATGACATTATAAAGATTGTGTAAAACTACAGCGCCTAAAGTACCGGTTAATCTTTCATTCGAGAAATCACAAAAAGTGGAACACAAAATTCAAAATCAAAAATAGTCAACAATGTCTGTTACGTACACGAAACTGTTGACATTATTATTTGGCTGTTCCAGTTGAAAATTAATGGATGATTTATAAGTTAGTTTATAAACATTTGCAAAAAAGATGCTTTATTTTTATAAATATTTACAATTTTTTGCAATTTTGCACTAAGTTATAAACTATTAGTAAACCTTTGGATTAATTTATAAATTGTTCTTCTAGAACGAACAAAAACGTAAAAAATCTGTTCTATTATCAAAAAGCACTTTCTATTAGGAAAATTTGAGGGTATACTTTATTATATGACATCATGTATAACATCATAGCATAACATCAAGAAACAAAGTTTGAGAAAAAAATCATTTCCAACGAAAATTAGTTTGAAAGTTTGAGAAAAAAACAACGCACGGGCAATTTCAGTTAAACGTTGTCCAAAGAAAGCTCTCGTTGACAAAATATTTACAGTCGGAATACAGAATCTTGCAATATCGCTTTGAGCGAGTTATTACAAGATATTACACGATAATTATTCTGGAATGTCTGGCGGAAATCTTTAATATGGTTCTATTCTAGTTCACATGCAGCTTTTGCCACAGAGGATAACGCTCTTTCAAAACGGAGGTGACGCAAGCTTCGGCTTTTCTATCGCTAAGTCTTAGATGACAGCAGTGACATCCTAGCCAAACTCTTATGGGTCTAATTCAAATTACAAAATCATTTTTCATCTGTTTTAAATTCTCAAATAACGTATAATTACTAATTTTAAAGATATATTAGTTCCGCACCAATTCAGAAAAACAGAAGTCCCTCCTACAAATGCCTAATTTTATAAGTACTTAAAAATTGTAGTTCAAAAAATTGAATCAATACGTTTTCAAAAAATCTACTTGACTTTTTTTAAATAGAAATGATAATAGTTGATTTCACGAATTAGTTACAACTTGAAAAAAATAGAGAAAACATTTGTTTCCACAGTTGCTGGTTTTGAATAATTAATCAATCAGTTTTCCTCATTTTTTTCTGGTTAAAAACATTTAACCGAGGCTTTACCAAGGAATAGATTAGGAGCTACTATGGTGGTAGTGGTCTTGAGATATTCCTAATTTAAATCGAATGGAAGAAGTACGGGCAACTTTAATGACGATAACAGACATTTTTTCAGGAAATTTCGTTCAGGGAAAAATGCTGGAAATTTGGCACAAAGATGATCCGGATATCTTTTTTTGAAAACAATAGAAAACAATCTAACAAAGATAATATGTGATGACTCTTTAATAGAGAACTGATTTCAAACAAGACTGTTTATTAGATTGTTGTTTCTTAGAAAACACTCAAGCCTACTTATCTTTCTTATATCATATTTGCAGTAATCAGATTAAACATTTTAATCATGTGAGTTATATTGCCTTTTCTTTGCTTCTAAAATGCTTAATCCTCTCATATCTGTAAACTTAAGCGCAGTTCACAAAAGCAATTTGGAACACTGTATATGTATACTCTGTGATCAGATCTTATCATAGAGTACACAGTGCTAAAAAGTTTTGATTAACGTCAAATAGACCCTAATAAAAGTTCTGGTCCGAGGCGAAATTAGGAGAAGCGTCAGATCATTGAAGGAACTAAAATCTCGGGAAAATTTGAGCTTGAGTATCAAATCTTAATTTCGCAGGTTTTGATCTCGACATGTGAAAGGGCCATGAGCGATCAAAAAAGGCTATGAAAATATCATGCTTGAGTCAAACGGTCCATGAAATGAATTTAACTTGACCTAGTTTTTCATCTCAACTTTAGTTCAACCAAAATTATTGATTCTGGACTTGAAGTTGACCTATGTTGTCGTGCTTTACTTAGGCTGGAAACTAAATTGACGCTCGACAAAAAACTTTACGCTGGACCGAAAAAATTTTACATTCACTTTTGAAGTCGGCTACTGCATTTAACGTATTCAATGAGTTTGATGTTTTGAAAATTTTTAATGTTCTTTAGTTTATTTTACAAAAATAAATGTGTTATTATAAATATAAAAACTTACATAATTTTGGTACTAAAACAAGTGAATGAAAGCACACTAAAATTGCTGCTGATGACATGAAAATGATTAGGGACATTCTGAATAGTTCCATTCAATTAAACAAGTTCACAAAACAGCTTACTAGCAACAATTAATTTTTCTTAAAACTTTAACTTTTCTTGAGCTTTTTTTGCAAATTTCCTACTGTTTCTTTAAGGTGGACTGCCTGTTGTCATGCTAGTTGTGTGTTGCTCATGGATGCCTGTGCATCCAGAGAAAAGATTTTAAAAAATCTATTACTCGTTCCGAAAGCTCAGTTCCTCGACTCATGAAAAGACCATTTTATTCATTCATAAAGAGACTCTTGCTGGCCCATGAAAAGACCATGCTCGGCTGTAATTTGCTATGAGAAGACCTTAGCTGGATCCATAAAAAGCGGTTGCCTTGACTTTATCCATGCGCTGGAACATTTTTGTATAGTCAATTTTGGACCTAAAAATAAAGTCTTTTTTATAAGTCGAGGTCCAAAGCTGGGTTTACCGTAACTTAACCTTAAGTTAAATTTAACTTTTTATTTTTAGAGTGAGTATGGATTCACTCGATCGGCTCGAGAAGTGAAGAATATAACCACCAAGGAGCAGAGACCCATTTTCTCATAATTATGATCGACGTACCATAATAACTAAATATGCAATGAGCAGCTGTTAGCACCCATTGTGGTGCTATTACTGCTCCACCACAACGTAAAAAGTTATCAATAGTAATTAACGTGAAAAACTTTCGTGGTCCAATCGCAGATTCAGCATTCTGAAGTAAGTTTCTGACATTTGGTGTTAATACAGCTTCGTTCTCTGGCAAACGGCGCTCGGGTCCAGTCACCGGCAAATTTTTGTCACCATCAAAAATTAATCGAGGACCTGAGTGATGACTTTGAGCTAAGTTTCCGCAAACAAAATTTATTGTAAATTTTGTGATTGATATTGACGCTAAAACTATTGGGAAAAATTTCATTTTGATATGAAGTAAGATGAAAGCAATAGTTAGCTATTTGTGACCTTTGCTTGTTAAATATCTTAATGTGTTTGATTAAGTTTACAGTACCTTGAAAACATTCGAATGACCTATATTGACAAAACTTGCTATTAAATTGACCGGGATCTGTGTTGAACAAAACAACGAGAAATAAGTTTAATTTGGACCAAAGCAATTTCTAACGTCAGCGCAGCCAGGCATGTATTTAGCGTTGTTGGTCTTGAAAAAAATTGTAAGTTATTACGGTTTTTTTCTCGAAATCGCAAAAACTGTTTTAAAAAAAAATTCTTTTTAATCAGGTCAAGGAGTTGTTTTCAAGCTACTATACGGTTATACCAGACTACTGGTACCCATTAGGTTGTCAGACGTTGGTAATTGTTAGCCTTGTTTGTCTTGAAAAAAGGTTATTAGATATTACGGTTTTTTTCTCGAAATCGCAAAAACTGTTTTAAAAAATAATAGTTTTCAGCCTGCTCAAGAAGTTGTTTTGAAGCAACCATACGGTGGTACTAGACTACTGGTACCTATAAGGCTGTCAAACATTTGTAATTTTCAGCTTTGTTCGTCTTGAAAAAAAATGTTAGATATTACGGTTTTTTTCTCGAAATCGCAAAAACTGTTTTAAAAAATAATTGTTTTCAATCTGGTCAAGGAGTTGTTTTGAAGCGACCATACGGTGGCACTAGACCACTGGTACCCATTAGATTGTCAGACACTTGGCAATTTTTAGCCTTGTTGGTCTTGAAAAAAAGTTGTTAGATCTTACGGTTTTTTTCTCGAATTAGCAAAAACTGTTTAAAAAAATAATTGTTTCCAACCTGCTCAAGAAGTTGTTTTGAAGCAACCATACGGTGGTACTAGACTACTGGTACCTATAAGGTTGTCAAACATTTGTAATTTAAAGCTTTGTTCGTCTTGAAAAAAAATGTTAGATATTACGGTTTTTTTTCTCGAAATCGCAAAAACTGTTTTAAAAAATAATTGTTTTCAATCTGCTCAAGAAGTTGTTTTGAAGCAACATACGGTGGTACTAGACTACTGGTACCCATTAGGTTATCAAACGTTGGTAATTTTCAGCTTTGTTCGTCTTGAAACAAAAATGTTAAATATTACAGTTTTTTTCTCGAAATCGCAAAAACTGTTTTAAAAAATAGTTTTTCTCAATCTGGTCAAGGAGTTGTTTTGAAGCGACCATACGGTGGTACTAGACTACTGGTACCCATTAGCCTGTCAAACGTTGGTAATTTTCAGCTTTGTTCGTCTTGAAAAAAATGTTGATATTACGTTTTTTTTTCACGAAATCGCAAAAACTGTTTTAAAAAATAATTGTTTTCAATCTGGTCAAGGAGTTGTTTTGAAGAGACCATACGGTGGTACTAGGCTACTAGTACCCATTACGTTGTCAGACATTGTTAATTTTTAGCCTTGTTGGTCTTGAAAAAAAGTTGTTAGATATTACGGTTTTTTTTATCGAAATCGCAAAAACTTTTTAAAAAATAATTGTTTTCAATCTGCTCAAGAAGTTGTTTTGAAGCAACCATACGGTTATACCAGACTACTAATACCCATTAGGCTGTGAGAGTTTGGTAATTGTTAGCCTTCTTGGTCTTGAAAAAAAAGTTGTACGATTTTTTGGTTTTTTTATTAGAAATCGCCAAAACTGTTCTAAAAAATATTTCTTCGTTTCGCTGCCCCTTCCTTTCTTGCGACCCATTCAATCAAAGTGCTTTACTTTATTGTTGTTTTAGTTTCTTTATGATGCATGTTTTGTCTCAGATTTATGCATGATTGCATGATGTATAGCTTCTTTATGATGCATGATGTGTAGTATTGTCTCAGATTTTCGTTGGAAAAAAGAGCTAAAAAAACTGGTACCTTTTTAGAAAACCTATAAAAAATTTCGAAATCGGTTTATAGGATTCTAATTAGTGCACATAGTTACTGAGCTCACTAATCTTGCTTGCTGAGACAATTTTTTAATTTTTTTTAATTTTTTGTTATATATTGTTTAAGCCCCTTTTGGGCGTTTTTAAGAATGTTCGGGGGTTAATTTTTACGTTTTAGAAAGTTTTTTATAGCTATGTTGGTCTTGCAAGAGCGTTGGTTTTCTGTCTGCAACCTTTCTGGAGCGACGGATGCCTGGCAAGAGTCTTACAAAGTCGACGGTTATCTGGTAAGAATCTTATAAGAACAACGGTTATCTGCTAAGAATGTTGCAAGATTAACGGTTATCTGGTAAGAGTCTTGTAAGAGCCCATACAAGATGACGCATAATCATACAAAAGTCATGCAAGAGTCTTGCAAGATCTTAGCAGATAACCGTCCCAATTTGAGTAGGGTCCTTTTTGCAGTTGACTTAAGTAGACACCAACTTCCTCATTTCGATTACAATTTTCGCACCTACGTTATCACTTTAAAGAATTTTAAATCAACGATTTCATTTTTTTGAATTTTGTGTTTGTCTTGACTTTAATTTACATCTCAACTACAACTAGGTAGTGATTGTTTAAATTCGGTGTCAAAGAGAGACTATTTATTTGGTGTTAAATCAACATGTGATCAAACGGATATGAGGGGTGAGTTGAGACTTATATTTTTAAGTTTGTACTGGAACAATCAATAAGCCAATGAGTTCAAAAAATAAGGTTTTTCAGATGTATCGGTTTGTTTTTCCAAGATTGTAACCTCCGCACGCAACTGTATTGTTTATTGCTAAGGAGGTTTTCGAAAATTTTAAATTTTTTTTCGAATTTAAACAAAAACTGTGAAGAATTCGTGGCTGATTCTTCCGTGGCCAATATGTTATAATATCGAACTTTTTCTTTGTCAATTGCTGTTTTTACATTATTGGAGTCGCAAATTTTAAATTTTTCCTCTGAAACTGTGAAACCTGTTCTATTCTTTCGGTCTTATGGACGGTGACCTGGTCATTTATTCTACAAACGTCATTAGTTATCACTAGTAACAGTAAAAAGTGACATTTGACCTAAATTAAAAATTCGGTTGTTTGTTGTAAAACAGCAACTGATCGCTAGACAGATGAGAGTGACGCTGACTGTGATTTCGTTACCATAACTTTTTCCCCTGGTGAAACTAAGCTGTTTGTAATAATTTTCAAATATCCAAGTGAACTCGCTTGTGGTTTTATTTTCTATTTTATTGAATGTCTTCATCTTCTCTGATGGAAATATGGCATCTGACAGAAAAAGGTTGGCATAATTTTCAAAATTTCGGATATACAATTTTTAGTCGAATTAACCAAATCCACCATTTTTCCTCTTTCAGAGAACTGAGTAAATGTTTTGTTTCTCGCCAGATACGATTTTGCTCAGAAAATCTATTTTTTGCCAAAGTTTTATTGTTTACATTTGATGTGTAAGCATCTTTTTTCCGTTTGCCAAGGACCTGACACTTGAGAATTTCTGAGAAAAATCGCGCTCCTCATCTTTTATCTAAAAAATGAACTAACCTCTGAAAGAGAGAAATTATTGTCTTGAGATGAGGGTCTGATAAACTGAAACAACTTTTAGTAAATACTTTCGAACACCAGTTAGAACCGATTTGTCACTGCTTTTATTTAATCGACTTTTTTAAATGATTTTTAGCCGTTAAAAACTTTACCAGTAAGAATTAACTCCCTTCAAATTGCGGCATCCAGAAAAATTTGACGCTCTCCAGATGTCTTTTTCAAGCATAAAGCAAAACAAAACTTTGGGAGAGGAAACAAAATAGATTATGTAAGCAGGAGTAAAAACGAAGCCGACCACCTTCAAACAACTCATTGCCGTAGAAAATTTTTTAATTGATTAGCGATGGAATCAATCATTTTGGGACACGATATCCAGACAAAAAGAGACAAAATTTTGTAATAAATAGAGGTGATCGTTATCGTTTTCTGTTGAACTAATCCTTTTTTGTGAACAATTTGTGTGTGTCTGTGTGTTGCCAATGGATAAATAAAATGAGTTTGAAATTGTGGAGCGGTAAACAAAATCTTCCAGAAGCTTTCTGCCCTTGAAACAATTTGCTTAGCTTGATTTCTGCAAGATACAAAAAACAGATAACATTAAAGAATTGGTTGCAGTGAAATAAGTTAAATATTTCAGTTACTAGCCATTATCTTTCTTTCTAGTGTTACCAAAGTAATTTTTTCGTGATTACTCAACTGCTACATATTAGGCAAAAAAACTGAAAAACCCCAAAATTATCAGTTAGATCTTGAGCAATTTTAATCGTTGAAATATTGTTAAAACTTTACCCACTTAAGATAGAAGTTAGCAGAATATAAACACTGTACCCTTGGCTAGTTACCCTGTATTTTAAGTACCCTAGTAATTGTACCCTGTATTAAGCAAAAGCTCATCCCGGGAGTCTTGCTTTTTTCACAATAAATTTTCTTTTCTCATGTGATCTTTCTCTCAAAAATTTTTGCATGACATTCCTGAATTATAGCACGACCAGAGCCAAGCCTAGATCTTTTAACGATCATTATAGGCAAATTATATGTTTTTTTTTCTCTATTTTTTGAAAGACCCCTTACATTATGTTAGAACTATTATTTTGTTCAACAGCTGTTTTATAGTTTAGTTCACGTAGGATTGGCTTTATGAAAATCTGAACCTTAAAGTACAGTGCCAGTATGATTATTGTGAGAATTTATTCCCAAACTTCATTAGGCAGCCGTTACAGTACAAAGTTCTTAGCTTTTTTTAAATTGAATAGTTTTGTGGTACAATAGTACATTTTTAGTTTGGGGTTATTGTTTGGTGCAGCTCAATTGGTTCATTTTATGTTTAATTTAATTTAGTTCATTTCATCTACCTTTATTTTGTTCATTCATTTAGTTCTAGTTTTGAAGATCGAATCTTATGATTTCATACTTGTAAATTTGTTTACATCCTGTGCATGATCTTTTGTCTGTTCACATTGTCTCGTGATTGTAAGTTGCCGCATTTAGTATTGTAACCTTATGAACAAATTGTTAATCAGTTTTGTTAATTTTGTCTAATTTCATTCTCTTCAATTTCGTAATTCAAAATAGTTGACTCTCTCTTTAACTAGAATCCGATTCGCCAAAGTCTTAATTCAGACGTATCAAAAATTTGGTATCTTTCGCTGAGCGAAATACTCTACAAATAATTGAAAGCGATTTCGCTACGCCAAATCAATTTAAACTCTGTAACTCGAATAGTTAATTCTAAAGCAACAAATAATAGCGTTATATCGCTCCGCCAAATCACCCCTAATTAGCCGCTGTAGAAAAAAATAATTGGTGCCACGAAACAACTCATTCCTACAGATTGTAAACCTGTGCGACATGGCGCAGTCAGCTCGAGAATCGAGAAAAACACCGTTGTCGATATAGCCATTTTGGGAACGACCAACTTCAGACCCACCAATCAGATGGGAGAAATGGAGAATTCAATTAAAACTAGCAATTCTCGCTCGAGAGAATATCACTATAGACACATTGCTACAACCCAAATCATCGACAGTTCACCTGCCAGCGGAACCGAAGTACGAGATGCCGATTGAAGACACAACCGAGGAAGCAGAGAGAGAGCGTCGAATAAGAAACAACCAGTTGAAGTTGCAATGGGAACTAAAATGTCAAAAGATAACAGAAGCGGGAATACTATGCGGGGAACGTCCATGGAATTTGTGTGACCTAAAATGCGTATCTCTGTTGTACCTAAGTTTTGGTACTGAAGGAAGACGATTACTAACACAAAAATTTCCGCACGATAATATTTACGATTTGACTACCCTCAAACTCTGAGAAATGATGGAGATTGCATTTATCCGCCCAAGAAACATCACATTTGATCGATATGTGTTCTTCTCTCGGAAGCAGAAGAAGGGCGAAACTAGAAGAGCAATTCTACAGCATCTTGATAGAATTGGCTGAAAATTGCGACTTTGAAAACCGTGAAGAAGCGATCATCAGGGAAATTTTCATCACGAACATGTTGGATGATGACATTCAGCGAGAGCTCCTACGGGATACAGTTGAACCAGAGAGGGCACTCAGCATTGCAGTCAACATGGAAATGGGAAATCAGAATCAGCAAAGAATTTCATCTAATAACGGAGCAACTGGCAGTACAGTGAACGCAATACAACAATTCAATCGATTTCGCGGCGCAGGTGTACGTGGAAATATATCAAGCAGAGCAGTCACCAACCGCGCATCTGTTGGACAATGGCGTGGTTGTGGTCAAATCTGGACACCAACACATCGTCAGGTTTGCCCCGCAATGGGTAAGAAATGTAACCACTGTGGTTTGCAAAACCATTTTGCTAAGGTATGTCGTCGAAGACTTAACAATACAAGAAACATTCAACAAACCAATCGCATAAACACTGTAGAAACAGCTGAAACATCTAATCAAAATTCTAGTCAGGAAAGTCAGAACGTCAATTTTATCAATTATAATGAGCAAATCAACTCAGATTATGATTCTTCGGATGATAATTACGTTGCAACAGTTGAAAATATGAGTTCACCAAATTAAGCACTGAAAACTTTGTCATTAACGATTGGAAACACAAACTGTGATTTACTTCTCGACTCCGGTAGTGGTTGTACCATTATTAATATGTCACTTGCAAGCCAAATAATGCTCAACTGTGCGCAATCACAATGGTCGGAGAAAAAACCATTGGAATTGAAGTCATTTTCTAACGATATCGTTCAACCCCTCGGCCTTTTGAAAACGCCGGTAAAATAGAATGATTGGAGCATTCAGAAAGCAAAAATAACAGTTGTAGCTGATGGTTCCGACCAATATTGGGACGAGATCTTTTTGATCAGTTAGGCATCACAATTTCTCAGAAGCCTTGTCCGCAAACAGAGGTTAACAATATAGATCAACCTTGTGCAATAAAGAATCACTTGCAAAGGAGTTTCCTGATTTGATATCCCGAATTGGAAAATCAAAAAATCACACGGTCAATTCAAAATTTCACAAAATTTATCGAGTAATACATCAAAAAGGACGAAAAGTGCCCATACACCTTCAACCGAAAGTGAAAATTGAATAAGAAAAACTGTTAAATGAAGGACATATCGAAAAGTTAAACAACTGTTCTGATCAATTTTTCATATCTCCGATTGTCATTACGGTAAAAAAGGACAAATCAATCAAAATAGCACTTGATTCAAAAATCCTAAATAAAGCTATTCATAAAAACAAGTATCAAATGCCCAATATAGAATCGCTAATTCAAACAATTTCGCAAACACTGTCAACGGCGCCGCAGGAGACTGCTTATTTCACGACTCTTGATTTGCAATACGCTTATAGTCAACTTAAGTTACACAGTGATACGGCTCGCCATTGTAATTTTAATATTGTTAGCGGAGATATGACCGGCACATATCGATTTAAAACTGGATTTTACGGTTTAACGGATATGCCAGCTGAATTCCAAAAAGCTATTGATTGTACCCTTGCCGGTTTGGAAAATAGTTTCTGTTTCTTAGATGATATTTTGATCGTCAGCAGAGGTGGAATCGAAAAACATCTAGATTTGGTACGAAAATGCCTAACAAAACTAGATCTAGAAAACTTACGCATAAATCTTGCAAAATGTCATTTCGCGAAAGAAACGATTGAATGGCTCGGTCATAACATTACACAATCAGGTGTAACCCCACTTTCAAGTAAAACGGATGCAATTGGAAAATTGTCGGCACCTACTAATCTTAAAAAACTTCGATCTTTTGTGGGTTCAGTACACCATTTAGGAAAATTTATCCCGAATTTGTCACAATTATGTTACCCCGTGCGACCATTGCTTAAGAAAAATTCAAAATTTCTTTGGACGGAAGAGCACGATAAACAGTTTTCTCTAATAAAAGAACAAATTACGGAAACCGCTGAAAATAAACATTTCAACCCGGAATTAGAAACACGAATTAACTGTGACGCCTCACGTAAAGGATTGGGATGTGCACTGGAACAACGAACACCTAATGGGTGGCATACAGTTGCATTTGCGTCACGATTTTTGAACTCTGTTGAAGACAGATATAGTATAAACGAACTAGAACTTCTGGGTGTTGTTTGGTCCGTGGAACATTTTAAGTATTATTTATACGGCAAACCTTTTACTGTGAAAACTGATCATAGAGCACTTCTCTCAATCATGAGAGAAAATAGATCTAACAAATCATATAATAGTAGACTGACACGTTGGGTAGATCGTTTACTGAAAATTGAATTAGAAAAACTGTTAAATGAAGGACATATCGAAAAGTTAAACAACTGTTCTGATCAATTTTTCATATCTCCGATTGTCATTACGGTAAAAAAGGACAAATCAATCAAAATAGCACTTGATTCAAAAATCCTAAATAAAGCTATTCATAAAAACAAGTATCAAATGCCCAATATAGATTCGCTAATTCAAACAATTTCGCAAACACTGTCAACGGCGCCGCAGGAGACTGCTTATTTCACGACTCTTGATTTGCAATACACTTATAGTCAACTTAAGTTACACAGTGATACGGCTCGCCATTGTAATTTTAATATTGTTAGCGGAGATATGACCGGCACATATCGATTTAAAACTGGATTTTACGGTTTAACGGATATGCCAGCTGAATTCCAAAAAGCTATTGATTGTACCCTTGCCAGTTTGGAACATACTTTCTCTTTCTTAGATGATATTTTGATCGTCAGCAGAGGTGGAATCGAAAAACATCTAGATTTGGTACGAAAATGCCTAACAAAACTAGATCTAGAAAACTTACGCATAAATCTTGCAAAATGTCATTTCGCGAAAGAAACGATTGAATAGCTCGGTCATAACTTTACACAATCAGGTGTAACCCCACTTTCAAGTAAAACGGATGCAATTGGAAAATTATCGGCACCTACTAATCTTAAAAAAACTTCGATCTTTTGTGGGTTCAGTACACCATTTAGGAAAGTTTATCCCGAATTTGTCACAATTATGTTACCCCCTGCGACCATTGCTTAAGAAAAATTCAAAATTTCTTTGGACGGAAGAGCACGATAAACAGTTTTCTCTAATAAAAGAACAAATTACGGAAACCACTGAAAATAAACATTTCAACCCGGAATTAGAAACACGAATTAACTGTGACGCCTCACGTAAAGGATTGGGATGTGCACTGGAACAACGAACACCTAATGGGTGGCATACAGTTGCATTTGCGTCACGATTTTTGAACTCTGTTGAAGACAGATAAAATATAAACGAACTAAACTTCTGGGTGTTGTTTGGTCCTTGGAACATTTTAAGTATTATTTATACGGCAAACCTTTTACTGTGATAACTGATCATAGAGCACTTCTCTCAATCATGAGAGAAAATAGATCTAACAAATCATATAACAGTAGACTGACACGTTGGGTAGATCGTTTACTACCATTTGACTTCTCGATTGATCACCTTCCGGGCACAAAAATGGGATTAGCGGATTATATCTCTCGCGACCCGCATCAACAAGCTGTTAATATATCTGCATATGACGAGCAATTTATTGTAGCTAACTTGGATGTAATTAAACGTAGTGCGAAACGCTTCTTATTAAATGCCGAAAATTACGTCGATTTCGCAGCGCGAAATCCATCTACAAAATGCGTCGTAAATAATCCAAATTCCACTAATAACTTATGCAGTGAATTCGCACCGCGAAATCCACAACATTCTACAAGTACGCAAATTGACGACTCAATTAGCGAATTAACAATCAATAATTTAAATTCCATCCCCAAAATCGAGACAACTAACATTTCTCACTCGCTTTTTGCCTTAAACCGACCCACTGAACAGTCACTCTCTAATTTAAACAACTTCCAACGAATCGCAACGAAATTCAAGAACGTCTACATGATGTCCCAATCAACTTCCGATAATGAAACACTGATGACAGTTAAACAATCGACTCCATCGAGAGTACGTTTTGCAGAAGAGGGACCCTCAACAGCCCAAGCAGCAACCGTGACTCCAATAACACCCACAACCGATACAACAGCCACTTCGCCGTCAGCAGACGACCTTTACCTGGACTCTTTCAACTTCGCGCTCTCCAAGATCTTCTCCAGCTCCCTAATGGCCAGCCTGACAACCAAGGACGCGATTTTGAAGGAGATTCGCGACTGCATTCTTACGGACAACGAAGATAGTTGTAGACAAATATCCCCTTACATCCATTCCTTTTGGAAAGACTTGCATGTAAAGAACGGGTGTGTCTGCATAGATGACAGGATTGCTCTTCCCCATGCGATCAAAGATGCCTATGTAGACGCCATCCACGCAACTCATCCTGGCACATGGGGAATGACTGATATGGCAACACACGCGTGGTGGACATATATGCACAGGGACATTGCTACCAAAACTGCAAAGTGCAACCCCTGCGTCAAGATTGGTAAAAATTTAAAACCTATTATACCGGCAAATAAATGGGCACCACTAAAGTTATGTAAAGTTCCAAATGAAGGAATTCAAATTGATTTTGGAGGACCCATCTATAATGAAAAAAATCAAGAGATTTATTTTCTTGCATGTATTGATCGATTTTCGAAATTTCCAACAGCAGAAATATTTGATAGAGCTAATGCAGATAATATTTTAAAGTTTCTTCAATAGTATGTTTTGCTACACGGTATACCCCGTGCAATTAGGTTGGATCAAGCTCGATGTCAAACGGGGCAACAAATTAAAACATTTTGTAGTCAAAATAACATACAGCTAATCGAGGCGCCAATACACGATCACAGAGCAATTGGTTTGGTTGAAAGACTAATTCAAACAATCAAGAATCGCTTAGCCTGTATTAAAACTGCGGCGCAAAATCAATTTAATATGAAAGCATCAATAAATTCAATAATTTATCAGCTACGAATATGTCGTCAAAAGACTACTAACATATCACCATTTGAGGCACATTTGGGCAGAAAAGTGAATACACCATTAAGCAATATAACGACTAAACCAGACCCAAAAAATTTAACTTACAAAATCATTTTAAACAAATATTTAGATTTGGAGACTGTCAGATGGGACTAGCTCATCACAGACGAAAACTGGAACAATGATGAGCGTAGCGACATTGAAATAGAGGAACAAAAACAAACTGGGCAAAGAGGCGAAGAAACGACAAAAGGAGGACCCAAATAAAAAATCGATATTCATTTCTCATCCAGATGTCGGCCAATCTATACCCAGAACAGAAACATCACTGGAGGTAAAATTGGCTAAAAAGAGACCGCGCACAAAACGATCAAAGAAAAGTCTCGATGGCTTATATGACGTCTTAGCACCAGGATCGTCAGTAATTAAAACAAATGAACATACTTCAGTGATTAAAGAACCGGGCAAGAGAGATGTGACAATCAGGAACTCAAATCTAGCAAAGTTTGGGACGAAGGCAGAACGTGACACAGAATTGCAGGTATACGCTAACCGACGTCCAAAACTTCCCACGGGCAAAACAACTGAGGAACTCATAAACCATCACGCAAAGGAATCCAGGAAAAAGTTAGAAGGAGGGAAACGAATGAAACATAGGAAAGTGGCAGATGACGTCAGTACAGTGTCGTCAATTCATTCCAATGTTACACGTGCCCTCCGAGTAAGAATGCCAACGAAGCCCAAAAGACAACTGTCAACAGCGCCGCCAAATCAACCCACCGAATCAAGTAACGAATCTCGCGGTGCCAATGAAATTACCAACTACAGGCATTGTCATCGCGGAGCCACCGAGCAGGCCAAAGCGAAAAGCAGCTACAAAAGCATCAGTAGCATTACTTCCATCAAAATGAAACCGCTCCACAATATCGATCACAGAATCGGATGAATCTGTGACTTCAGTTCAAACTTGCCCTCCCACAACCTCAAGTACTGGAGCAATTGGGAAAAAAAGAAGACGACAAAACATCAAGAAACAACAAATTGAAAATAAATCAATAATCTCGGCCATACAAACTGCTGCTGCACAGTCTAATCAAGAGGAATCTAACTTTACAGTCGGCCCATGCTCTCCAACAACCTCATACCCTACTCAATTCTACGTCTCCCCCAATTACGAAGAACCAGAATTGTCCATGACAGTTGGCAAAGCGGAGAGATATTACGAAAGTGAGAGTGATTAAAGTGCATTTGAGTAAAACTGTTGCGTTTTAAACTCTGATAAAAACATTACAGTATTAATTATTTTAAAAACTACATATGATTATTAATTTTCTGATAAATAACTTGTTATTTATTTTCGCCAAGGGGGAAATGTGGTACAATAGTACATTTTTAGTTTGGGGTTATTGTTTGGTGCAGCTAAATTGGTTCATTTTATGTTTAATTTGATTTAGTTCATTTCATCTCCCTTTATTTTGTTCATTCAATTAGTTCTAGTTTTGAAGATCGAATCTTATGATTTCATACTTGTAAGTTTGTTTACATCCTGTGCCTGATCTTTTTTTTTCTTTGATCTTCACATTGTCTCGTGATTGTAAGTTGCCGCATTTAGTAATGTAATCTTATGAACAAATTGTTAATCAGTTTTGTTAATTTTGTCTAATTTCATTCTCTTCAATTTCGTAATTCAAAATAGTTGACTCTCTCTTTAACTAGAATCGGATTCGCCAAAGTCTTAATTCAGACGTATCAAAAGTTTGGTATCTTGCGCTGAGCGAAATACTCTACAAATAATTGAAAGCGATTTCGCTACGCCAAATCAACTTAAATTCTGTAACTCGAATAGTTAATTCTAAAGCAACAAATAATAGCGTTTAATCGCTCCGCCAAATCACCCCTAATAAGCCGCTGTAGAAAAAGCTAATTGGTGCCACGAAACAACTCATTCCTACAGATTGTAAACCTGTACGACAAGTTTTCCATTAAATAGCCAGGAAAAATGGCGCCAAAAATTTTTCGACACACCAAACCGATGCTAGATTGAAATAGAAGCTGAGACTTGAATGATCAAACAAAAATTTTTGAAAAATGCAAGTGGGAAGTTAAATCCCGCTCTCAAAGCTCTTACACGGAACGAAAAACTTTCAAAAGCAATTTGCAAAAGCTTGTCGAAAAGTTTTGTGTTTTTCCAATATGTGAACCTTTCCAAACCTGTGCCAGTAAGTGCTCATATTCAAATTTGTTTTCTTTTCGTTGGTACCATATATGCACATTGAAATTATTTAATCTTTTTAATGTTCACCTGTGCTGAAAAAAATTCAAAATCACAAACGATGATTGACAAACAAATGATACTGGTTAATGATTTAATTTACTACTTAATTTTTATCACATACGTACCTCTTGTGATTCTTAGAGTACTACCAGTTTTTCAGTTCAAACTTTTAGATTTTCTTTTTGATACTAAATGTAAATTAGTTTACACAGACGGGACTCAAATGGCAAAAAATTTCAGAAGTTTTACACTTGGAGTTTTCAAGAGAGCTGTTGAAGGAGTCTTAATTAGAAAACCATTGGTCAAAGGATTAGAGATTTCATCACTTTTGGCGACAGTTAGCAATAATGGTGCGGTTAACAAGCTGAACGTAACTGAACTTGGTCTATCATTGGAGAGTAGACCTCCAACCATGCAGCCTAAGGTAGAATTCTTTTACATCTAATTTTTGCGGTTAGTTGAGTAATTTTTTTAAAAAAAAACCTGACCTCTCAAGGACAGGGCCAGCATATTCATTGTGAAAAAGTACTCCCAACTTTCATTAGGCAGTCATGAAAGTACACAGTTTTCCGCTTTCTTTTAAGTTGAGTAGTTTTCCATTAAATAGCCAGAAAAAAATGGCGTCTAAAGTTTTTGGACTGAGCAAACCGATGAACGATTGAAATATAATTTGAGAACTGCTTGCTTGATCAAAAACAAAAAATTCTGAAAAATGCAAATGGAATTTAACTTCCGCTCTCAAAGCTCATACAAGAAACGAGATATTTTGCTTTTGTCAAAGCTTTTTCGAAAAATGTTTCAGCAAATTTTAAGTACTTCCAATATGTGAACACTCACAGTACTGTGCCAATCGATCTAGCAAAATAAAGTCAATGACTAAAAGTTATCTTTTTTGATTAAGTTATCTTTTTTTTGAATTGAATTCGCTAAAATTTATTAGTTACACGAAATTCCCATAAATTTTTCCGTTCAATTTTAGGACAAATGCGCTGAAAAGATGCTGAAATTTATGCAAGAAAGGCTAAAAAATTCGGCTGAATTTTTAAAATTTCAGCGCATTTCTTACACAAATGCACCGTATTTCGTACAAAAAATGCGCCGAGACGGCCCTGATGACATGACACCTCAACCCGAGTTAATCAAGCGCAAAATAAAGCGCACAATACCACGGCTGAAAACGATTAAACAGAGCTTATTTATTATACCCCAGCATGTAAAGGGAAATAGTCTGTAATTTTTTAAGTTTTTTATTAATTTTTTCTGGGATACAGGAATTGATTTATTGAGCTCAAAAAGACTGTCTTAACAAACAAAGTTTATTGGAAAAAATAGTACCCTGCAAATAATATAGCAAAACACCCGATTACATTTTTTATGTTGATCTCTTAGGTTGGGTTTTGTCGGGTTTCATGTTATTGAAGTCAGTTATATGTCTTGCTGCATAAGATTTTGGTTAATAATCACAACTAAGTATGCGTAATTTTACATAAGATGTTATAAATCCGAGCACTAAATATTTCTTCAAACTTTTATCAATGGTTGCGTTTTTCGCAAATTTAATTGGAACAACTTTTCTCCGATGAATTTTAGAGTGTTTTAAAGTGCTTGTATGAATATCTAACGCATGTTTTGTAGCTCACAAATAACAAATAAAAACTCAAAGCTGTTTAAGTTATGCCGATAGGTGTTCATTTTCAACACGACGGCGCCATGTTTGCGCATTAAGCCTATTTAATCTATTTATAGTCCATCAGAGCCCAAGAAACTTCTTGTAGCATCACAAACGGCGAGCGTTCGATCTAGCAAAGGGAACCTTATTGGCTAAAAGATATGTTTTAATTATGAAAAGTTTTAGAAATGAGTAAAGTTTAATAGTAGTTATAAGCAAATATGTTGCACCTCTTTGCCGTTATCTTCCCCGTTCGAATTTGAGAAAAGAGTACCCTAAAAATGTTGGAAATTTATGTAAGAAATGCGAAGAAAATGTGCTGAATTTATAAAATTTCAACGCATTCCAGTGCATTCAACTCATAAATAATTTTAGCACATTTCATACAAAACAATGCGCTGAAACGGCGCTCATGACCCCTCGACCCGGGTTATTTCGACCTTAAATTGCTAATTTCTATATTTTGACACGATTCAACTGAACTTGTTTATTATACCCTAGCATGTAGAGGGAAAGAGCGCACGTTTTTGTTTTGATTTATTCACTTTAATAAGTTTTTTCACTTTTTCTAATACTGGGACTAATTAATTCGTTCTTCAAGAGAGAGGTTGGCAATATGATTTCTCCTTTTCTATCACACACTCGTATTCTAGTCCACCGAGGCACTCTATATCTTTCAAGCACGGGTATATCTTCCTGTCTCTTTCACACACCGATTTCTGAAGTCCGTGCTTCTGAATAATAACATACATCAAGTGACAGTTAAGCAAATAAAAAATACAAGGAGGCTCGGTGATGTGCGTTCGCACATAATGTTCCCACCCCACTCATCCGCACTTTTAAATTAATTGTCTACCAAATGAGGAACAGATGATAAAACTGAAAAATTCACGTACTGATCCAAAAAAAAACAACTGGTGTACGAACAAAAAAGTGCTGCTTTAAACTCAAACAACTTAACAAATACAATAATGTGCCTATTAGAGGGCCTAAGGGACCTGCCATTAAAAAAACTACGAAACAAGACAAATAACAAAATCAAATACAAACAACAAGCATTAATTACTGCCAAAATCAACGTATTTTTCCAAAAAAATTACATAAAAACAAAGTCCAAAAAAGCATCTAATAAAATTAACCAAGATATATAATCTGCCCTTATTTAACACTAGGTCAGAAATAGAAGAAAACGGCCAAGTTAAAAAAGGTTCAGTTTTTTCGAAAAGAAATGGTTTCAAAGTCAGGAAAATCACTAGCTTTTAAATGAAATCATTAAAACGCTGATTAAATTTTCCGAGAAAACGGTTTCGAAGCCGTCTAGAGCATAATCTATTCACTGAACACATTAGATATGTTCAATTTTACTTTTTCAACGCCAACAATATGATATGTGATTTCCAATAGTGAAGCTACTTAACGATTAGACAAAAGAACAAAAAAGGGGAAACGTTACAAAAAATAGTTAACCTTTTGAAAACAATTAATTTCAAACTCATGAAAACCATCGGCTATCAATTTAAACTGATCATATTTTCACTTGAAACTCCATGACAGAGGAAGCCATTGACGTCTGTAACTAATTATAATTGGTCAAAAGACAAAAAAAACGACAAATACAGCAAAAAAAACAAATAATTAAATTAAATTTTCCGAGAAAACAGTTTTCTAAATATTTCTTCAAACTTTTATCAATGGTTGCGTTTTTCGCAAATTTAATAGGAACAACTCTCTCCGATGATTTTGAGAGTGTTTTAAAGTGCTTGTAAAGATCATATGAATATCTAAAGCATGTTTTGTAGCTCACAAATAACAAATAAATACTCAAAGCTGTTTAAGTTATGCCGATAGGTGTTCATTTTCAAAACGACGGCGCCATGTTTGCGCATCAAGACTATTTATTCTAATATTTTTTCCATCAGAGCCCAGGACACTTGTAGCATCACAAATGGTGGGTGTTCCATCTAGCAAAGGGAAACTTATGGACCAAAATTTATGCTTTAATTATAAAAAGTTATAGAAATGAGTGAAGTTTAATAGTAGTTATAATCCCCTTCGAGTTTGAGAAAAAAGCACCGAAATTGCTTGAAATTCATGTAAAAAATGCGAAGAAAATGTGCTGAATCTTTAAAATTTCAACGCATTCCAGTGCATTCAACTCATAAATAATTTTATCACATTTCATAAAAAACATTGCGCTGAAACGGCGCTCATGACCCCTCGACCCGGGTATTTCGAGCCTTAGAGGCTAAATACCATATTTTGATACCATTCAACTGAACTTGTCTATTATACCCTAGCATGTAGAGGGAAAGAGCGCACGACTTAGCAATATGATTTCTCCTTTTCAATCACACACTCGTACTCTAATCCACCCAGGCACTCTATAACTTTCAAGCACGGGTATATCTTCTTGACTTTTTCACACAACGGTTTCTGACGTCCTTGCTTCTGAAAAATAACATACGTCAAGAGACAGTAAAGAAAAAAGAAATACAAGGAGGCTCAGTGATGTGCGTTCGCACATAAAGTTCCCACCCCAATCATCCGCACATCTTTTAGAATAATTGTATACCAAATGAGGAACAGATGACAAAACTGAAAACTTCACATATTGATCCAAAAGAACAACTGGTTACCGAACAAAAAAGGGCTGCTTTAAACTCAAACAACTTAACAAATACAATAATAAGCCTATTAGAGGCCCTACGGGACCTGCCATTAAAAAACTACAAGGCAAGACAAATAACAAAATCAATTATAAAGAACAGGCATTAATTACTACCAAAATCAACGTATTTTTTGAAAAACTTAGATGAAAACAAAGTCCAAAAAAGCATCTGATAAAAATAACCAAGATATATAATCTGCCCTTATTTAACACTAGGTAAAAAATAGAAGTAAACGGCCATGTTAATAAAAGCATAAGTTTTTTGAAAAGAAATGGTTTCAAAGTCAAGAAAGTCACTAGCTATTAAATGAAATCCTTAAAACGCTGATTAAATTTTTCGAGAAAACGGTTTCGAAGCCGTCTAGAGCATAATCTATTCACTGAACACATTTGACATGTTCAATTTTATTTTTTTTTAACGCCAACAATGTGATATGTGATTTCCAATAGTGAAGCTACTTAACGATTAGACAAAAGAACAAAAAGGGGGGCAAAGGTACAAAAAATGGTTAACCTTTTGAAAACAATTAATTTCAAACTTATGAAAACCACCGGCTATCTATTAAAGCTGACCATATTTTTAATTTAAACTCCATAGCCGAGGTAGCCAATGAGGACTGTAACTAAACATAATAAGTTAAAAGACAAAAAACGACAAATACAGCAATAGAATAACAAATATTTAAATTAAATTTTCCGAGAAAACAGTTTTGGAGGCGTGTAGAGTATAATCTATTCCCTGAACAAAACGGATATGTTCAATTTCTTTTTTTAGCACCAACAATGTAATACGTCAGATGTCATTGATCAGAATACCTAAAACTTAGACAAAAAGAACAAAAAGGTGGCAAATCTACAGAAAATAAAGAGATAAATTTTCGAACACAATTAATTTTATGGTCATTAAAACCATCAGCTTTCAACTCAAATCGTTCAAAATGCTCCCTCTCAATAACTCCTTCATATACTCATAAAAAGGCCTTGAGATCTTTACTAGTTTTCGGAATGCGTCGGAAGTCTACAAAAAGAAAGGCAAGTACAGACAGAAATTATAAACTGAATTAATTGTTCCGAGAAAACGATGTCGAACCTGTTAAAACTATAAGTTTTTCTCTATTATTATTAGATGTACAAAAAAGCGCTTTTCTTCAACACAAAAATTGTTGACATGACTTTTCGCTCAAAAGATTAGGTAGCCAGTAGACAAAACAAAGAAGAAGAATGGCAAATTTCAATGTTATGTTCAAATTTTTAGAAAAAAAATTATTATAAGTCGTGAAAAGCATTAGCAATGGACTGATACACTTCAATAGTTCTATCTATACCACAAAAACAGAAAATTTTAATTTGATATTAAAGAGAATATGCCATACGTTTACAAAAAAAACGGGAAATACTGACAGAAATGAAAATTCCAACAAATTTTGAGAGAAAATTGTGTCGAAGCCGTTAAAACCATAATCTGTCCAACTCTAATGTTAAATTTAAAAACAGCAAAGTCCAATGAGACTTCTTGCAACAAAATTGATGGGATATACGACCTGCTAATAACTTGTGTTTAATTTGACAAAACAAAAGAATTAATCACAAAACTATGCGAAGATCTAAAAATCAAAAGCAAAAAAAACTTGTAGCATCAAAGCCAAAAAATCATTCCTTAAAAGACAAAGCCGCAATTATGACTGGTGTATAGGTCATGAGAAACGTAACAGGACTTGTCCTTGCTTACATTGAGCCGAAAGTTGGTCAACAAAAAGACGATCGAAAAGAGAAAAAGTTCACCGAAAATCTTTCTTTTTCAACAAAATCTTTTTAATAAATATAGCAGCCGTAAAAGTAAATAGCTCCTCCACCACTAGAAATGGGGGTCCGAACAAAAATGGAAATGATAATGTACCACAGACCTTCCAGAAGAGTTATCTCGTAAGATTCGTACACCGTTCTAACTGGTACAAAGTGACTCTATCTTACAATATTCTTTTTAGTTAATGAGAAAATTTGCAACAATTTATAGAATTTTGTAGACACGTTTCAGGTTTGTAGACAAGTTTTGTAGACGCGTTTTTGTCATTTTATGCAAGCAACAACAAAACTTTGTATATTTAGGCAAGAAAAAACCCTGAAATTGTTCCGCTAACAATTAACCTGAACTTGGGTTCGGGTGAGATTCAGTTATCCTTGTATCTGAACCGGTATCTGAATCTGCGCGGACCTTAAGGAGTTTAGGTATATCTGTACTCAATTTTCTCATCCTTTCTTTAAAACTAAATCTTGCTAAAACTTACTAACTTTTTACTATTGTTTTCCTAGTATCAAAACTTTTTAACTCATATTAAATCTTACTTACTCCCCGTGTCGAGGTTTGGTCAAAAAATAATGTAAGATCAGCGGTGAATAGCGGTAAAAATAAACTTTTTCACCGCAAAGCGCCCGCATCTTTTAGCGTTGAATGCGGTGAATTTTTACGGTTTTTAGCGTTGAAAATTTTTTTCACCGCATTCTGCTGGTAGTGGTGACAATTTTTCTTTCACCGCGTAAGCGGTGAAAAAAAATTCACCACTTAAAAGTTTTTTTCACCGCATTCATCGCATTGAACGCAAATCTTACACTTTTAGTCAAATTCACGGCAAATCTTACATCTTTTAGCGATTTTTAGCGGTGACACCTCGACCCTGGTCTCACTCATCTAGTGAACATTTGTGAAGATATCTATTCCACGACTAGGTTTCCATCTTGCGCATTTCACTGCTTTATTCTTTAAAATAAGCAAGAACAAAGCAGAGCTAGACATAAGGCAGTCAAATCATGCAGGTTCATGCAAGATCTCACAAGATTACTATCTACTACGACAGAATAGTAATCAGAAGAGTTTTTAACTACTCACAGTAAGTTGTGGTCAGACAGTATGGGTTACAACAGTTCTTACAGGATAACTAATCTGGAATGTCTGGATCATACACCTTGGGGATGTGCACAAACGGGGAACTATAGCTGAAGAGTTGCTACATACCATTTTTTTAGCTTCTCCAAACTATGAAGAACACTATGAAATCATTTTGTTAAGTCTAGTTCTGACGACCTATATATCTTCCTGAGCCGATGTGTCAACGCTATACAAAGCAAAATTATGTAAGATTGGCGGTGAATGCGTTGACTTTATGTAAAATCTACGCTTGTGGCGTTGAAAAAAGCCTTGCCGTTTCTAAGCGTAGTTCTTACATAATATTGCGTTGAAAGTAGCGTAGAAATTAAATAATTTTGTACTATTTTAGCGTCGATCTTACATAATTTTGTTTTTGTAGGCGTAGATTTTACACAAATTAGCGTTTGTTTTAGTGTTGATCTTATATTTTTGTGTTGAATTTACCTCAGATCTTATATATTTTAGTGTTGAATTTCGCGTAGATCTTAGTTAATTTTGCGTTGAAATTGAAGTTGATCTTGCATATTAGCGTTGATGATGTGCATGATTTGATAGCAAGGAGCCAAAGAGCCATTATTCCTGAAACTCAAGAACGCTAAGTGTTCTATGGTGGGCTGCACAATTTTTTTAAACATGCACTTTTCATAATTTGAGTAAAACTTAAAACACTTACTTATTTTTTTAGTCACTTATTTTTTTTTTGAATCTAACACACTTCCCAAATTTCAAATTCTGAAAAATTTAAAGTTTTTTGACATAATTGAAATCTTTTAATCAACAAACTAACAAAATGGAAATGAAGATTCTTGTTTCGCCTAAATGACGTTTTTTTGTGACGATCGAGTTGTGATATCTCATTTGAATTTTTTTAGGAAAAAAACTAATATATTGTTTGCGTCATCAGATCCAATTCGTATGGACACTTCAATGTTTTTCACTACAGTAAGATTCAAGTATTGGATAATATATATCATAGGACCAATTACCAGCTTTTTTTGTTTAACTAACTTAATCGTTCCTTTTGAAATTCGTATTCAGCTCAAAAAATAAAAAAAAACTGTTTTGCCTTCTTTCCGCTATTTTCAAAAAACACAAATACTTTTCCTGATTTCAAATAGTCTTCAAATTGGCTGAAAATTGTCAAAAATTAATAAAACAATCCACCTTAAATTTGTAAAAACCGTTAAAGCATTCCGCCCTAATTATTATTGATTCATCAAGACAAAAATAATAGCGAGAAAATTTGATGATTTTTTTTTCTGTATACATTTGACCGCGAATGCTAACAATTTGTTAGAAGTTTTCCTGACAGTCCTGCCTGAATGAACCCGGTTTTGAACAAATTTGGATTGAAAATTTAATGTGAAAAGACCATAACATTGGTCTTCAAACAAAGAAAAGCAAAGAAGGTACAGTCAAATCAACATATCTCGGACGAATTGAATGAAACATTTAAAACTTTAACCCTTAAATGTGCATTAGTTCAGCAAAACAACAAATATATTAGTTCAACTTAGTAGGTAACAAAATGGTTCAATTTTTCGTACAAATTTGAAGTGATATAATCAACCAAAATTTTTGAAAAACGAGGAGATTAATTCGAGGTGAAAGACGAGGTGATTTCAAACAATTTTTTTCAATTCAAAAAAATAATGATACGATAGGATTTGAGTACATTTTGCATTAGCTGTTATAAATCATCCACCGTGTTTTACTCCCTTATGTTCTGATCAGTGGAAATTTTCTCCACCTTTTTGCTGTGAAAAAAGAAATTCATCAAAATTTAGAGACTAATTATTAAACCAGGATGAAGCTTCAGACTTTTTTTGATGACTTACACTTTTCTTGCAAACGCTGTGCGTTGAAAGAAATTATTTTTTGAATTTGCAATTTTTTATTTAATGGTAAATAGAAACGTTTTCCATTTATGGTACTGATCTAAATGAAATTAAAAATTTTAGTTTGAGTGGCATTGAACAAAAAAAATGTTCTTAGTAATTTTTTGTTAGAAAAAGACTGAGTTATTTACTCTCCGTTGTGAGTAACACCTGATAGGCAATCTTCTTGCACTCATAATAGAATTTGCCATTTGTTTGCAGGTTAAGAAATTTTTGACGCAAAACTAGCTCTTCAAAAATGTTTATTAGAAAAAAAAACTTTTCTTAAATTAGTGTTTTTGAAAAATTTGTTGGTCATTAAAATTTTCTAAACGTTTTTGCAGGTTGAGCGTTATATATAGTATATTGCGTTTTATTGAAAAAAATCAGATCGAACAGTTTTTGTAGAGATTTTGTTTGATTTTGAATGGTAAAGTTAAAGGAATTGAAAAATTGACTAGTGTCAGCTGCTGCATAAAGATCAATTGTGAAACTTTTTTAACACCGAATGTCAATTCTGTTAGAGTTCTATTAAATGTTGCTTCTAGATTACCGTCCAAATTTTGGAAATAAAAATCATTAAAACTACGCCAGACAATGAAGTTGTTATTTCCACAGTCTCTAAATTATTTGTATTGAAAGAAGAGTTCATAAGTATACGTGATGATTGAGGTAAGCCAAGCAAGGTCAATAAAGCAGATAAAGCCCTTAATCTGAAAACTGAGTTCAAAAATTCCACGGAAGAGATTACACATAAATTTCACAGAGGGTAATGTCAGTCAATTTCAAATACTAAAAAAAAAAACAATTAATGAAACTGTTTTTTTGTAGAACTTACTAACCTTTAGTTGTTAATGAACCTTATTTGATTGCATCGACAAATATTTGACATCAATTCGCATTTTATTGAACAAACTATTGAAGTTCGTCGCAATACAGCTTAAACTGGCAATTAGTAGCAACAAGCATTTTGAGTTTTGAGAACAGGGCATATGAAAGGTGGGCGTAACCAGACCGAACTGACCTAGATTTGCTATTAGCCAGACCAATGGCACGATCAGTTCTTTTTCCAGACCTTTGACTTGGGTCGCACCGGACCTCCTTGTTCGCGACCCAAGGCAGGTATTGGCCAGACCGACTTAGATCGCAGTCAGGGGAATCCGGTAGCATCATTCTCGGATGCGCACAGGGACCTCAACCTGGGATATAACTGTAAAATCCAGCAGTGCAACTCACCCCGGTCCATTCAAAGCAAACTTGGTACCAGTCGCAATCCGAGTTGTGTTCACACTGACGCCGTTTGCACTTCACAGTCATTGCACTCAAAACCAGGAGCATAACTATCATCGTAATAAACCCTGCCCCGAAATCAAACCTCATATTAATCAGGCAAATTTAAGCTCAACAGACCAGAAATGAATAATGTCAATCAATAAACTATAGCAATTCGGGCAGAACTGTATTTAAATACTGTTCATTTGAATCTTCGATCGAGGTTATTTGTAACGGCCTTGTTATAGTGTTTACCAGCTAGTTTAGATCTTATAGCTTATCTAGTTAGAGGTAAAAAGAGAGAGCCGAACAATTTCATTCACACGAGTTAAGAGACCTGATACTTTAGGAATAAACAGGCAGGCAGTGAATTTAAAAGCCTTCGTAAGTAAGGAAGCACCTGCAATTGTTCACCTGCAAATTGGAACAAATTTGGGCAGTTTTTTCACCCCAATATTATATTTTTAAGGTTACATATGAACAATATAGTCTAGTTTAACATTCGTTAGGCTATGCAAATCATTATCAGTTGTGAAACACGCATTAATTCTTTCACTAACCCAAAAAAAAACTAGTTCGCAGTGGAAAAGTAACCAGATGTCATTTTGGAGAGCCCGCCAAAGGGGCATGTAATAGAGATAGTTGGCGCTCAATAATTTTTGTTCTTCGTAAAACGCACTCGTAAGGCTAAATAATTATTCGCGCTATGCGATTTATATAATGTGAAAATCATAGCATCAGCATATATAGGCCTCATTGCTCAATATTATCTTTGTGTTATATGGTGTCTTATATGACTTGAAACAAAAGCAAAGCTGATGATGACCTCTGTAGTCAGAAATGGACATCGAAAAGCTATTTGCTTTTGTGGATATTGAGAGCAAAAATACAAGAGTAAACGTTAAAATCACACAATTCGATTTTTAAAATTTACACAAATCGTTGGAAAATTGATCGCATTTTAAAGGCTCGAATTTTTTGATGAAATTTGACAAGAGTACCTACGGAGAACATAAAAAACAAAAGACTAACTTTGGACGAATTGTTCGCCAACGATAGGCGGGGCTATTTTATTGGATGGAGGGGGGGGGGGGGGGGGTTGAAGCCCAGATAACTATATGGGTGCGAAAACCCACAAGCGAAGGGGTTTCGAATCCTCGCCCTCCTGGATGGTGGTCTAGGACCACAACCACTCAGCCTTACCGGCTCTGTTACAGATGAAAACAGGTGTTTGATCCTCTTGATCCAATTGCACCAAAGTCACGGTCGTGAGTTGACAATTAAATGATTTTTTGTGGTTTCTCAAAACTTTATTTAATGTAATTGAAATAGTCCGTCTGAGTCAAGTTTGCATAAATTTTTTTTGGTTCATTAGTTCTAAAATTCAACTAGTTGGAGATCAATTTCAAATTGATTTTTTGTTGAAAAACTAGAGAAAACAGGAGAAACGTTGGGATATTACTATTCAGGTTTTATTAACCTCATACAATTACAACACACTCCAGTGAGCACCAACATTTGTTCTCATAAATCTTAAAAGCAACTCGGCGTAAGCAACATAAATTATATGTATATAAAATAGAGCAGTTAAAACTTTTTTTATTTCCATAAACTAACGTTTTAAAACGCTGTAAAATGGACATATTTTATTATGCAGCTTGTTGAGATACAAAACAGTTAGCAGCAAAGAAAACACTAGAATAGGCAAACTCCGATTTAGAGCAAATAAGATCATAAATTTTTAAAAATATAAACCTTAATCACTTTTATTAAAAAAATTTGAACATTAAATAATATTTTTAATTTAATCTTTTTTTAAAAATGACGAACAAATTTTTCAGTAACAAATTTAGAAAGCAGCATCATTTGCAACATCAATTCGAAAGTTAAACAGATCAAAATTATTTCAAAAACGTGCTTGTGTCATTCTCACATGATTGACAACCCTTATGTATGATTGCTGACAACCTAATTTTTTATATAAAGTTTGTTCGCTGTGTTTGTAATGAATCAGAAGCAGATCACTAGAGGCGTGTTCTCATCTGTCCTTCTCCTAGTACACGAGACGTATTTCAGAATGTTCCTTGAGCGAATGGCATGTAGTGCCTTTTCCAACTATTTTTAACATTTTCTGAAAATTTTCTCATTATATCGTCATTTATTTAGCTCTTTGGAAATTGTTGGTCTCTATTTCAAATGTGAATTTTGTTTTCAAGAAAAAACAGCGTTTTCGCCAGCAGCGCATTAGGAAAAACACAAATTTTACTTTGAAACCTATTTTCACATATATTTGTTTACCTTAATAAAGAGCGTATAGCTAGCAGTTTTTCACAATTTTTTCAACAATGTTCAATTTCTTGTTACGAGAAGTTGAGTTATAAAGATATAGATATAGATACCTCTTAACGTTATCTATATCTATATCGACCTAGTTACTTCTTGTCTTATAGTTTGTCAGTTTTTCATTATTTTCACAAGCAAAACAGACAATAGTTCTGTCAAAAAACAGCTTCCTCACGTGACTATTTTATCTCTGGTTGTCAATTATATTTATCGTTGTAGCCTTGGAGGATGATGCATTAGACAGTAAACCAAAATAGCAAAAACTTATAAATATTAATATTGGACCTGCTGATATAGACTGGACGGGAAAACAGATCATGTACTCTATATGATTTCAATTACAAAAGAACAGGCTCATTGTTTATTTAAACTAAATGATTAATTCACTTAGTTTTGTTTTAGAGGTGTATAAAAGTGTTACAGTTTTGATGTGAACTATAGTCTTAAAATCAGTTAGAAATAAAAGAAAGTTTAAATTAGCGGTTTAATCAGGAGGGGCAAATTGATTCAAGTCGCGAAGCTGAAAAAAAGGAAATTTCATGAAAAGGTGCTATGAGTAAATGCTCGTCGGGAACTGATGATTCTAGATAGTTATTTTTAGAGTTAGATTATTTGAGGTAAAATCTCCCCGCATGTAATTTCTAGGAATTTTACATAGGCAAACCATATCGGATAACCAGAAGCAAACCATATTGGATAACCCTTGCCACCCCCACTCTAAATCATGGTGTTATGATAAGTTTTGTATCCTGGTTTTTTTGCACTGATAACGAGTCCTTTTTCATCCCCAAATCCAAATCATCATCTTGATCTTTTAATCAGATTTCCTGTATATCTCTCAATTCTGCAGCATAAATCCATTTTGTTAATCTCTCATTGTTGAGAAATTAATTATTTCACTCAGTTAAGAACGCTTCACATTCCACCTGCGAACATCAATAACCAACAAAGAATATGATCACCGCCCAACAAATTTTCACACACACAAAAAAAACAAAAATTATCACCATTATCACAAAATAGCATAAATTATCTTCAACTTGACTAATACATCTCAAAAAGGAGCGTACGCTGAGCCTTTAGTTTTTTCTGCATTCATTTTTCTACAAATTTCTAGCCATAAGTTCGCACACTAATTCGCTTTTGTCAGATGGCTTCCTTCGCTGCAATAACCACGCGGGGCTAACTGCAAGTCTATAGCCGCACTCGGAAAGCCTAAATATCTTCTTTGTAAATACAAACATATTCGTTTTTCGGAACTCGGAAATTCTTAATGCAAGTCTTTTAAGTCCGGCAAGTCTTATCCAAATTTTCGGTACATAAATTTACATCAAGTTATTGATGAACAGTTCGTTTAAGACAAAATAAATTACGCCACGAATATCTTCTTCCACAAACGGAAGTTTAATTTTGATATTTACAGGTGATAGCTTATATTTTCAAAACAATGTATAATCACCGCTCGATTCAAAAATTACTTCGGTAAATGTTCTCAAAAATTGCTGTGGGTCAGAAGGAGAATGGAAATTTATTCACACTCCAATAATTGTCTCCTTTCTAATTTCTAAAACTTGCCTCAAAGTTAAACGCAACAGATCATCAAAATTTTATTACATGAAAAATTGTACATTAAAAAAATTAAAATAAATTTACCTCAGTGTAATAATTTTAAGCAGCATCATTGTGGAAAACATTTACTTTAATTTCATATAATTCAACAATGCGACAATTTTTATAAACTGAAGCACGTAAATATCAATAAGTACGAAAAAAGTTATAAAAAGTTTTGCGACTCGACAAATTTTCATGTACACATGAATAATGATTGAGAACAAATTCATTACAAAATACTAATCACCGATTGAAAATTTATAACTGTTACTGTTATTAACCAAAAGATAATAGGTAATCAGCATTACAAATTATTAATCAGCTCTATCAAATTATTGCTTTCTTCAAAACTACGCATCAAAATTTCAGCATCTACAAAAACTATAATCTCTGGCAGAGAAACAGTTAAAAAATTATTAAACAATAATAATTATTTAATTAATTAAAAACCGGATATAGAATGCAATTTAAAACCTCGTTATAAATATACATATGTTGACCGCGAGTGAGTTTTTTATGGATGAGGTACTCAAATTAATAAAATAAATCACTGAAAATTGGGATAGAGTAGAATAATGGGAAATCTGTTTCTTAAAGCCACCCTTTAATCGTGAACAAATTTTCTTTATGTTAATAAATTTTTTTAAAAAATCTGATTTTGTGACTGTTTTGTTTTTTTAAAAATCTGTTTTTTTATTTTCATAACACCGAAGTTCCAAACAATGCCTTCTAACAGCCCCTTCTGTTGCTATCAAATGCTGAAAAGATTTTAAACGCCTGCCAGTTATGGAAAAAAATATGAAACAAACAAATTCCCATTTTGAAATGCAACTAAGTCTCTGAGATTGAGGTGGGATGTATTTTTTCCTTTCCCCTGAAAAATTCCTCTTCCCATCAATTTGGCAATAAGCACAAACTGACCCGTTTTACATTAGCTTATTACATTGAGCACTGTTGATTTCACATTTGATCATGAGGTTGTAGTATTCAATTTCAAATATTGAGGCTTATGATGTTTATTATTTTAGTGGGGAGAGGAAACAAATCGTTTTTATTAATAGTTTTGAATAAAAATTTTGAATCCAGATCAATTTGGTGCACGAAGAAAAAAATCAGTTTCAAGGTCAGTTCGAGATCATGTTTTCTAATTTAATTTGCTGTTGCTTTTCGGACAACATTTTGTGATCATTTTGCAGCTTTTAAAGCAATTCATTTTCATTTCATGGTTATAAATCAAGTTATCTTCTACTTTTCATAACTCGTGCGAAATCACCAGTCAAATTTTAATCGTGTATTTGCTGTGCTTGATTGGTCATCTTTATTGGCTGTTCGTTTATTTATTTGCTCAATTGTTGATTTGTTTGGTTGTTTGAGTTGTTCACACCTGTTCTTCGGCCCTTTCGTCCTCAAGGGCGAGTTTTGATTGGTTGCCGTCAGCTGCAGCTGCTTCATCTTCGTCGGTTTTTGCCAGCTCCGCTTTGGACAGTTCGTACACGATAGCCGCCCCGAAAGAGTCACCCATGACGTTGATCATTGTTCGGAACCGATCTCTGAAAAATAGAAACAAAAAACTAAGAAACACAAGAGTGTTAACGAAAACTTTAAGAGGATCAGCATCGCAACCATAACTGGATAAGACAATGAATGGTGACTTCTGGAAATTAACTTGACATTGAGAAATATAGCCAAAGTTCAATCGTGTTCAACTTGAGTAATTGGAATAAATTTAACCGGCCGAATAAGAAAAGCGATAAAAAATACTGAAAAAATTACAATCAAGCTGTATATGGGACACCAATTAACAATATTACAATTTTTTACCATTAAAACTTGATTTGCCATAGCAAACATTAAATTCGGTTTTCTAGAATCCGGGTTGAACCCACTAAGACTCTTGGCAATTATAATCAGGCCATATATCGATCACGGGTAAATTTTGCAGCCTTCTACGGATCATGGATAAGGTTGCCAATGACAGTCAACACGTGGCATCAATTATTCATGCTGATTCATTTAGAGTTTATTATTCTATAAAAATCATAAACCGACTAACGTAATATTTTTGAATTTTTATTTGAATTAAATTTTTATAATTTCCTGTTCTCAAACTTTTTTCTTTTCTCAAAACTAGTTTACTTCAATTACTGATATGAATTGACACTTTGTTAGCACTTCATTTACATTCCACTCCAAAACAGTTTCCCTGGCAACCCCCACCCCCCTTCTCCCCTTGATCCAAAAAAATGATGACGCTAAATTTTTTTAGAGCGTGCATCGAACCATGCACGAAATGCCCCTGTATTGATCTTCCAAGATGAGCTGACTTTTGATACCTTGCTTTATTGACACTCATTTTTTTATCCCCAGGAAAGTTTCATGACCAACGCTGAGACAAAATATCACAAGGCTCCTTCATTGTTCTTGTAAAACACTTTCTGTTTTTCGGAAACAACTCGTGTTTAGCTTTGCTCGCCCTCAAAAAAATTGCACATTTTAATTTGAGTAAAATTACTTCAACTAAGAATTTAAATCCTTAATATGTTTATTCAAAGGAAGAATAACAAACGCATTCAGCGCTCTATTGCTTGAAAAGAACATCATTTTGTACAAAAATTAGTTATTGATTATACCAATAACAAACAAGCAATTAATTTGAACAAGTTGCCATTTGACGAAGGTACCTTGGTAATGAAATGTGAAGTATTTAAAATTACTTTTCAGAAAACTATCAACACTTCACGGAAATGTTTTTAATTCGCCAAAAACCTTGAGCGAGCAGCCAAGTACATAAGCTGTAAGGAATGCAGAAAAAGGCGTTTAGAAACCGTTTTATATTCAAATTTCTTAACTATGAATTCAAATTTCTTAAATAAGTACTTCTACTTTTTAACAAGTTATAACACCAAAAACAACAACCACACAAATTTGGTATTGTAATAGCTACACAACAGATCAAATCCGAGTTCGTGCTCTTATAGAATAAATTTATATTTTTAACTTTTAATTTTTTATCTCAGCCAACGGGAGGGGTAATTTGGGCATCTGACTGAGGATTAAATGCTGAATTTCAGAACATTTTCATTCAACTACGATTGCAACAACCTAACATTTGATGAATTTAATAACCTCATATAAAAAAAATTTTGATTTGTCACAGTTGTGTCCACATTCAAATTTTTGGAACAATTGAAAAGAGACGACGGGGACACTGGTGACCAGATCCACTCAACCACTATCCATCGTCATGCCGGTTATGTTTTCAGAGAAAAAAAATCGGAAGCGTTGGGTCGTGAATTCATACATAGAATTTTTGGTTCTTGAATACCTGAAAGTAAAATTGCACCATTGTTTGATACGTTGATATTAATTAGACTGTCTGCTATTCACAGGCTCACGGAGTGAATTACAGGCTCAAGATAATTCAGATTTGGTTGAGCCCATTAACAATTATATTTACATATTCAGTCTTAATTTATCTCTTTAGTTGCAATAACTATCATCGATCATCAAGTTAACCAATCAATTTGGAACAAAAAATTAAATCTTCCAATTGGACCTAATGGCTTTGCAAAAAACTCATAAAACCGGATGAAACAGATTGCCGGAAAATAGCCGCGATAGACGCTTGTGGCCTTCCATGAATTGAAACAACTAGAGAAACAAGATAGGCAGATTGACCAAAAGTCCTTTAGTAGACCACTAGATTTTTTGGGTTAGATACGTATTGTCAATTTTACGACACATACGGTCTATAAGGAAAACGCCCTAAAAGAGCTTTCTCAAAATTGGTATTCGAAATCAAAAACTCAAGACTAATACTCAAGAAATAGGGCGGAAAATTTTGGCACCACTTAGATGCACACTATTGATCTTTAACTAGTAAGTGTTCATAAAAATTAAAAATCAATAAGTGAGTTCAGCAATAATTTTTTTTGAGTGAGGTAAGTCACGCAATTGACCCAAAATCAGAAAGGACGTCGCGGTAAGAAAATGCAATTCAAAGAATTGGAGTAATTTATGACCACCTGATATTGATAATTGATTGATTATTGATTCCGCTTTAAAAGGCAAAGGAGAGCTGTTAGTAATTGAGACTAAGCAATAAAACTACACCAGAACAACAAAAACAAGCAAGACTAAAAATTCAACTTTTATTTTTTGAAAAGACATGATCAACCTCAAAAAACAATTGCTATGAACTCAAACTGCAATCTATATCCCTCTATTTCTCATTAGCAGTCTGTCATTTTTTTATGAGTCCACTCACTAATAATATTAAATAAGAAAAAAATAACCAAAATCGAAAAAAACTCGCTGAAACTTTTTGAAAAAACTTAATATAAAAGTCACAGAACGCAACCACTACTGAGAGATAAAACCACAAAAATTATTTGATTCCTCAATGACCACAGTTGCGACCTTTCATCAATGAGATTACGTGATGAGACAGCAAAAAGTACAAGAAATACGATTATAGAAAAAAAAATCATAAAGTCACAAAAAAGCAAAAGCTATGAATTGAAATGATTTGCTTCAATTAAAGCCTTTTTAGCAACCAATGAGACCTGTAGATAATGAGACCAAGTTAAGACGACAAAGTTGAACAAATCGCAGAACAAAGTCGATAATTTTTATTGAAAACAATGAGTGTCAAAGTCATAGAAAGCACTAGTTTTGAATAGAAACGGTTAAATCGATAAACTTAACCCCTATTAGCAGCATCAGAGACCTGTCCTCAATGAGATTAAATGATAAGACATCAAAAAGTACATTAAATACTTAGAGAACTCAAAAACTCAATCAAAATTTTTGCGAAAAAGTACTGTCAAAGTCATGAAAATCACTAGCTATTAACTCGAGCCATTAATTAGTTTCTTTTATGCCTTATTATCAACCAATCTGACCTTTCACTGATGAATTTAAGTGATAAGGCAACAGATTATTTTTTACAAAAGTGGGGCACAATCTCAAATTCACTAAAATTTTATGACATCAAAGAGTGGCAAAGTCATAAAAATTTTAGATGCCCCTTAATGAATTCAAGCAATGGCAAATAGGCAAAAATAAAACACATATAATCCGTCTTAAAACCACTGAAGGAGAGGAAACTCTGAAAACAGAAGTCAAATTAACGCACCTGGGAAAAAAATCCATCTCAAAACCGCCAAATTGTTAAAACACAAATTTCTCACTCCTTTAAAGGTAGTTTGAAAAAAATCACGCCTCAAACGAACTCGATTTTTTGCTCCCTTTACTATTTCAGAGTGACCAAGATCACCACTCTAATTTGACTTCTCACTGACGTGAAAGCCGAAAAAAGCGTGAAAAAATCTTAAAAAAAAGAGCGCACCAATACAATTCAAATTCTTTGAATTGTAAAAAAATTAGGAGCGCAATAATCTCCGCCTGGAATTGCTGACCAGGCTATTAAAAACGGGCAACAAAAACCAATGTGACGAGTTAAAGGGTGTAGGTTCTATCCCCACAAAGTCTTGGGGGTTGTGGGGTTGCTTTAATGCAAAAACACATGAATTCGCAGCAAAGTGAGAGCCATTTTTATTGAATCTCAAATTCACATTTGCCTTGAATTATAAAATAACTTACAGGAACCAGTCGATAGTGTAGATTAGAGAGATCTGCTCAGTTGGCAACCCGACAGCCGTGAACACCAGAATCATCGTCACCAGACCAGCAGAGGGGATGCTGGCCGCGCCCACAGATGCCGCGATACTCGTGATACAAATAGTGAGCATGTTTCCGAGGTTCATTTCGATGTCGTTCAGCTGGGCAATGAAGATAGCGGTCAGGGCTTCGTATAGGGCAGTACCGTCCATGTTTACGGTGGCTCCGATTGGAATGACGAAGCGGGTGACCCTGGAGTCCAGTTTGTTCTTCTCTTCCAGACAGTAGAATGTCAAAGGGAGGGTTGCAGTGCTGAAATTCAAAGTTTAAAACTCTATCTTCGGGGTCGGTGAGGGCTTGTTAATTATAATGGAACAAACGAGTTAGTTACAAGTAGGTCAGGAGTATTAATCAGTAAACGAAACCCCAATAAATTAATCATTAATCATTCAACGAAATCATTTAAGGAATCAACCCTGCCCGATAGCCCATTTAAAAGTCCGCCCCAATGCCCCAAGTGATGCGCTGCAACAGCATATTTTTCGATTCAATAACTTATTATAAAGGTTCTCTAATCTAAGGCTTTTAGGCTCTTAGCCCTCTTTTAAGAGTACGCAAAAAAAGAGAGAGAAAAACTTTGCAACAAAATTAGTTGAGAAGAATAGAAGTTCACAATATTTTGCTTGCTTCTCACAACTTTCTTGGTGTTCAGTTGTCATTCTGGACAAAAATTTGTTTTCACATGACTATTGCTGCCAAGCTTTTGTCTTAATAAAAGGCAAAAAAGTTGTTCCTTTTTAGTCCTTATGTTACGGATGTTCCATATGTTTATCGGACAATATTTCACAATTGATCGACAAAAAGTGTCATAAAAGTGATAAAAATATTAGTAGACGATAACATTTCAACGCGTATCTGTTGTGTGGCGGGGGGAGGCAAGGAAGCGTCTCTTCATCTACTGGTATCTTCAGTCGTTTCCCGCTTAGCACTTTGCTATCGGGTTCATTTCCGAGGGGACTGTACTGAGATGAATGATGTTCAGCCCGTGTCTTTACTATTTATGACTTATTATTGCTTGTTGGTGGCATAAACTTTAGAACCTGTCGCATACTATGTACTCAATAATTGATATTTTTGCACCTTTATACGTGTATATACAAACAGCAATCGGTGGAACATCACCTTCTATTTGGTTATAGGCAAACTATTATCAGTGAAAAACAAGCATTGATTTGTTCACAGAATTGCAATGAAAACAAACTATTTTACAGAGGTGAAGGTTCCAATTTGTCCTCTGAATCTCAATAGTTCTCAAGATTTGAATAGATTTCAGATCTACAAGTATGTCCCATACATTTGGAACTTTACTGGTTATCGCACATTTAAATACTTACAACCTAGCTTAACGTTGTTGTTGACTTTTGTTGTTGTTGTTGTTAACTGACCTGGACGCAGTTCCGAATGCAGTCATCATGGCTGGCAACATGTTTCGGATGAAAACGAGCGGGTTCTTTCTCGTGAACACAAAGTACAGTCCCACCAGTGTGATCACAAAGTGAATAGACAGCCCAGTAATCACGGTGAAGATGAACATACCCATCACCTACAAATCAACAAACAAACAAATAAATAAATAGACACTATTGAACTATGTCAATTAGCAATTAGGGCAGGAATCAACAGTTGCAACCCAAATTCTCCAGTCTAATTTACCAAGGTCTTTTACCGATTGGGTACAGACTGGTCCTCTCAGATCTCCTTCTTTTGAACAAAATACTTGTTGGACAAACAATTCTGAATCCAAATGATTTCTGGAAGATCATATCAAACAACTGCATTACAAGATCCAGTGGTTTTGATTTACGCTAGAGAGACGAGACAGAAGTGGTGAGAAGACAATTTTGCGTTCGTTAAGCTAAGCATAACAATGCGCTTTCTTTCTCCTACAGTCATTCCTGATATACGCCTATGATCAATCCCAAAAACTTTCCAAAGATTCCAAATCAAAGAACTCTTTGAGACAGAAGCTATATCAAAATTCAGATACTACTGCTATCCTTCTGGTTGTACTCCATTAGACAACCTAAATCATAATTGAAACACCTCAAAGTGGGGCCAAACCAAGATGCCGAAAACCATGTCTGGTTTGAATCCAATTTTATTAATATTATTATTTGAAAAACAACACCGAAATTTCAATACATTGCAAATCTCAACACTATTGAAATATCGATTTTGCATAGATTGTTTTTTATCCAGCCTAGAGCGCAACTTTCTGCTTTTAACTAAAATGAGCTCGTTCAATAGTGCATTATGTCAAGAAGCAAATTGTTGCAAAAAAAACATAAGCAAAAACAATCCTAAAATTATTGAAATATCCTTTTTGCATAGATTGTTTTTTTTTATCCAGGTATGAGCAGAACTCTTTCTTGTTTGACAAACTGAACTCATTTTTGTTTGATTGGTTGTATTATGTCAAGAAGTCTGCTTAAAATATACTAACACGAGGGTGGAAAAACCAAAATAGATGACCGTACACATTTCCCATTAACTCCTAAAAATGTCCTAAAAGTTTAAAATTTAATGGTGACGAACAATAGACAGTATACCCGTTTATCAATCTAGAAGATGCAAATAAGTTTGAGAGTCAGTTAACGGCAAATCTAATCTCACGCAGTGGACATATTGGTCCAAAAAAATTAAGAAACATTAATTGTAATTCGCACAGAATTTTTCAATCAGTTGCTACTTTTGTCTTTTAAATGATTAAAAATTTCACTTTTGAACAGTTGGAAGACAAAAAGCGCCCGATTTTAGAGTCAGATATAACCTAATGCGCTGAAATTCAAAGTGAAGAAAATCTGAACACAATAAGGAAATTATCTTTTTTGAGAATCTTTCCCTGGTATGTAATAAACCAGCTGGGTTTTTGAGAAGGTATAAAAAACGGCCCCGAAATCTTTATTGAAAACACCTCTAAAAAGTCTTCTTCGAACGGAACCAAACGACAATAAAATTGGCGGCCTAAGACTTCAAAAAATGCATTATAGCATCTACAATATTTAAGACACAGTCGTTACTCTGGACAAAATCTCACAGACCTTGAATTTAGGGAACAGGCTGACTGAGAAAAATCAGAAAAACTTCATTTTCTTTAACATTTGAATCTCACGATACATGAAGTTTTAACGTCCTTAGTTGCCTTTTTTGGGGTGCAGAGAACTAGATAAGTTAATCCTTCTTCGTCGTTGTGTAGAGATTTGAAAAAAGTATATTAGTGACCCATTTTCCGAGTTTATGTTGTTGTTAATTAGCTATTTTTTGCTCAAGGTGATAATTTATCCAGAATTAAAACAAGATACGTTCTTTTTTGTCACGTTTTACAGTTTTTCCTAACAACGAAAAATGATTTTTAACAAGTGAACTGGGGTAACAAATAGTTAGGATTTTTTAAGTCCTAACAGCATTATTTTTCATGTTATAATATAGAGTGTCCGTCAAGTATCCCACCTCCCCATTTCTATGAGATCTTGGAATGAAAGAAAGAAAGAATTAATTTCTCCAATGAATAATATACAAATTACTGCACAATATTTTGCATTGGAGAGGACAGACAACGCGAATAATTATTAAAATCAACTATCTTTTAGAAGGCTGAGAACGAAATTCGTTGTCATTCCAACAGTTCAGTTATAACGTGCAGAAGTAACTGACCTTTCCGGTGGATGCGAGATCCTTGATCTTGAGTATGTTGGACACGATCAGGAAGAAAATACCCACAGGCGAATACCTGTGAACAAACAAACAAACAAACAAACAATTACAGCTATAAAAAGACAACGGACTGACAAACCATATTTGAAACGACAACTTTTGTGTTGGTTTTAGGAAACAAATGATATCAAATTAGCCTACAAAATCTAGTACAGAATCTGTTAATAAAGCCACACTCATGCCTTTTAGCATTGACTACTTAGAGATGCAGTGTAAATGTAGAAAGAATGCAGAAGAAAATAATTGCAAATTATAATTCTGAGAAAATCATAACTTAAAGTGTTCACGATTCTAGATTCCTTTATGAATTGCCCTGCGAAAATTAATGAAAATATAGCCCCCTTATGTCAAAACTGACTATTTTCTACTTTGGGGGGGGGGGGGGGCAGGCATGTTTTATCCGTTATCCTAGCTCATGGGTAGGATGGACAGTTATACTGCTGGGGCTTTAATGGAAAGAAAACATCCCCTATCTAGGCAAGAGTATAGATCGTGGCACTTATCAAATTCACGCAATGGTATGAACATATGTAGGGTCTCACCACATGAAGAAGAGGACTAGCTTCATAATGATGTCATTGAAAGCGGCAATGAGGGTGATGATGGGCTGCGACACGTGCTTCATCTTTGTCATCACCACCCCGATGCAAATGCAGAAAGTAATCAAACCTAAACAAAACAAGACCTCTTATAATTTGGAAAAAACGGGTCTTTCCCATTATAGCCCCCCATAAAGTTATAGCCCCCCATTATGGTAAAATTACCATGATTGGGGGGGCTATAGGTTATCTGACCACTAAGCTGGGGGGGGGGGGGGGCTATAATGGGAAAGACCCAAAAAACATTGCTGCATAATTTTACTTTTTCAACATGCCCGTTCATCTGTCTCAAAGCATCTGTCTCAACAATTTAAACAAGTTCTAGATTTTTCCATAGTTGCCAACCCCACCCCTCCCCCTTCCCTCCGGACTATTACAGGGTAAATTATGAAAAAGCGCCATTCTCTGTTAAATTATTTATATGGTAAATATAGCACGTGTGCTTGGGAGGGCACGTTATGCTCTCAGAAGCTGGTGCGCAGCACACGGAAAATATCCTGTAAGAGAATTTCAGGGGCTATTTGGTCGATTAAAACAATCTTTCGGATTCTAATATTAATTTAATTGTTTGAAACTAAAATAATTTAGCGTAGACTCCCCTCTAAACGGGATAAGTTAACCTGTGATAGGGAAACATGTGAAGTTAGATCGACCAATTACATCTTATAAAATGCCGGTAGTTAAATATAGTTGGGTTGTACCGTAAATACAGGTTGACAAAAGTCGGAAAGAAGTTTATTTTTAATTGCCCCAGTAGACTTGGATGGCACAATAACCTGATAAATAGATATGTCAGTTGCTTTAAAGTCAAGAAACATAACTCAGTAATGTCGGGTAACTGCTCTTAAACGTCAGGCGAGGAACTGGCGCGGGGAGGGGGTCTATTGTAGCTTATTTCGGCGGCGATTGGACTACAATTTCTTTGCTCTGGGGCTTTAGGTGGTGCTAATAGAATTTACAAAAGCGAAGCATAAAGACAAATTGAAAAAAAACCGCCATTGAAATAGAGTTCAAAACGTTCTCAAAACATAGAGAGCCTCATTTTAGGAGATTCGTGACTACAAGCACTGCTTAAACAATCACTGTAACATTTCGAACTTTTTTTCTCTAAATACGAAACCAAGGAAAATCAGGAAAAAAAACAGTATCCAAAATTTGAATTAGATATCCGTTATATAAAACAGTATCATTTAGAATTGATATCCTTTACATTTCGAAGTTTACCACTTTGCAACTTTAAAAAAATTATTTTTACACACAAGAGCACTTAAGTGGCATTCGAACCTTTATCATTTAGGCTTTCTTGGCAAAAATTTTAGGCAGACAGCTATTACCTCGAAAAATGGTTCAGCTGAAAATTAAGTTTCACTTAAAATGACTCAAAGTGTTTGCAGGGTTTGGATATTAAATCTAGTGCAATACTAAGTAGTGAAGGCCAAACCATAGCAATTATGCTAACTTGAATAGACCCGAAAAACCTCAAAAACACTTGTACAAAAATCTGTAAAAGTCATCAGAATCATATAAAGATGAATTTAAAATGTCAAAGGTGCAATTAGTGTTGAAAATTAGAATGATATTTGATGTCATCTACTACTGATACTAATGGATAATGGAATGCATTAGTTTTAAAAAACTTCTTTTTGGGCACAGTAGCTATGACTAATTTTGAATACGTTACTTCATACTTATATAGTCGAAATATTAGACTTTCGAAGAAACACGGTAATCGCGATAGCCATCGCTAACTGCTAATTCTTGATCGGCAAAACTTTCGAAAGTCAGTCGAAAATTTTTGAGTTATTTAACTCATTAAATTTGAACAAAACCAAAAATGAACTGAAACACGATAGCTTGTGTGAGATTTTGCTGAGCAAATATGTTACAAAATGCTCTCATGGTGGCAAAACAACCATTAATTTCTGTCAGAGAAACAATTGAGAGTATCTAAAAGTATCTTATATAATTTGGAGAAAGTGACTTGGATTCTTTGAGCCAAAAATAAATATGCCGCCATTCTTCAGCGAACAAAAACTAAAACTCTTTGGCACATTCTAGAAAGATGAGTGTAATACAATTTGAAGGATACAGACACAGATAACACTTAGGCACACACACCACACACATTACACACACAAACATAATCCCAAGTACAATCCTCAAAACAAAAAAGCAGTTTTAAAAATTTTCTTTTTGGCAACCGATCTTTATTCAAGGTTTGTCACCGTTCAATTAGGTTTTCTTCGTCCTTTCTGAATATCTAGGTGTAGACCGATTGAGGCAATTCTATTGGTAATTATAATTTTGTCGCTAAACTTTGAAATGGAACTTTCTGGAGTTTTTCGGAAAAATTTCCATTTCTGATGACTCATGAGCACAAATAATTTTTTTAAATATCGCAGATTTGTCAACGAGTATTGAAAAAACATAATTTTTGTTCTAGACAAACTGCGACCCGCATTTTGTAACAAACGAAAAGGTAATTTTTGACAGTTTTTGCACTCAGCATATCTTTGTCTCGAAAGTTCAAAGGAACTAGCACTCTCATACTAACTCTCTCACACTTATCTCACACACACACATAGCACACCACACATTACACACAAAAACAAATAAGATCCTCTACAAAAAATTCTTTTTCTTATTGGCAACTTATATTCACCCATGGTTTGCATCGTTCATTTAAGTTTTGTTTAATCTGGAAAGCTTAGCGTGGACTTGTGCTACCCGATATGCTAGATTAAATCATGAAAAATTTGGTTATGAACAAACTTAAAACAGCAATTGGTAGCAATTATTAAATAATCTTCTAATTTTTTAAGACTTCTGACCCTTTTTGCACTCTTCCTCTACTTGTGTCCAACATGTAGGGGACCGTTCAAGGCTGCCCTTAAAAGATAAGAGTTAACACCCCCTGAAGACCATTGGCTATCAGTAAATTTTGGTTTTGGCCTTTCACTCTTCGGAGTATTCTAAAAATTTTTTAAAAATTTAAACAATTCTTTTACCTGAAAATGAAAAGGAAATGATTTCTTGTATCAAAACCCTCTTCGCTTTAAACATGAGGAATTTCATAATCTTTGAAGTATTTAATTATGCAGTTTAAAGAAACCTCCAGAGTCTAAAAAAGATCAATTCAGAAAGCAAAATCAAAATACAGAGCTGAATCATAATTTTCTAATTTTCAAAAAAAAACTGACCATTTGTTTTATGTTTTTCAACCGGTCAAACCATTAACTCTCTAACTCCCAAAATCCTCTTTGTGTTTCATTATTCTGGAAGAGAGTAATTCAAACTATCTTTTCTGACAACAAAGAATACAACAGAAAAATAAGTAAACTTCCAGTTTTTGATTTTGGATGACTTGATTTTCATTACATTAACCCCGTTGTTTGAAACACTGTTTTAATATACTGAAATTGCTACTTCTGATGAAATAAGTAGAAGTGTTTACGAGAACAATTCTAGAATTTAGAAAAGAGTACAATTTTCCGCTTTGGTTTTACCGTTTCAAAGTCGACTATTTTGAGCTCTAAAATTAATGCAGTTTTTTATTTGCAAAGATACAGAAAAACATTGGTTCTTGCAATAGTTCTTAGTCAGCAGAAAACAATATTTCGACCAAATATTGAAAACCGTTTATTCTTAAGCTCGAAACTGTACAGAATTACCCGTGTCAATCAAAACTCTTACATCGTGTCAATAAAACCTCTTTTATCTCCTAACTAATTTTACGACAAACACCTCCGTCTGTTTTTTTTTCAATTTCAATGCGATATGCTTCCCAGAGCAATTTGTTCCGTTTTTTTTATTTTCCTTCCAATTTTTTAAAGTGTTCCCTTTTTCAAATTTCTGATAAAATGTTGGAACAAAAAATCTAAATTAAATTTTACATCACCTGAATTGCTATTGAAACGAACTTGAGCAGAAATATGGCAGCGCGCACTTCATATTAAATTAAAAACAGAAGGTAACCCTGGTTTTCTTTTTGTATTTCCAGAGCTCTTCTTGAAAATATTCCGAAAACAAAATTGGAACACAATAGTCAACAGAAGGTTTGATTTCTTTAAGAATCAGTATAATTAGTTAAAATGTGATCGATTCAATAAGAACATTAAATAAGCCAACTGCACTGCTCAAACAGATTATCCTTGGGACTCGGATTCATCCTAGGGAAAAATTTTTGATTTTTAGCCTTCGTATTTCTATTTAAAGACACATTTATTTTCATCATTCTACGGTTTTCAAAAGTTAAGCAAAGTTCAAAAACGCAAAAATTTCTACACATATGCATATTGGCTTCTAGTGCACCATCTTAATGCCTCATGCTTTTGTTTGAAAACGTGAAATTAACATTTCTCATTTTTTTACGATAAAGCATAAGCTTCTCTGGAAAACATTCAAAAATTTGAAAGCTGTAAGAAAATCTTTCCTGTAGCTGATACAGCCAATCAGCATGTTTCAATGTAAAACGAAGCTGTTTCGACAGCTCTGAAATCATTGTGTAAACTTTGAAAAAATGTTACCTGAGTAACTGATCAACCAATTAAGAAAATTTGTTCAATTTCGAGCTCAGAAACTGATGATATAAGAATCAAATGCTAGATATCAGTGTATCCAATTCTTGATATGTCTCACAAAGTGCATAGATCAGTGCGCAACAAGCTTCTTTTTTGTCGCCAATAATTAAAATAACCAGTTCCATGAGGATAAGTCAACGTCGTTTGAAAAGTCATTAGAATTTTATGTTGCTTTTTAACTTGCGCTAAGCTCCAGAATGGAAACCCTATTCTCGAAATGCGAAAATTCAACTCAAAACATTTATTTAATATTGAAAGGTAAATTCTTCCTTTTTGAAAGTTAAAGGCCTCGTGTTTAAACGTCTTTTTTGGAATACTATCTAGCCCTATCAGTTTCTTTGGATTTTTTCTGTTACGTCGGACACTCATCTTTAGCATTTAAGGTGATTTTCGGAAATTTTTGAAAGTCTAGCACTTGGTTTCCGATTTTACGTTCTAAAAACGTAAACTAAAGGTGAGAATTTATCGTTCAAAAAGTTAGACTTGTTCAAGAAAGAAGTGCCTACAAAGGGTGCTTTCAATGTCTCACAAACTAGCAAATTATGCTCAATTTGTACTGTAAGAACAACATATCTTTCTCATTAATTCCACATTACGATTTATTAAAAATAACTTCCTGAAATTTCAGATCAAAATTTAATGTCCTAAGATAAACTTTCGTTTTTTACAACTTTTTTTCATCACATTTCATCAGAAAAAACAAGATAATTAAAATGACAATTCATTCTGTTCACTTTTAAATCAATTTTTAATAAATCAACTTTGCTCTTTTTATTTAGTGAATGATACACATGGAATAGGCTAGCATGAATCAATTTGTAATACTAAACCATTATGTGCAATTATTGATTTCAATTTATTGATCAAAAGCAATAGACCCTCAGGTAATTTATGGGCAGCTGGTTTCGTTTGTAGTACAAGCTACCCGTGCAGTTGATCGAAACTTCGGTTAATCGAAAAGGTGGAAAGTTAATCAATTATAATAATACTAATTATTAATTGGCAACAATTGAAAAGCTAGTTAGAAGACATTTATTTATAACATGAAATTTGCTCATTTTGGCAACGGTAGAGGGCAGGCCACGTTCGTAACTCTATGGCCTTGAGGACTTGAAGAGACCAATGCCAAGCGAAAAAACTATTACGACGTAACAAGTTACACAGTAGCAGTTTTTTGTTCGCATAACAAAATGATCAAGACCATAATGAAGTCCAATTTTTAACGTTTTGGTTTACTTTGTTATATCCAAATTTTAACGTTTAGGTTTGTATAATTGCCAGCCTCTACCGGTACCGAACTAAACCTACTTTCAAAGAAAGTGTCTGAGATCTACAGTCCAGTTAAAAAGATTAGGTATTAGTAACTATAGTCTAGTTTTACAATGTTTGAAGATAAAGCGGAACACAGCTTTAGAAGTAAGCGATTTTAGTTTATGTTTGGGAACCTGTACTGATTGTTTTATCCAAATTTTAACGTTTTCACAATGATCGAGAACGTTTGCTTTCACTTTCGAAACTTGAGATTTCACTTTCGCTTTACTGTTTTTCGATGCATTGCACTAGTCCCGTGTTGCACTTATATTGCCAGGCAGTCATAATCGACCCTCCAAATGAGCTAATAAATTGTTAGCTTTTCCCTCTTTTTGAGTGACATTTCGTTCATACAATTTCAAAAGCATCCCTTTACGCTTGCCAGTTTTTAAATCAAGCCATCACTACCAAAAATACATTTCATTAATCCCATAGAAAGAGGAAAACATAGCAAAATTGGATTCCGTTTCCCTATACAAAAACAGTGGGAAAGAAAAGGATTGATTTGAACCAAAAAGCATAAAATATCTGAAAATCTGTATCGATTTTAGTATTCCAAACAACACAAGCCAAAAAGAACAAACATGATATATTTGTTTAGCCAAAGAAGCTTGTTTATATTACATTCTTGCTAAATCAATAGCAAAAAATTTGTAAAAACGAAATTTTCCTTTTCATATATTACATTTTGGATCAATAAACAAGTATGGAAAAAGAAAATTGTTTTGGTATTGTTGCAGTGGCTGGCGTCAAGGAAGGGGGGTTTATAATATCTTATTCCTTTTATCTCACAATTTATCTTTTCAGTAAATAAATCTAAGAAGAATTTAAATTCCACTAAATAAATGCAATTTCTTCAAACGTACGCTATGCTATATATGTATCAGAACCTGCCTCCAGAAATATAAAACAGCACGTACAAAAGGAACTATTTCCGCACACAAAACTGATGGATGTTGAACAAAATGAGGTTGAACAAATTGGCATGTGAACAAATAGCTCTTTTCAAGTTTGATAGCGAATTGTGCGCAAAATAATGTCGCGTTACAGACACAAGTAAACAGACAAGATGTCGGAGGAATTTAATTTGGATCTAAATCGTAACAACACTCCCCCCCCCCCCCCCCCCCCCGTGGAAAATGATCATCTATAATTTAACACGATTGTAATGGTATTTATTAACTGTAATGCTCAGTCTCACTTTTATACAACCTATTATGAGCTACTTCCATTAATAGGAAGTATAACCATTTCAAATTATAACCAGTTCAAATTATAACCAGTTCAAAAATACATGTTAGTTACGTCGCTCGCATTGGCTGATGAACACAAATGTGGGGGATGGGGGGGGGGGTGAGTTCCAGGAGTTCTAACTTACCGAGTACGTTCATGCCGTTTGCGTACTCTACCCCATCCTGTTGGTACACAATAGTCACATTCCCCGTCTCGTTGTCCACTTTCTCAACTGCTTTGAAAGAGGTCCTCGCCTGTTGGAAACATGCCTGGACCAGGTTGTCCGGAAACATGTTTCTAAACAGTCAAACCTCGTGAAATCTCGTTATAAGATGCGTAACAAATAATTTAAACTTTTCTAATATGTGTAAATAATTGCATCCGAAAGCGCAGCTACGCTTTTCAAACACTGTCTAGACTCCTCCAGAACAACTGTCTATTCAAATTTTTGAATAAGAGCAATTTAGGTCGAGCAAAAATCAAGACGTCAAACTCGAAAAGTCACTAAAAAGTGATATTGAAAATGTTCAAGAACAAAACGGTCAAGCAAAAATTTTGCATAAAAAGACGCGCGTTTACAATAATTGCTTCAAGCTTCGTACGCGAGCTATTAATAACGAATCTCTCGATACCTGGTCTCAAATATTTAACATCAATTGATCATTTGATTAAATGAGACGCAACGATCTCAGATGCCACAAACTCGGGAGCCAAGAAACTGTCATTGACTATGCTAAATTAGAAATTTATAGCGATCTGGGTCATATAAACATTAAAGCTTCTGAAAGGGATCTTATTACTGATAGCAGGGATTTTATTTTAAACTATAGAATATGAACATCTGTTATTTTTACACTTTTAAATTGTTGCACATCCGGCAAAACTCACAAATTTGATCACAAATGGCAATGAAAAAATTGGAAAAAGATTGTTCACGCTGGAAAAAAGCCAGTTTCGGGTTTTCGCATTCAGAAGCTGAAAGTGTACGAACCTGACTAGATCGAACATTGCGTCGACCGTGTCTCCCTTGAAGGCGTTCGGCTTCACATTGTACTCGTCTGCACTGATCGCTTTCGGGTCACCCGGGTGGATTATCACCACCAGAATTATGCCCAGAATTGTTGCCAAGATTGTCGTGCTAAAATAACATTATCGCAACACATTTAATTTGTTGTCTTTCCACTGGATTTTTTTTATGTCATTTCATTTATCTTGAACAGTCGGACTGAATACGGTACCCTATCACTTTAGTACGACAGTAACTCGAAAGGTAGAAAAGCTATTATGCTCTTAACACTGTTTGCATCTAATTTTTACATGGTACCGTACAACGGTCTTTATATAAGTTTTCTAAGTTTATTGCAGCCGTGAAACTATTAGCTGCTATTTTAAAAATTTTCTTTGCTTTGACCCGCACTCCATTACTTCATCAGTTTTTTTATAATGAGTTCATACTATTGAGATTGCTGTTGAAAGACGATTTGGGGACAAAATCTTCAGGGCGGGGAACTCAAAGGATTCATGTCTAGTGCTGCAGTAAATTCCATATATTTATGTTTCTGGGGAACGACTATGACGCAAGAGGATGTCTGCATTTCGCTCAAAGAGGCACAGTTATCCACATAATAGTTACCAAAAATAACGGCAGCAAGCAGACTCCGTAATTAACTACATCAATTTCTCTGACTAAAAAGCTTTTGAAACTAAAAAAAAACTTGAAAACTCGGATCTCTTCCGTCAAAGCGCCCGGTAGATTTTATGGCCCTGGCTAGCGCATTGCGTTTCTTAAAGCAAGTAGCAATGTTATAACTCCATGTGTTCTCATTTTCATGCAAAAATTTTAATTCACATTTTATAATTTTGCAAACATATGTAAAACAAGAATGCTGCGCTTCGCTATATTTAGAATTGAGCTATAGGACAGAATAAATAATATTTTTTTCTACCAGATAATTGCATGCTCCCAAAGTCGTGGTTTAATCTTTGCATGCACTTTCATGTTGTTTACCTGAAGTAGTATAGAAGAGCTTTGGAACCCATTTTTCCGCTGGCCTCTGAGTCCAGAGCGGTCACACCTGAAATATATAAACAAAATTAATTTAAAATAACATTTAGATTTTAGAACGAAAAAAAGATGATTAAAGTTAAGAATTAGCTAATCACTAAAGATTAAGTCACTTCAAATACAAAACTCATAAAGTTTAGTTTATAGATTATTTAGTTTAATTCCTAGGCAGAGGATTAACTCCCAGATTATCTAAAGTGAGAAGAATTAACATTACCGAAGCTAACTTCAGATATTAGTTGCAAGAAAATAAATACTCAAATTCCACCTGAGTCGAATCACTATAGTCCAAAACCGACGGACATCTCGCAGAACTCTTGCAAGAATATACATAATCACACCAGACCCTGAGACACGATAGCGATGTTTTGGCAACACTTTCAAAAAACCCTCCTGAAACTGGCACAAAAACAAGAAACAAAACAAAAATTAGATGCAGAAGAGTCAATGAAGTAGATAAAAATCCAACTGATTTTCAAAAAATTGACCAGGAATAAAGGATCAAAAATTCTCGGAATCGGAGAGGTTCTATATGCCGTCAAAAACGTGTAGTTTGATGCGATCGTTTAAAACATCAAATCGATATGTAAAAGATAATCCCATTTTTGATTAGGAAATGTTTTATCAAGTTAGCAGCCATTTATTTTAATTTAAATTTTCACAAACTAGTACAAGAATTCGGATTAAGAAGACGTTTAATGGGCGCTAGGGGTAAGAGCCCACACACAAATTAGAAGACACGACAATTGGCCGACATAATTCATTAGAACAATGTGAAAATAACAAAAATTAGAATCGGATAAATCAAATAGTGTTAGAAGCTTCAAATTAATTTTTTTCGGCTGCGATAACTTATTCGGTTGTGATAGATTCATATCAAGTCCCAAGAGCCGCTGAGATAATAATTTTAGCCAACTAATTTTTGTTTTTATCTCCTACATTTTATAGTAGGAAAAAAATTTGCAAACAATTCTTGCTTCAAAATTTTGTGGTTGCACTATAACCGTACAGCGAGAGAAACCCGCCCATTTTTTTCTTTGCATGAGAAAAAATGAAGCCGGTGAAATAGTCCCAGTTACTCTAAGAAATCGAAGAATGAATAGAATTGCAAAAATGGTCTTGAAAAAATTTCCAAGAGTTGCTACACTTATAATCATCATTAATAGTTCAAAGTAGTCTCGGTATATACGCATACAAGTCAACATACGACATTTGTTAAGTAGACAACCAGGTAGGTTTAAAATGTCAAAAATATTAGTTATTGATCAATCCTGCAGCCGTAGAAGTTCATTAAATAGCATTGCTTTCCTTGATGACAAGAGGCAGTGCCAAACTTTGAGTTGAAAATAATAGATGTAACAAGCATGCTCGTTTATGTGCAACCGCACATAAACTTCCGACCCCGCTCATCCACAATTTTGGCATAAGTGTCTACAAAATGAGGAACAGATAGAAAACCCCAAAAATTCAAGTATTTTTCAAAAAAAAATAGTGTATGAACGAAAAGATGGCCTCCAACCAAATAACTGAGTGAAGTAAAAAAAATGCATTAAATTTATGCGATTTGCCAATATTAAGAGAGTGAGTCAAGACGAACAGCAAAATCAAACAACAACAACAAACAATATTTACATCAAAAAATTTATGTACGTTTTAAAAAACAAAACTTAATTAAATTCAATAGAGTCAGATAAAACTGAAACTGAACAAAAAACTTGTAACTCACCAGAAATGATATGGGACCAGTCCACAATAAGGCTTGGAAACAATTAGACAATAAAGAACAAAAACAAAAAAACCATTAGAAATCAACTAAAATATCCCATAGGCTTACAATTAATAATTTTTCTAAAGATGGCAAATGAAGAACTGTTGTATTCAAATTTAATGCAGTTACAAAAAGAACAACAAATAGACATCAGTTAAGTTTTGCCAGAAAACGCTTTAGAAGCCGTAAAGCCATACTTTGCTCCACAAAATATGTTCGATTGCACCTTCTTCGAACATCAATAATGTATTACGTGATCTCTCATGAATGAAACCAGGTAACAGGTAGACGAAAAAGAAAAAGCAAAATTAACTAATAATTGTTTTTTTTAAATTATTCCAAAGACATGAAAGCCATTAATTACATAATGAAATTAAATGGGTCCGTTTATTCTTCCACAAGAGCCCCCAGAGACCTGCAATCATACAGAATTTATCTTACGTCTACAAAAAGAACGTAAAATATGACAAAAATCAAAAATTAATTTAATTTTTTTGTGAAAAACCGGTGTCGAAGCCAGTAAAGTCAAAACGAATTCTTTAAAAACATTAGATTTTGTAACACCAATCCCTCTGGCACCTTCTCTTGAAGACAATATGGCAATATTTGATCTGTAATTAACGGACTAGGGAACAAACAGACAATAAAAGGATCAAAATTGCGACCTTAAATTAAAACTCTATTCCTCCATGAAAACCCAATGAAACCGGGTCATTGTACAGGATATTTCATACGACTAAAACGACAGTAAAAACTAGAGTTAATGGTAAAATTTAAAAAATTCAAATAAATTCTTTGAGAAAGTATTGTCGAAGCCGCAAAAACCAGAGTCTATATCCTTAAGGATTTTAAAATTACCAATTCTGCCTCATTGTTAACGCCAATAATGTTATATATGAACTGTAAATAACGTGATAATCTGACAAAACTAGACAATGTTAAAAATGCGCAAATACCTGAAAACAAATGTGAAATCTCGTAGTATCGAAGCCAGAAAAGGATAACTTAAGGTGAAAAACCGAAAGATTCAATTTGAAATCACTAGAAAAAATTGCATTCTTTCATTGCTGACACTAAGCTACAAGTTGACCAAATTGAGAGAAAAATGGAGACAAACTTCAATAAGCCATTATTAATTTAAAAATCAAATATTTTGAAAAGTCAAAACGACCACAAACTTTCCATTATTAAACTAGATACAAAAATTTAGAGCTAATTAGAATGCGAATTAGACCCATCACTAGTGAGCTCATTGAAATGTTCTGTTACTTAATTAATGTATAAAAAAGACCGACTGAGTACAGTCCGATTTATTTTTGGATTAAAACGGTCCAAGATTGGTTCAAAACTAGCTTTGCTAATGCTGTTCGTCCATTGAGAACACTTAATTTTTCGAGGGTATAGATATAGATACTTTGTTAGTTCAAATATCAAATATAAATGCTGCAATTTTATAATCAGTGAGTTAAGTTAGCGAAAAAACGGCAAAGTTTTATTTACGGAGCACAAGCAACGGAACTTGAAGTCGAAATAGCCCCCTTTTGAGTCTACAAAGATTGTGTTAGCGGTGTTTGGGTGTGTAATTCCTGCAAATTTAATCAAAGTGGACTAAAGAAACTTGATTCATGCTGTTTTTGATGAAAAAGTATGAATTTTGAAATAATTAGCCAGAATTTTTGACAAATTAAAAATAGCCGAACATTTTTTTTGGAATTTAAAAATAAAATCAACAACACTTTTTTTAAAAAAAATTAACAAATTTCAGCAAACTTAGCGAAATTTTAGTCAAAAAGTGTAATTTTTGAAATAATATTTTTATAGAAAAATCTTAATTTTAAGAAAAAGTACACTAATAGAGAACAAAATCACGCCAAATATCCCGTGTTCACAAAAAACTTTAATCCTAAATAACTCCTCGAGAAAAAAAACGAAATTTAAAAAATCTTTTTAATTTCGAACTCTACGCTGGACGAGCTTTTTAATGATACCACTCACATTTCTTTACGATGAATATATCGATCGGCCAAAAGTGTCAAAACAAAAAAAAACCCATTTGAGTATATAGTTCCCCCCTTAAGAGGGGTCGGAACAAAAATGCACAGTAATTTATCCGATTTTCATCTGAGCTGCAAAAACTATAATCAAAATTTTAATTCGGAATGCAAAAAAAACACTCCGGTCTGCCTGCTATCACGAGAACCCAATATGTTAAACCAAAACACAATTGAATGACCCCGTGAAGGTTTGAGCCCACTCTTTCCGTATAATACGTCTATTCATTTGACCAATGATTATAAATGTTTGGGTTGCAAAGCTAAAATATAACTCAGGAGCATGACGCGAAATTTTTTTTTCCAAACATGTAAATTAATAAAATAACTGAAATGTTAAAGTTTACGTGCCTTCAGAATAATCACGAATATTTATTGAAATAATCCAAATTATACATCAAGCTTCTGGTTAATAATTGATGTTACCCATTAAGCTGTTCGTTCTACTATATAAAAAAAGACACGAAACTCTGCTAAATTTCTTTGGAAAAGAATTTTGTTCTCCGTCGCTTTTTTGTTACAGGGTAATTTTTGCCATTTTTGTATGCTCTTCAAAATCAAAGATCTTTTACTCTTCTTAGTTTACTTTTGCGTTCTTATTATCAACTGTTTTGTCCGTTTGTTCTGTTTTAACTGTAGGCAGTTTGCACGTTTTTTAAATGTTTCTGATACTATTCTCTGATTCAAGTCTGTGTGGAGTTTCAATATACTAAACTTCGAAATAATTTATTCAGCTGGTAGGACATGCGATTTGAGAAGGATATCACGACACTGATCGAATTTACAACGCATATAACACATTTTTATGCCCCAATTAGTCTGTCGATTTATACGCTGTATATTTTTTGCTGACAATGTTTGTAAATAAACTCCACTGAATGACAAATGAAACAGTACTAAAGATTTGAAAACTTGCAACCTTACCTCCAAAGGTATATGGTTTCTTACCAGATATAGTGAGCGAATGGCGGCCGCCATTATTTTTAAAACTACTTTTAGATGTGCTTCAAAAGTCAATTTTGAGTCAATGTGTATTGCTAAATAACGACAACTCTCAGCAGATTTTATTAAATTTCCGTTAAAAGCAACTTTTGGTTCTAATTCATCCCTGGTAGAAAAATAATGTAGTTCTGTTTTATCAGCATTCAAAGTGAGTTGATTTTCCTTCAAGTAACTGTCCGTCTTCAGTAACATATTTTCAATTTTTGTTGCAATTGTTTCTCCTGGTTCATATCGACATAAAATACTAGTATCGTCTGGATTCCCTAAAATACTTCCAAGGATTCCATAAAAAAGCTGCATTCATTGTAACCCAGTTGAAATTTTGATGAAATAATAGTTATTGGTCAATCGTTTCATCCACAAAAATTTATTCAAGAACTTACGTTATCTTTGTAAAAAAAAATCAAGCTTTGCAAAATTTCGAGTATAGCAAAAAAAAGTTCTAGGAGATTTTAGCATATTGTATTTTTCTGCTATTTTTTTCTCATCTGTAAATGACGAAAGGCCTCTATTGATATTATCGAGCCGCGAAACTTGAAAAATCTCATTAGCCAGCCTGTTACTAGGGCGGGCAATAATACATACTAGACCAGCAATTAAACATATATAAGAAATAGTTAAAATAACATGTGCATCACGCGATATTATTCCGGGGTCACCTTTGTCAAAAGAAAATTGGTCACCCTAGAATCTGCAATAAAATTTAATCAAATAATTCCCAATCTTTTAACCTCCATCGTCACCCAGTATGCAGCTAAACTGCACAAAAAATTAACGTACAATGAGTCCAGAACCGAAACCATACTTCGGTTTCATTGCGCTAGAGCTATATTACTTGAACCAATACTAGTTAATGTCAAAAACTATATGTTAGATATATTGCAAGATATGTCACCAAGTTCTGGGTCTTTCCCATTATAGCCCAAACTTAGTGGTCAGATAACATATAGCGCCCCCCCCAAAAAAAACATGGTAATTATACCATAATGGGGTGGCTATAATTTCATGGGGGGGGGGGGGGGGTCTATAATAGGAAAGACCCCAAGTTCTTTACATACAATACGTGTTTTCGCCTCGTTATTTCAAATTTCTACCAACTGCAAATATTCAAATTGTTCATTAAAAAACATTAAAATGTAGTGGTGAAATACGTGCCACTACAAAAATCAGAAAACATAATGTCCACCCATTAAGCGCGGGGGTGGGGGGGGGGGGTCAGAAAAGGAACAGATCTAATCTATATTTAATATTTCGTTCTCTTCAACTCTTATTTTAATCCAATTCAAATTCTATATCATGGTTGTCAATGGAGCATTTTTGGAGTACAAAACTCCCAGCAATGTGATGAAAATAAATGATAGAATAGAGCAATATAAAAGTCAGTTGTCACGTTTGAAATTTGACATTTTAAAAATTGATACTAATTAGTGGTGTCTAGTTTCCAACTATATCAAAAAAAGACATCTGTCACGTGGTTGTATTCGTTCATGCCTAATTCACAATATAGAGCGTGAAATGAAACAGAACACGCATGATTAACTAGGCTGCAGCAAAAACTGCAAAATAGACATCACTTACTAATCAAATTAGCCGTAAATAACTCATTTGTATTCGCAATACAACAACGCCTTCATTACAAATGAGCGGTATCGCATTACGCTTTGTTTCCGAATTACCCCCCGCCGTGCAACTCTAATTGGTAGAAAATCCCAAAACAATGCAAGAACGTTTTTTTCTCAAGAAAGTGAGCAAAAATGTTTTTTTTTTCAGAAAATGTGCAGAATAATAAAAAAAATTTAAAAAATGTTCAGACTTATAAAATTTTAAATTATATTTTTTGTATAAAGTTTATTTGTTTTATATAATTGTTCGTGATCGCAGAAAAAAAGTTTGAAAAAAATAAAGATTTAGCCTCACGAAAAAGAAAATAAAATTATTTGTATTGCATCTAAACACACAATGCTCTGAACTTTGACATACAATTTTTTAATCTTGAAAAATAAACGGAGACAAAACTGTTTCAAATGAAACCATTAAATTTTCATCTAACAGCAAATTTGGGAAATCCTGGCGCACTTTTCCATTAAAATTACCCCCATAGTACTTCGTTATATGAAGCATATAAATTTCACCGTGATACAATAGAATGCTTCTTAAATTCTACGCAGATGTGATAAATACCCTAATATACATCGTCATCATAGTTCACATTTCATTCATATCATATTCATCTGTGACGCAATAACCTACTGATTACGTAATAGATGTCTGCTCTAACTCGAGGTTACTCAAAAGAACACAAAGAAATTGCCCAAAAAACCTTAAAATAGCTCAAAAAGGGATTATATTTTCACTATCACTATCTGCATAAGATATCAACAAAGTTTATTCGACACGCATAATCAAAAAAAACTTTATCAAATTTGTTCATCGGGAATTAAATTGTGAATTATTAATGGAAACTTTCCCAATTTCCGTGGAGAAAATCCCTAGGGAAAATGAGAAATAAATTCTTAGCGAATTTCATTTGAGCCTTATATCAAAGAAATTAAGTGACCTTAAAACGATCGATACACACGGGTGAAAAATCTTTTAAATCTCCGCTTGAAAACTGGTTGAATTGAATTTGGATGATTTTTAAAACACCCTCCAACAAAGGAACAAGCAACGCTTGATTCCTCAAATTTCGTCTGATACTCATTTTGTAATTCCAATATTTCGCGTTTGAAAGGCAGTTGAATCAATTTCAAAAGCAAATATAATGTTAATTTCGTTGCCTTGATGTAACTAAACAGAACTCCAATCTCCATCTAATTTGCAACAAGAATAATCATTATTGATTAAAACCAAACAGTACGCATTTTAAATCAATACTTTGAAAGCCGTGAAAAAATTAGATCAAAGGAAAGAAACAGTTGTATAACTCTGACAGTTAAAAAATAATTTGCATCAATATCAATTTTACAAAATTTATTCCCCCAATTTGATATTAGCGCTACTGGATGCACGACACACCAAAAGTTTTTCAAAAGACCAGACACAGCAGCTAAAAAAACTGGCTAAAATGGGAATTGCTATATCTAATGCCGCAATTGACCAAAAAAATAGCCAGAAAACCATTCATAATTTGAAAAAAATTTTACCATTTCTTGAACTTTGGAATCTGGTTGACTCATTCTAAACTAATAATTGGATCTTAAGCTCCCTTGCTGATAGGTTTTGTGAATAGAAAAACTTATTTCACTCCAGTATAATAATGCTAATTGTTGATTTAGGAAATTTTAACTTTCAGTTTAAATATTTTGTTGGCTATGAAACCGCGTTTTAAACAAAAATCTCATTTTTCGCTCAACTCTTTAAATATGTTCAGCAGTCAACGCAATAAAATTTTTACGCGTCACATTTCCTGTTTTAACTTCGCCCCAAAAGTTAATAGAAAGAAAAAAATAACTCAAGATAGACAGTAAGGGTTTAACCCTGAAGTCGTTAAAATTTATTCCTAAAAAGATGCTCTATATGTCATCCAAAATCTAAGAATATAGTAAACCACTCACTCAAAATTTTCCTCCTAAATTTGATTAAATATGGTCAGAAAGTTTCTTTTCAGCAAACATCAGTTTGACTTTTCCAAAACAAATTATCTTATAATTTATCCTCAAGCAATTCCATTATTTTGTTTTCTTTGTTTACAACAAACATCTTTTTTGGCCTTTTTACGAATACAATAAATTATAGAAAAGAAGAATATATTTCAGACCACCCCATTATTCGAGGAATTATGTTTCGTAAAAAAACATCTTTTTCACATTTCACCAGATTGCCGACAAACTGCAATGCTGTATTCAGTCAGCGCAGTCAAGCATATGGACGGCCTTCCAGTATCTCACAATACAAATTACAGCGAATGAGTCTTCTTTTCTAGACAGCTTAAAAGCCTTCTTAAAATCATGGGGCGGCCCTAAAACACCAAATCACATGCAACAGAGTTGATTTTAAAAAGAGTCGAATAAAAAAGAACCGAAACTTGAACCACTTTTAAAAGATATAATTTGCGAAACTTGGACTAAAATTAAAAGAACCTAAAGATACAAATTGCCCCCTTCTCCCCTATTTTTAATAGTCGGCTACAGATTTTATATCATTGTGTATTAATTATAATTATACAAGATTTTTGCAATATTATTGATAAATGGTGTTAAATTTTGATTAGAAGTCAATTTAATCTCAATAAATTCGGCAATTTTTACTTCGGCCGTCTTGCACGCTACCACCGATTGTAAGCAAATATCAAAAGTGGCTATGGTAGTGGTCATATAGTAGCACTACGCTTTATGTCACGTGACAAGGAAACGTGCTTTGGAAAATGTATTTTTACTTTAATCAAGTATTCATCAATGCTATTTTTTGAGATTGTATAAGGAATTAAAAATTGTTTCAGCTCGCCTAAACCTCTCTAAGCCCCTCCCCAAATATTTATGGAGAGTAAACAAAAATAGAGTAAGCATCCTTCTTTCCTTCATCTTTTCCCACACATAGTGAACCTGATGAACTATGTTGCCGAATTTGGGAATACGAAATAGAAATCTTACAGTACAAAACTCTCCATTTTTCTAAGAACAAAAACTTCTGCCATCTTTCTATCATAGCACACAAAACATTTTGATTATTGAGTAATACGATTTTTTAAATATGGATAGAAAAAGATAATACAAAATGAGGCGCAAAATCCATCGGAAACGGTTAATCAACGAATGACCTTGCTCCATTTATCGAATTTTTCAACTTTAATCCATTGAATGGCTCTCTACATTATGCTAAGACTGTTAGGATAATCACTCAAATAGGCGAACATTTCTAAAATGTTCTTGTGTGCCATACAAGATATTACAAAATCATTATAACCTATAACTATTACAGAAATTTATTACCCGTGTTTGCATTCAATTTACTCTCCGCGGATTCCATTTTAATCGTTACCATGGCAACATTTTAAATTGATATCTACCATCGAGCTAGAAATGGCAGAATCAGTTCAAAATACACGAACAAAATCTAAAAGCCCAATTTTATAAAGAGATTTGAGTAGAGTGAGAAAATCTGGGAAATCTCTTTTGTAAATATATTCTTAATGTAAATGTGAGCTATTGTCACATTTTAGACAGAATCTACGCAAAAATCAATATTCTGGTATTTGTTCAACTGATGGGCAGTGAGTGGTGTGAACAAGTTTACACATTGTAGAGTATTTACACATGCACTCACATACGCGCAAAACTCTATTTTCATTTATAACAAATTTATTTTTCTACGGTACATGGAAATATTTACGATAGAGGCCAACTAATCTCTCAATGAGGCAAGACAAAAAGAAAGCAAAGACAAATCAGAAAAAAAACAGAATATAAGAAAAGAAAACATACTCTTGCTTAGAGAAAAACGTATTTTGAATGGTCACAAGGCCATTAGAAGATAACTGAACGTTTCTCAAAGATAACCAGTGTTCACTTCATGTAAAGCAAAGTTTTTTATTAAAAAAAAATCAAACTTCAGCGGTAAGTCAACTTCATAAAGTTAATTCAACTCCACTGTTCTGCTTAAAAATTTCGGGCTAAATCTCACCCTCTGCGAATCAGCGTCATAATTAGTCTAAAACAAATTAAAATTAGTCTGAAACAGTTTTTTGTTTCTTTTCAGCAACCATTATTTTGACCTTTCTCAAAACGCACCATCTTTTACTTTAGCCTCCAGCAATCTCATTTTTTGTTTTCGTTGTTTACAACAAACATATTTCTGGCCTTTTTACAAAAACAATGAGTTATCACAAATGAGAACATAATTCTGGCCACTCCATTTTTCAAGCAATTATGTTTAGTAAAACACAATTTTTCTCATTTCACCAGATCGTCGAAAAATTGCGATAGTGTTCAATGAAGCGCAGTCAAGCATATAGGAGGTTTTTGTGTTTCAAAAAGCAAAAACAGAAAATTAGTCTTCTTTTCCAGACATCTTACAAGCCTTCTTAAATTCCTCGCATTCAATTTATGGTAGTAAAAGCTAACTCAAGATAAATGTATAAGAAATTGAAAATTGTTTCAGCTCACCTAAGCTTCTGTCAGCCCATCGCTCTAAAATTTATGGGATAAACAAAGCAACTTTCTGACGTTCATTTTTCCCCACGTATTATGAACTCTATGAACTAATGTTACTGAATTTGGTAATACAAAATCAAAATCTTACAGTACAAAATTTTTTCAATTTTTGTAATATTTGAACAATTTTCGATTTTTGAGCAATACGATTTTTTAAATATAAATAGAGAAAACTTAATGCAACTTTAATCCATATAATCACCATAGAATATGTTAAGACTGGTAATATTGACTGAAATTGAATATTTTTCTCCTGCGATTATTAAACACACAATTTATTGTGCGAAAACATTCACGGGTGGTAGTAAATAAATTACACTATCTTTTTAGAATCCCAATACTTAAAACTGCATTCTTACACGCCACTAACTTCTCAATCGGTCAACATTGTGGCGTAACAAAGATTCGTTGCTCGTACCATATCAACTTACTTCTTTTTTGCTTATAAATGAAATGAAAATCTCAGCCAAATTCTATGTTAACAATTTGCAATCTTGCTTCCAAATACAAAAATGGCGATCAATTGGAAAAATGAATGAAGTCAAAATGTTGACGAGCACAGGAAATCCTTTGGGTTTAATTTGAACACAGAAAATTGAAAGGCTCTTTAGTCCTTGGGGAAACAAAACTCAAGCAGCTTAAACTTTACTTTTCTCTGTTAAAGAATGAAATTGAGCGCAAAAGGTCACTCAAGATCAATGTTGACTTTTATGGTGAGCATTGAACTCTCTCTGTATGAACAAGTCAGCCATTCTGCAAAGTTTTTTTTGAGTAAAAAGTAAGCAAATAGGAAGCAAAATGAGTTTTTTTGTTAGATGTTATTCAATACCTGACTCGAATTTTACAATGAACGGAACTACAAAGAGTACAAGTTCTACCGGAAGAACACAAGTGCAAAAATTGCCACTTGATTTTATCTGAACAAAATAAAGCTAATACGACGAGTCTTATGAAAAATCTGCTCTGTTAAGCAGCGTGTAGACTTAAGACTTGAGTGCATAATGCTTAAATTCAGTGTTTACAGCAGCGCTCTGTACTTTCTTGTCTCTTCAATTTGAAAATCAATTCTGCATATCTAAAACAGAAGCAGTTTTTCAGAATGCCAAAAGTCGGTTCAAACTTTCAACGCATAGCATTTTCTTATGGCGAAGCTCAACTCGGGATCGCTGACATCAAAGCAGAAAACGAACTCTGAAAAATTACTTGTTTCAGTGTTTCAGGCCGATTAGTTCTTCCCGCTCTTTTGAAATGAAAAAAGGATTAAAACTTTCTATATTATCATGGCCATCATATCTGAAAACTAAATTAACGTGCAAGAGCATATACGAGTTCAAAACAGTTTTTTAAAAAGTTAAAATATTCAATTTTTGTTTGAATTAATTTTGTGATTAGCTGCTTTCAAGTTTTGTTTTGGAAAGCTCAAATTTCGACAAAACTTGAATAACATTTCTTTAGCATATTGTATATGATGTAAATTTCGTATGCTGTCACTTCGTAAACTTGTATGCTGTGGTCAAAAAATCAAACATTTACAGCTCATATTCAAAACATGAGCCGATTAAGAGCCAAAATACGAGATAAGAGAAAGATCGGAAAAGAAAAAAGGAAAATAAACGAAATAAAAGGAGCGAAAGAAAAATTTACTTCTCAAAGTTGAGGTCAAGGAAATTATGCGTCTTTTTCCGGTTTTAATTGGACTCGAACAACTGCGCCTTGCTTAACAGTCAAAGGTCTTATTCTCTACGCAAAGTATGTCAATTGCTTACGCCTATTGAACTTTCTAATGCAGAAAGAATGAAGGAATGAAGAAAAACGAAAGAAAAACAAACGAATAAAAGGAAAGAAGTGAAGAACGGAAGAAAAAGACAACCATCTTTCTAACCCAAAAATATGCTTTTCAGGCCCTAATCGAGCTTGAACTCATGCATATTGCTTCACAGTCATAGGTTTAATAACAAGCGCTACCGACGCCTGTTGCTTTTGACTATTCAACTGACTACATACGCAAAATTTTGGTCACTGGTTTTTATCGTTAAAGCATATGAAGGTAGGAGCGCGGTTAACAATTGCGCTCAAGTGCGACTTGCATTTATAATAATAAATAGTTAGATGAAAGAGAGAGATTGAAATGAAGAAGGAATGAGTGGATAAAGAACCAAAGAAAGATTAAAACGATAAAAGGAAAGAGATGAACAGAAGAAAAAAAGATAACCAAATCTCACATTTTACCCCAGTACACTAAGCATCCAAATACTACCCTACTCGGGCTTGAACCCATGCCCATCGCTTCACAGCCATAGGTGTAATCCCCTGCGCCACCGATGTCTCTTGCTTTTGTCTATTCAACTGACTACATCCGCATATTGTTGGTTTTTGGCTTTTTGTTGCATTTTTTGTTAAGCTGCATTCTTAATGAGCACAAAAACATGTGCAGACTGTGAGCTCAAGCATGGTGGAGTAGGCTGCATGTTGCAGGATCGTTAAAACATGTGAAGGTAGGAGCTCTGTTAACCATTGCGCTCAAGTGCGACTTACGTTTGAAATAATAGACAGATAGATGAGCGGGAGAGAATGAAATGAAAAATGAATGAAGGAAGAAGGAACGAAAGGAAGATATAGAAAACGATTAAAATGAAAGATGGAGAACAATTGAAAAGGATAACCAAATCTCACATTTTACCCCAGTACACTAAGCATCAATTTCCTGCCCTACTCGGGCTTCAAACCATGCCCATCGCTTTACAGCCATAGGTGTAATCCCCTGCGCTACCGACGCCTCTTGCTTTTGTCTATTCAACTGACTACATACGCAAATCGTTGGTCATTGGCTTTTTGTCAAGCTGCATTCTTAAAGAGCACAAAAACATGTGCAGATTGGGAGCTCAAGCATGGTGGAGTAGGCTGCATGTTGTAGGACCGTTAAAGCATGTGAAGATAGGAGCGCTGTTAACCATTGCGCTCAACTGCGACTTACATTTGAAATAATAGACAGATTTTAATAATTAACTTCGTGGAATAAAATACACAAGGTAAAATTGAAAGCGTTAATATCAAAGATCTTCACTTCCAAACAAATTGAGGTACTAAAATGAACTCTTCAAGGACAAAAAGTAAAATATAGGCAAAACTTTGCTCTTTTTGCAACATAAAAGTTCAGCCAAACTGATTCGAAATCTTTCAAACTGTTAGAAATGTGACAATGCCAAGCTCAAAAATAAAACTGCAATTAGGGTTTTTCTGCATAAAAGAAGTTTTCAACGCGAGATTTGAAAAGTGCCTGACAACATTAAACATATTTTTTCAAACACATTTGTGCAAAAAAGGTATGCAATGAGTCGGGCAAGTGTAAAAGTAATAATTGAAGATTGATAAATTGAAAACACAAAACAAGTAAAATGGACAAAATCAGACATTTTAAAGAATTTGTTTGAGGAAAACGATTCCTGAAATGCTGTTTCTATTTTTGCGGAACTCATCACCTCCAACAATTGCTCAATGGAAAAGGATCCGGAGTCATTTAGAGAGGTTTCGCGTATACTTGATCAACTCGACTTAAATCAGAGGGCCTTGAAAAGCGTTCTATCACTTAATTAATTGGAAAGTCTGCCTCCTCTTTGCATTTAAATCAATGGAAATCAATTAGATGTTGATATTTACATAGCAATTGTATGTCTAAATCAAGCGTTTTTTGTTGGAAAAGCAAATTCAATATTTCTCTCAAGCTTATAAAACTACAACCAGCTGCAACTACTAAAATAGTTTACGCGCAGTAGTAATTCTTTGATGTTCTGAAAACTATCACAAATTTAAAATTTGTCGTGATCAACTTCAATTTTTTTTAAACGCAACAGAAGACAATGGTTTTTAAAACAGTCACCACCGTTTTTTAAAAACAGTTGTCGGAAAAGTCAGGCCAGCTGAGGTTTCTTACCTGCGACCAATTGTTCAAAAGAATAATTAAAAAATTGTCAAAAAATGAAATTCCAAGCGCAGTACCGCTAAGATTTTGTAATTTCATGGAAAAAAATTGGCAATCTCTTGAAAAATATCAATGGCACAACGCTCGAAAAAAAGGAACTCGTAAATCCTTGTTTCTTTTTTTGTGTTAGTCAGTAGTTCGAATTTACGGCTAATATTGAGCAAAATATCGAATTCTACTGCACCTCGTGTTATCTTTCCGACACGCATCGTCTTGAAATTTCCCATCAATTCTTACGTCGAGTCTTTTACTGACCTCACAAATTGTGTTTTGTTAATAGATGTTTTTCGCCAATTAACCTGAATCAAGGAAAAATAATCCCTCATAAAAACGACGAGAAAGAAAATAAAAATGACAGATCTGTTACTAATAATAGAACACTGTCCCAAATAGTCGAAAAGTGCGTTTGGAATCAGATGATCGATTATTTCGACTGAAACAAATTATGGCCGCCACTACAGTGTGCTTATCTTCAGCATCATTCAACGTAAACAGCAGTAGTTTTTTGCATTGAGATTGTGACTGAGATTTTGACAAGGAAGCTTGCACTTCTGATATCTCTTGAATTGACATCAGCATTTGATACTGTCAAGTTTAAAGTTTTACTCAAATTTTTGGGGGAAAAGCCTTTAATTGAAGTCACAATTCGCGAGTCGCTGCTGAGAATGAGCTACAAGATTACTGTTAAAAAGAAGCCAGAGTTTCACAGGGTTCGACTTTGGAGCCAGTGCTGTTTTCATTATATTTGACACTGCTTTGTAAATTTTTAAATGCAACTGGAGTCATCTATCAGTTCTATGCAGATGACAACCAATTTATCTTTGAGTTAGATCACAACATATTCTTCATAAATTTAAATTCGAAAAAAAATAATTGTTATGTGCAAGTTGAAATTAGTTAAAAACAGCAGCAAAACTGCTATGACGTCTACTGACTCCTCATCATTACTTGAAACTGAGTTACCAATGAGAAGCTCATTAAATTTATTGGGCTTTTAGACAACAAGCTGACTTTTAAAAACACGTGAACCGCGTTAGACAGTGTTATATACAATTAAAGAAATTCTATTCGATTCGAAAGTTTTTGGGTCAAAAGCAAAAAAAACTTGCATCTTGTTTCGTTCCTTCAAAACTGGATTATTGTTATGTTGTAATTCAATTGAGTAAGACACTTAACAGAAAGCTGAAAAAAAACAATATTTGGCTGCAAGGTTTGTATTGCATTCTTCACAGAAAGTATCAGCAAAACATTTGCTCAAAAAGTTACACTGGTTGCCTATTGAACAAGAGGTTCTTTCTAAATTGTTAGCACTCATGTTTACAGTTGATAAATCGATGGCTCCTATCTATATAAATAACTCATTTCAAAGGAATACGACATCTTGGCGACCTTCACATCAGAAGCTGTTTGGAGTCCCGAAATACTCGTCAAACGCAAAGAGAAAAGTTTCAGTTTCAAGGCGCTAAGAGATGGAATGAGTTACCTGATTACTTATGAAGCGCAAAAACTTTCGAAGAGTTCAAGTAGCTGCTGAAAGCACTTATCCTGTCAAGCCTTTTGATTTTTGACAACTTTTGGGCATGGAAAGAGTGGCTAAGGTTTATCGTCATCAAAAGTGTTGCTTGGTGTTTCGCTAAAAAATTGATTTAATTGTTGTTTGGTCTTGCCGTTTTTTCCTATTGCGTTCATTTGCGGTAAATTATTCCAAAGATTAAAGTTTATTTTTTAAACAATTCAGTGCCCCAGCTGTTTACTGGTCCGGCTGAACAAAACAGTTTTCCACAGTTCTCTTATTTCGTTAGAGCTCAAACTTGGCGAAAATTATTTGCTCAACATCAAGGGAAAATTTGTGTAAAAAAACATCTGCACGCTAATCTATTTCAAAGTCACCTCAAATTAATTTTTCTTTTTATACCATGGATGTTACGTGGGTTACATTGAGGCACATTGTGCTTAGCTTTTCTATTTGAAATCTCACTTCATTATTACAGCTGGCTTTCTATTTTCTAAAAACCTTGCCAAAAATTCTGTTGAGTCATCAGAGCCACCATGCCTCTTAACCTGTTTTGAACTGCTTATTGAACCTGTATTGAATTACTGGTGATTTTGAATTGAAAGCTGTTGCTAAGTCGAGAAATCTAGCTATAAGATTGTGTGATGCAAACATATTCGTCAAATTGGAACAATGCCTGATCATTGGATTTGGTTTTCGTGAAACATTACGGGAATTCATTTGAAATTCTGTTTGCAGAAAGAAACCCTTCCATTTGGTCTTGCAAAAAGTTTTTTCCGACCGACTCGCGACAGAAAAGAACAAATAGCACCCGTACCTAAGGTTCAGTGACGATCATTACTGATTCAGAACAGTTTCAGAGAAATTTCAATTTTTAGTACTGATTCAGAAGGATTTCGGGCCCAACTGTGGAATTATTTCTGAATTTTTCTGAATCAGGGCAAAATTCAGAGAAAATATTATGTATTCTTCTGAATCAGAAGATAATTCAGAATGAATCACTCAATTAGATCTGAATCAGACAAATTCAGTGCACAATGTGACCTGGATTAGACTCTGACGTTCGAAATTTCATTAATAATCAGGTTTGGCTAGTTGGAGTGAAAAAGAAATTACAAGTTTCTCCATTTACAATCAAATGTGCGAATTCCTTTCTTGTTGATTTTTAGATAACATATAATACAAAAAGCTATATTCGTTTTTCTTAATTCGTCGTTACTCAGCTATCAGTTCAAATTGGCATTTTCACTGGCTATCAGTTCAAATTGGCATTTTAACTGGCTATCAGTTCAAATTGGCATTTTAACTGGAAAATTTGGGCAGAAAAACCAAAAAGGCTCTAATCGGCGGGTCTCACACAGTTCCTGTACTAAAATTAGACAAATTGAGCGGTGGGTGAGTTAGCAATAAATTGTGCATTTAAGCCCAACTTTCTCCCGCAGTTTGTCCCACTTTTATTACCCGTATCAGTAGGCGTCTAATCAGGTGGAGGCAGGGCATGTGGGGTGAATTAACAGTGCACAACAGATACACACCCCAAAATCATCTTAATAACAGCCATCCTTATTACACACGGCCAGTGAACCTCTGAGGTTGACACCGATTCAGCCGACAGCTTAATTAGAAGAAAACCTACATTATTTTGTGCTGTATAAATGACGCATGGTAAAGGAAAATAGTAGGAACTGTACCTATGAACTACCCCCCCCCCCCACCCGATTCGGTTATAACTCTCCATGATCGATCACTTTAGCCTTTCATAATGGTATGAAAAATTGTAATGGATAGTCCTACCAGTTAGTATGGTTCATGCAAAGTTAAGAAATTGACAGTTTATATTCAAGTGGGTTAGGACTCAGGGCTTGACCCACAGGAGAAATCACTGCGTCAATGAGCAGCAACGGCAATTTGTCATGCCATGTTGTAATCGAAGCATGAATCGATAATAGCATAGAATTAGCCCAGTAACTAAACTCGATAATCAATTGATTGTCGATCGACAAGTAAACAGAGAAATTTTCTGTTGCCATCGTCATCAAAAGAATGAAAACAAAGTTTACTTCATAAAAATTCCATTAAAGGTGCTTCAGGCCAAATCTTCAAAATATGGTCATTAGATATTGCCATCTTCTGAGCTACTAGACAAAACCAATAAAAAGACAATATCGAAGGGATCATAATACTTGGTGCTGCAATTGGTAGTTCAAGATACGTGTCATCTTGTCTGCAAAAAAGAGTCGAAAAATTGTCTTTGCTGCTAACGTTTTTTGATTATCTGGATGACCCTCAATGCACACTGAATTTTGAGGTTTTGATTGGGTTTGGCAAAAAATAATCACTCATTGAGATGCAAAACACTTCGGAAAACGAATTGAATGCTTTACAAATCTTTGATAATTTCCAAAGTGAGATATTGGAAAATCTCATTGGTACCCCTTTTCGGAAGACACTTGGTTTCGCGCGAGCCTCTAAGTTTGTCATGCGTGGGTGTTTGAAGGTCCATGGATCAGTTAAGAGCAGATTATATTGGTTGTTTCTTCAGTCTCACGTCCTGTTGGTAAAATATCAGATATTCAACTGAAAGAACAAAGCTCTTCCAAACAATTGGCTGATGGCATTTCTCATCTTGAAGTTGCATGTTTCACTCAAAAGAACACTCAGGGGAGGCCAGCGACAACAACTCTCTAGTTTGTGAAAGACAAACAGGCACGGGAGAGAGAAATCCTTCGCCTATTGTCGCGCTGTCACTTCCACAAGCAGTGGCCTGACTAGCAGCTCCTCCTATCTCAGCTTTAGGCATTTGAAAGCGAACAAATTTCGAATCAGTGTAAAATAAAGCCTAGGAATTCCGATAGAAAGTGTCAGTACTGCAAACAAACCAGGAAAACTTGACATATTTTGTGGTTACTTTTGAGGAGATAGCGTAAGTCAACTTTTTTGATGGCAATTCGCAAACCTGTTCTGGAGAAAAAATCGATTCCTCATAGCAAAAACTGACCAGGTGATCTTTGTACCTTCATGGAAAGCTGGCCAACCCGCTGGATTCGGCGTTACAAAAACTTCGTCGCAGCAATCAAACAATTTCTAATGAGGCACAGAAGTCAGGCAACAACATTGAAATTGCTGAGGAGAGGAAGTACAATGCTCATTACTCGAAGTGCGAGGAATAGGGAATTTTAATCATTTCTATTGAAGTGCAGGGTGGTTTCTTGTTGTATTTCGGAAAAGACTAAATATGCTGACCGTGCTATCGGTTAACTGTAGTTTCTGTTCTCAGGAATTAACGGTGGCTTACAGTAGTTTGTCTCAGTCCTTATCAATAGTTGTTATCAGACCATACGGTTCTATGCGTTTGACAAGGAGGTCGATTTGATGCATATCTCCAGAGTTGACTTATTAAAAAAGAAAGCTCCCTTGTGACGAACCTGTGATATTTCTTCTTCCACCATTGCAATTTCGTCAAAAACAAATGCCAATTTTATCAGGTTCCAACAAAGCAGTTGAAGCGAATGAACGTTCCTGTTTCTCGATTCAACATTTTTTTAATGCTACAGTCTTGAAGAGTGAAATGACACTTCCAACCAGAGTGCGAATAACACCGTGAGTTTTTAAAATTTGGTGGTAGTGATTTACTTTTTTCTGAAAAAATCATGATGATTAAATAGAGCAACAATTATCGTCGATTTTTACTGTTCTTAAATTTTACTTGAAAAACAGATAAACTATCAAGTGTTCCAAAATCAAAGAAAAAAATTGCAGAAAGCAACCAGAAGAACTAAATTATCTCACAGGGACCCTAAACTATCGAACAGAAGCTCAGATGCAAAATGAATCTTTGAGAATGACACACAATTTCAAAATTTCAGTCTAAAATATGGGTAAAAAGCAATCAACATTGCACCAACATGTGCCCAAAAGCACGAATAACTACAGTTATCTTCGAAAGAATGTCAAACAATATTTTTTATTACATCATTTTGATACATCATTGTTTCTTTGAAATTGTCGACAAAATGTTGAAACAAATTGTGTAGAAAAAAAACAAGCTATGTTATCTGAAACTTCTGACCGATAAGCTTTTTGCATCGGGCTTATTTGATGTTTCAATTTCAAATATATGACTTTGAGCATGTGTTCAGAAAATTCTGCGGAAGAATCGATATATGCATGAAAATCTTGCATGACGCATCAGCAAACGAACCTTAAGGTGATTAGAACAAATATGAGCGCATTTGCATGCATTAGGACTGGTGAAAGCTACGTGAAAACAAGTCCTGCAGCCGTAAAAGAAATATCTGGTACCGTAATCGGGACATGTTTTGAATAAAATCACTAAATAAAACGCTGCTCAAAATCTGGATTTAGTTTAAATCCAGAATCTTTTATTAGTATTCCAACATTGCTAAATGTTACTTTAGCCAGAAGATGTTCAGATCTTTCGTAGCCTCAGAAAAAACGTAGCAGTAGAAAGAGTGCCAGATCTTGCGGACACAATAAGTCGGTCACAGTTTCAACCAAAATTGAATGATCTTTAAGATCCCCGAATTTCAAACTGTTGTTCTGTTTCTGGTTCTGCTCTGTTCTCAACAAGCAGTGAATCTTAATCGAAGAATGAAAAAATCCATCTAAACTTCCTTTCGCTTCCTTTCACACCTCCTCTGCCGCTACAAAAAGAAATCTACACCACTCGGGAACGAAGCTTCCTGCATTTCTCTAGTGTTCACTTACATTTGACAGCGTATTTGACATTAGTTTCAAATATGGACAGATCAGACAAACTGAAAATATCAGATAATCAACTGCAAGAAGAAAGCTCTTTCAAAACAATTGGCTGATGGCATTTCGCATCTTTAAGTTGCATATTTCACTCGAAAGAAAACTCAGGATGCCAACGACAACACCTTCCTCCAGTTTGCGAAAAACAGGTACGTGAGAAAAACAGGCACGTGAGGAGCTAGCAGCTCCTCCCATTGCTCCTTTGGGCATTTGAATGCGACCGAATTTCGACTTAGGTGTAAAATACAGCCTAGGAATTCCGATATATGAAAATGAACGCAAGTGTCAGTATTGCAAACCAGAAACACTAAAAATCTTTTATGGTCTCGAAGTTCCTTCTCACAGAAGAGGAGCCAGTATAGCTGCATTCGGCGTTACCATAGCGTCATCGCAGCAATCGATCATAATTTCTAATGCGGCACAGAATTCAGGTTTTGCCATTGATATTGTTGAGGAGCGGAAGTACAATGCTCATTACTCGCTCAGTACAAATCTCAGTGTGAGGTACAGCGGACTTTAATCATATCCCTTGCTATTTAAGTTCTGCGTGGTTTCTTTTTACATTTAGGAAAAGACTAAAGATACTGGCCGTGCTATCGGATAATTGTACTTTCTATTCTGGGGATTAACAATTGCTTAGTAAATTGTCTCAGTCCTTATCTTTAGTTGTTATCAGAGCATACGGTTCTATGCTTTTGACAAGGAGGACGATTTGATTAAAATCTCCAGAGTGGACTTATTAAAAAAGTTCTCTTATGACGAACCTGCAATTGTTTCTTCATACGGCATCGCAGCTTCGACAGAACAAAACCAGTTTTATTATGTTTCACCAGCAGTTGATGCGGATGAACTCATTGGATGAACGTTCCTCTTTCTCGATTCAACAACTGTTTAGTGCTGCAGTCTTGAAGAGTGAAATGAAACTCCAAACAGAGTGCAAATAAAGACATTAGATTTTAGAATTTGGTGGAACTGATATACTTTATATGAAAAAACCATGCTGCTTAAATGAAGCGAAAACTATCGTCGAAATTGTTTTTCTTCCATTATACCGTGATCTTAATCTTTACTTTGAAAACAGACAAACTGTCTATTGCTCTAAAATCAAATGAAAAATTGAAAAAAGCCGAAAACTAACTAAAATAACTTACAGGGACCCTAATTTATCTAACAGAAACTCAACTGCAAAATGAAGCTTTAAGAATGACAGACATTTTTTTAAATTTCATTCTATAAACGCGTGCAAAAGCACTTAACATTGCACCAACATGGGCCAAAAACAAGAATAACAATGTTTTTATTAATTTGAAACCTCATAATTTAACACCTTATGCTCATAAACAGATTCAAGAAATTCAAAGAGACAGATAAGAAAGCAGAATAATCAGGTTGAAAAGAAACCTTTCATTTTTACCCAATTTAAAAGCTTATTTTGTTTGCTCGCATTTTAATTAGATTTCTGATGTATTTTAATTAAAATTCCGGATTTTCTTCTAAGGGGACAGCATTGATAATTATAAGTAAAAAAGAAAGCAACCCTTTCGCAATGAGACCAATAAAAACAATACCAGACAGTTGCAGAATCTCCAGCGAACGCTCAAAATAGAGAACTTTTGGTAGTCTTAAATAGGGTATAGGATGCCGTTCACGCAACAAAAACAGCTTCTGCATTAGTCAATTTAAATGCGCGTCATTTACCATTGCAACATACTTGGTCTTAACTTGACTCTTCACAATTGTGAACGTGCAATGCTTCTTTTCGAAATAATGAAAAATTTTATGTTATTTATTCGCAATCTGCAAAATTAAAATTCACAGCCTGGAACTATTTATATGGAGACAGTTTGTATATTTTTTATACAGGTTTCTCACGACTTCTGCTTCAATTTTGTTCTAAATTTCAGAAACTTTTTCTTCTAATTTTTCTCAAAAACTCGCAACCGCTGCTTCAGCCCATAAATTTTTAATAAGATTCAGATCTGCACTGTATGCTGACCATTTCAGTACCTTCAACTCGTTTTAATGGAAAGAGGGCCATAATCTGCATTTATGCGCACGAGCATCATCTTGTTGAAAAATAATGTCCAGGAAATGCATTTTTTCCTCGTACAAATTCCAAATTACCGGAAGCCTTTAGCCTATTTGTACACTTAATAAACACTTTCCGTCCACTGATCCTTTTGCACCCAAAACATAAGTGATCGTTTGTCCAAACTCAAATTTTTTGTGTTTCTTTTTTCAAGAAATCTTGTTCCATTTCTTCAAAAAACTCAAACAATTCCGTCGCTGAAGATGCGCACCCTTGTTTCATCAGTAAAAGCAACCTTCTGACAGAAAAAGTGATAGTTCTTGAGGATATTGACACGCCATATTGAAAGAAAACACTTGCTTTTCTCCTTCAAACTGACTTTTTGGCAGCATTTCTTGAAAGAAAACATTTTTTGAGAATTCGTCTAACTATACTTCTAGAAATTGTATCGTACCAAGAGAGAGAGAGAGAGAGAGAGAGAGAGAGAGAGAGAGAGGTAAAACGTCGGTAACAAAGAGTTTTTTTTAATTTTGGGGATTTGTCGCTCAAACTTTGGGCCTCGAAACTGTTATTTTTCAAGTAACGTTTGTATGCATACTGTGCACTGGATCTCGATTTCAAGTTGAATTGCTTTTGTTTTTCGTCCATGGAAAACCGAGATCTAGTAGCGTAACAACTTGGCAAACGGTGAAAGAACAAAGCGGTTTAACCATCTTTTCTGTTTAGCCGCAGGAAATGAGAATAAAATTTCTCTTAAACCTTTACATTTCAAAACATTTTTCAAGCTGTAGCTAAAATCAAGCTTATGGAGCACCAAGCATGCTTTAAAATCAGAAATCATGCTGTACGTAGCCTTTTGGTACCATAGTATAAATGTGATAGCATTTATGCCAAACTTCAATTTATCCAAGTTCAAGCATTCCAAGCCTAAGCTTGAGCAACAATGAGTTTCCATATTTAGCTAATTGGAACTCTGATTGTAAAGACAATTTTGTAATGGTTATGCGATTCTGCTTGCAGCCACTGAGAACCTATGGCATTTATCGAGAACCGCGAAGCGGTTAGAGATATAAAGTCAGAATTTCGAGGTTCATTCAGCAGAGTCACGTAACCATGCTTAAAACAAGTAAAAAGCACGTTCTTTTTTTAAAAAAGAAACCACCGTAGTGATCTTGGTTACGCGTTAAGAACAACATAAGCAAGTAGTGTAAAAGTAATTTCAATGCATCAAGAAGAGGTTCAATAAAAAATAATACCCTCAAGTGAACTTAAAATTTTTCCATGACAAGCTGCCAAAAGTAGCTTTCCCTGGGTCCTCTCGTATTTATTTAGAAAATTTGCAATTTTGTTAAAGCAATTAATTCATCGCCGAAGCTGTTCTTTAGACATTTGATATTAACACGAGTTCTTCTAGTTCTTCTTAAAATGATGAAAGTCAACGGAAGTCAACTTCTGGCTAAGCAGGAACTTCTGGCATATTAACTTCTGGCACTGCAGACTTTCGGAATTTTAAAATGTGCGCGTGGGTGTTTTAATTGCCACTTTTGGCTAAAAACACTCATATTTTAAGAAACGCCTTCTTCATTAATTTCGGCCAGTCGATATAGAGAGATAGCTTTGACAATATATAATTTCACCCATTTGTCACTTTGGGAGGGCGAGTGAAGGAAAGAGTGGGTTACGACTAACAATTAACACCTTGAGGGTAAGAGACATAGTCTATGGTGGACATATAACTAACTAATTTACTAACTAACTAGGGCTGGTGCGTCTGATGAAATGGGGGGGGGGGGAGGGCGCGTGGGTTATTATGGTATGGATGGATGATGTACGTGTTGTATTGGAAAGGAGGAAAAATAAGAGAAGAACTATAGAAAGGAGAGAAAAGAGAGGGAGGGAGTGAATATATAAGAGCCTTAGTTGATAGTAATATCATCAGATGATACGACATTATGTAATAATGATGAATTATTGATTAACCAACTCCCCCAACCCACTTTCTTTATTCCACTTTGTCTTTTGTATAATCCGCCTCAAACTGTATTACTATCTATGTATACCAACAGTTCCACAGAGCTTATACTAACCAGCTAGTATACCCCCTACCACCCCCCCCCCCCCGCAACAACCGCGTGCACCCAAATCTATTCCCTCACCCGTTACCCCTCTCTCTTTACAGCAACCTCTATCCCCCGATTCCCAATAACAGAATGGTGATTATTTTGGAATGAACTGGGAAAATTGGGAATGAAAAGTAAGTTGCCCGATTTGCACCCTTCCTTCTTTCTTCCCTATCTTTTACTCTTCCTCCCTCAGCATCATCTATTCTTGTGGAAAGAAAGGAATGATAGCGAGAAAACAATCGGGCTATACTAATACCAGACAATCCGAAATCGCTAATTAGTCAAGCAGATGAACAAAACCTGAAATCTAGCAAAATTCTTGCAGTTTGCTCCTGCAAAGCGATAACTGCTACTTTTAGTTTTTACTGACAAAAGTTGAACGGTGTAAATCTAGGGGGGGGGGGGGGGTCTAAGGGGAGCAGAAATGATTTTATTCACGGTAATTCAAATTATTTATTAAAATTTGTTAACTCAACTACTTTTTATAATATTGTACGAGTAAACAGCCAAACTGCGCTTGCAAATAACTACGAATTTCCGCCACTCTTTCCGCAAAACAAAACGTTTTCGCAGAAGCATAATAAAACAATAATGTCCAATTCCATCTACGTATTCTAGGTTAAGAAGAAACTCCAGCAAAAAAATGTTTTTATACTTTTTAGTAAAAAATGTATAGGTATACCTATACATTTTTACTAAAAATTCTGAAAGTAATTTTTTGCTGGAGTTTCTTCTTACCCTAGAATACGTAGGCGGAATAGGACATTGTTTTTTATTATGCCTCTATGTTTTAGTAATGGATTCCTTCATCCTTAGCAGAGCAAAAGACATGACTTAATTTTTGGCAAAAAAATCCGCAGCCAGAACCGTCTCAAAAAACATTAAGAAATCGATTAAAAATTGCTACTAACTAAACTTTCAGAGCAAAACAACTAGTGTCACCATATTGGCACAACAGACGACAGCAGCAAAAAAAATGAAAAATTACCCATATAAGCCCCAAATTGGCCAAAAATAATGTTCAAAGCTGTTACTAATTAACTGCCAAAGAAATTATATTTCAGTAATCTTTGTCAAAATGAGATTACTTTCACGGAGATTATACTAAATCAAAACATTTTTCGATGCGCAAAATTACAGGACCTGATGTCCAAAAATCATAAGAGATAATGATTGTTACCCAGGTAAAAAAAACAGGACCGCTCGCTTGTTCTTTGCGTGGCACAGAATTTTCCACATTCGCATTTGAAATTTTAATCAAAGTAAAATTTCAGAAACGTTTGTTTTAGCATGAAACATTGTTTTCATTAATCTGTTACAGAAGAAAATAAATAGCTGAAGTTTAAAACAGAAACAACAGGGGAAAACATTTGTGTTTTCAGAGGAACCAAAGAAGCCTGAGTGAGATCCCTTCAATTACGAAATACTTTGTTGCACTCAAATTATGATTAATACTATCAAAGGTTTTCGCCTAAAACGTGTTGCGATACCTTTAATCAATTATTCAACTAAACACGATACCTTTAATTATGTATTCTTCTGCATTATGCACGACTTTGATTCAGCTTCACCAATTCTTATCCACAACTCCTTGAAAAATTGCACACCAATTTTTACAATTCTAAATTCAAATTGACGACTTCTGATACAAAGATAATTATTTTTCATAATCTCTAATTTTCAGAAAACTTTTGGTCTGAAACGTTTTAAAATAAATTCAAGCTGAATCTAGATAATCGGAAACGAACCCCAAAAGCATTAACCAATCTGAAGCTTAACGTAACGTGTACTCAATGAAATCCATTTCAATTCAAGCAGTTTCTAGTACTGGCGTAACATGTTTTTTCAGATATGCAAAATACTGGAAAAGGAGACAATCATATTTGGATATATGTCAACTATTTGAATTTTGTGGCTTTCATTTCGTGGCTTTCTTTATCAACCGGACAAAATTGTCTCCATTTTAATAAAGTTTTTTCTTACAAAATCCCTAAACCTTGTCTTGGCAAAACGAAAGAATTAAAAAACACGTTGTAGTCAAATGAATTTGGAGAGCCAAATTATATAAACAAGAGGCAAAGTCAAGTTGAACGAATCAATCTAGTTGAGAAACTCATAAAGATAGCAAGACGAGTTCTGGATTGAAACTGAGGCAAAGAAAGAACCAACAACATAAAATTTTGACTTAAGTAATTGATTTCATGACTGCTGATGTGTACTGCTAACGATAAAGCAGAAGGGGTTACAAATGAGAATGAAATGTTAATTTTACTATTCGAAACCCGAGGTTTTAAAGTAATCGAAAATCAAGTTAACACACAGATTGAGCTAAAAACGCTAACGACACAGTCACATCACGTGATAAAAATAGTTAATAACAAAAACCACGATGCAGACGTCAAGAGATGGCAAAAACTAGCAAATGTGATTTCGTTTTCAAAACAGGTGGCGTTTCACTTATTCTAAAATCTGTAAAAATTTTATACTTTAGAAAGAACTAAAAATAACAAATAAAGCATAATAATGAATATCTAGGACAAAAGCTAGGACAAAGTAGCAAGAACAAACGAAATAATTAAGAAAGCTCAGCTTTCTACTTCACATACAGAGCTTTTCATTCATATGACAACACTGAAATAGATGGGGAGTTTTGGTAGCTTACATACCTGTGAGTCTAAAAAAACTCTGAGGCAGCTTAAGAAATAGTAAAATTTTTGCAGTAGTTATGATTTCAGCATACCGAGAAGGGACATATATTATAATTATGAGCAGCAAAATCTAAAAAACTCAAAGACCCAAAAAAAATATTAAACTGGATAGAACCATAGACTACGCACAAGAAGGTTCAAAGAGAAGACTACATACTTTACTAAAGAGCATCTGAACCCTCATAACAAAATGTGTTTCGGACAAAAGACAAAGTTTTCAATAGGGATTTTTTTTTTAAGTGTAGACAAAATTTTTTTTAAAAACGACGTAAAAAATATTAAAAACATAGAGTGCCGGAACAATTGCAATCTGAACTGTTTCCAATTGCTATAATTTAAAACTCAAGAAAAGTGTCAGCAACACGAAGGAAAAAAATGTCAGAAAAAAATTAAAAAATAGAATGTTCGGCCTTTAAAAACGTCTCGTTTCTCAGTAGGTAATCTCCATTAGCATAAATGAAATTGAATGCACACACAACGGACTCATTTTGATACTTGTTGCATTTTCATAACAATCGTGAAGAAGTCAAATAGTGAAATAGGGAAAACACAAAGCAGCAGTGGAAGCGCAGCAAAAGAAAAAAACTCGCAAAAATCTTACTTCTCTCTTATCTCAGAAAGAGCTGTCTGCCCCATGACAAATAATGCATTTTCTTTAACCTGCTCTGCTTCAGTGTAACTACCCATTCTACTAATTGATGGGCTATCTCAAATTTGACTTCCAAATGCCCTAATAATCGTCGAAAATTAAGTCTTCAAAAGAGACTGCACCCAAAAACAACCTAAATTACATCAAATTGTAACCCAATAATAGCTGACTGAATACGCGGATCAGCTCCCAACAACTAATAATCCTTGTTTTTGAAATAACACAAATGAGAAAAATTTCATTGGTGGCATAAAAGGTGATAAACTTTTGAAAAATGTTGGAAACTAACTGATTTTTTACTCAGAATCTCAGCCTAGTCCAAAAAGTACAAAATGCAGAATGGGTCATTGTCGATTAGTGTTCAGTCAGTAGCGCATGCGGAAAAAGTACATGATATCACTAAAACTTAAAACTGCTCTCAGTTTTCAGGTTCGATATGAAAAATCTTTATTTTTTCTCATTTTTCAACTTTTTTCAACAATTAACCATTAATAGACAGATCTCAAATGAATTTCCCCTGTTTATCAAGATTTAAACAGGGAATTAAGACAAATAAGGTTCAATGGAAAGTTATGTTAACACAGGTGAGGGACGAGTCACGAATTCATTAAAACGTCTAAAATTGGCAAAAAAATTTGTGCCAACTTTTTTTTCAAAAAACTCAATTTTGTTTGCGTATATCTGTACTATTTGGAGGCAATGACAAAAAAATCTTATCCAAAACAACTATATTCCTAAAATTTCTCCAAACTTATCCAAAAAAGCTATATTCCTAAAATTTCAATTTTTAGCGAAAATCTAGACGCAGAATACTTCAAATTGATACCACATATGCTATGCTGGGATGCACTCAAAAGAGTCTGAACAAAAAGAAAAAAATGGGCTAGCATAAAATTTCTATTTTTTAAAAAAAATGTGAGAACAATCAAAACCAACTGAATATTTTGAAGCTTTGAAATTAATTCAGAATTTTCTCAGATGTATTCTGAATCCAAATAATCGTTATTCATATCCTGTCTACGTAACCCGTAAAAGAGGTTACCTGAACAGTTCAGACTGAAATTTTAATGGTTCAAAAATATTATGTGATTTAAGCTTGCGCAGCATTAGTTATCCCACGTCATTGAATGCTTAAATTGCACATAGATTACCATTACCGGCAATGTTTTCATTACCGAACATGCTTTCATTAAAAAATTGATTCTTATTTGTTTCAGCTCAGCTATTAATTATCTCTTCCTTCCATTCATTAAGAACCATCGTAGCCAATGGCTCCATTAAATTAAGAGTGAAAATTGATTTTCAATTGAAATTATGCAGCCTTCAATTTTTAAAGAAAGCAAAAAGGAGTCAATGAAAGTCCCTTGTAAACTACAAGAAACTAAACAGCAAACGAAGAAAACTTTAATTTTGAGATGGTTCAATATGCTTTCAAAAGTCATTTCAATCTATTTTTATATATGTTTATAACGCACGCTTGTGTAAAGAAAAACATTATTATTAACCGAAAAGTAGCAGAACAAGCTGATTTCTACAATTCATCTACCAGTTGAGTAAATAGGTTCACCGAAAATTTCCTATTTCCAATGCGCATTTCATTCTTTGTTGATTGTACCATAATAATCTAGATAAAGAGCTAACTATTATTATCATTATTACAATTTGCTTTTATTTGATCAAAATGCAGTTCCCCAGATGTTTGCACTTGAAGTCGCAGATTGAGATGGTCAGAAATTAATAGAATTAGTGCATTCGGCTATTGAATATTATTCTTAACTTTGACTGCAGATGAAATGACTCGAAAGGGCAATTTTAACACACGTAAAGCAGACAAAAGAACACGTTTAGTTGTTGATAGCAAAATCTTTATAGCAAACCTCACCATTGCCGGTAACGCCTGAACATAATCTAAAAATAGCTTCGTCACCTAATTGCTCCAGCTGCGCTCTTATATTATTCTTTTTTCTTGTCTTTAGCAAATTCTATATGCCCGTTTTTTGTCATACTGATTAATAGAATTTTTTTAAAAAAGAAATGGCCATACTTCAGTTTCCAGGATAAATACAGAATGCTTTATTATAAAATATTTGAACGTCAATTTTTACGGCTGAGCTCTTAATTATCTTGTCGCTCAACTCATTCAAAACCGTCATAACCAATGGCTGCATTAAATTAATAGAGTGGCCATATTGAATTTGAAAGTGGCCAGACTTCATTTTTCAGGATTTTTTGTTTTCAAAATCAATCTTAGAAATATTTGAAATCAAATTTCCGCAACAATTTTTTTTCAGGACCCATCTGTCCAATTTTTTAAAAGATATTTACAATTTGCATTTAGAGGGAAACTGACTCCCACCCGGCCAGAAACTGACATCCAGGATGAAACGTTTCACACAATTTTTAAAAAAATACGGTAATTGTAGTAGCAAATCTAACCACGTAATGCGCTGGAGAAATTATCAGTGTAAACATCTCAACAAACTAGGAAAGTATTTCTCGTTTATTGAAAAATTGTACCAGAAAAACAACCAAAAGTCTGTTGAAAATCCATGTTTCAGTTCCGAATAACAGTCATAAAATTCAAATAATTAAAAAAAGAACTGCAAATTATTAAGGAAAACAAACATGAGAGAATTTTCCAAGCAACTCTAAACTATACTAGTATCTTGCAAAGAAAAACTCGAACGGTGTTTTTAAAAACAGATATTTGCGGAGTGACGTAAAATGCATGATTTTCAATCTATCTTTTAACGTAATAAAGGAGCAAAATAATATACAGTGCAAAAAGGTCTATATGAAAGTCCATTTGTAAAATGCAAGATACTAAACAGTGAATGAAAAAGTTTCAATTTTGAGATAGTTCCATAGGATTTCAAAAGGTATCCAAGAATTTCCAAAAGCATTAATCATAGATATAAAGTCACCAAAATCGTGGTAGAAAAAAAAAACAAAATCTGGCTAACCAAGGCAAGATCTTGCCATGGAAAAAAGCAAGGGAGTATTAGGATATGTACAAAACTTTTGTCTATTATTGCATATGTTTCAAAAGGCACGCTTTTGCCACATCATTAACCGAAACGTTGCAAGAGAAGCTAAGTTTTAAAATTTATCCACCAGTTGTGTGAAGTAGTCCATCGAAGCAATTTTATCGCAAAGTAGGCATTCTTTGTTGATTGTTCCATAACTATCAAGATAAAGAGCTACCTATTAAAATTATTATTACAATTGTTTTTTTAATTAATCAGTGTTCTGTTCCTCAGGTGTACGCACTCGAATAGCTGAACGTTGAGACAGACAAAAATCATTAATTTCAGCGAATTCGACCGATTTTTTAAGCTTGGCTGCAAATGAAATGATTCAAAAAGACAACTTCAACACACGCGAAGCAGAAGAAAGAACATCTTAACCCCAAAACAGTTTAATTACTGATATCGAAATCTTTATTGCAAACCTTACCGTCGCCAGTAACGCCTGAATATATTCTAAAGATAATTTTGTCTCTTAATTGCTGTGGCTGCGTTCCTATTTCATTTTTTCCTTTCTATAACAAACTCTATATGCCAGCCAGTTCTTTGCAATTCTGAGGGAGATTTTCTAAAATCGAAACAGCCAGACTTTGGTTTTCAGGAAGATTCTAATTGAAATTCAATGTTAGAAATAAGAAATTAAAGATGCGACGTTTGAAATCGAATATTAACTTCGGTCCCTTATTTCAATGCATAACTGTCCGTTCTCATTAAACGGAAGCCAAGATAAATACAGTTTGCAATTAGAGGTAATATAGAAAATAAAAGGTAATTCTTTGATGAAGTGAAGCAATTTGAAAGGAGAAGAATTCAACCTTTTCGATTACTGACATCCCCTCCCCCAGTTATGTTATTCATCCCTCGTTACTTAATAAAAGAACGTAGCAAATAACATGGGCCTACTAAGTTGGGGGGAAGGGTGGTCACAACGGAAAACATGACTTGGCGATTTTAATTAAAATGCCCAACAAATTGCAATAAGCGGCACAAGACAAAACCCAATTACTAGTTTCCAAAACTAAGCGCCGAAAGGCTCTCTACAATCAAAACTGAGATAATTTAAGGTCATTATTAAGAGCCCCTAATCAGTAATGCAGTATAAGCCAGGCCAGAATCATTGCATTCCCTTTACCCGAAAGCCCACCCCCCCCCCCCCCCCCCCCCGGATTTCGCACATCTTCAAACGTTGAGAAAGAGTTCGCATACTGTCTTAGATAAAGGTTGCCAAAACTGTTCTCACGGGGGGGCGGGGTTCAAAATGGTGAGGTCGAGAAGCTGAGTTAGTTAACTAACCTGTGATTAAGCTGCAGGTGATGAGAGGCAAAATGAGCATCTTGAGCATTCGGAGCATAATCTCTCCCGGGAATTTAAGCACGTAAATGGTGTAGGGCTCTGGCTCGTACTGTCTAAGGAAAAATCCAACAATTGCGCCCAAAAGCACTGCTAATATGGTCAGATATAAAAGAAGATCGTTCATGAAAAAGTCCAGAACTTTACGACCCATCGTTTTGGGCTGTTGCTGGCTGCTCGCCGCTTCACCGTCCGCGATTTCGCCCATGCTGTTACTAGCAAGTCTACTGAGCTAAGGGTTAAAGGTTCGAGGTTGGGTCAGGTCAAGGTTTTTGGCAACCTGAAACATTCAGTATATGTAACAATATTCCCGCACTTCTTTTTATTCGTAAAACTAATCTGGAAGGTGCTTTCCCATTATAGTCCCCCCACCCCCCCCCCTCCACGAAATTATAGCCTCCCCATTTTAGCTAAATACGATAATTGGGGTATTGGGGGTGGTATTCGTTACATGCCCACAAAGATGGGGGCTATAATGGAAAAGACCCAACTGAAAAACAGTTATATTACTCAAAAAGCTGGTAACTGGTATGGCATTTAAAGCATAGTTATGTGCAGAAAACCCCGATCAAAATTCAAAATACGATTTAGTTTTTTTGTGCCCGCTAGAAGAACTCATAAAATACAAAGCGATTACCTAAAGATTGTTTGCAGTGAAACGTCTAAATCTGAGTGTAATTAATCAACTCAAACCGAAGTTTCAGCAAATAAACGCGAGAAGAGTTTAAATGCAAAATCAAACAAGCAAGCACGCAAAACGATAGATAACGCTTTTGCTATGCACTGTTGCAGCTGTGAATTAGGTACTCGAAAACAGTGCATGTTCTGTCATGTTGCTTTCTTCTTATCAACGTAGAGCTATTTTTCTAGAGCCACAAAGCTGATCTTTAAGATGATTAATATCATACTGCATATTTGCAAACATAAACTGAGGAGAAGTTGTCTTTCAGAAGGAATTGTTCTCTTGATTTAGAGGTCAATTAAAACATTTAGATATTAAAATTCAAGAATTTGAAGACTGCATACTTATCTATACTCAGTACAGAAATCATAGATGATTCCCAAACTAAATATTTGAAGTAAATATACGAATAGGACAATGAATTGTAGAAACTACAACAAATGAAAATATCAGAGACCCTGATAATTCGATATACATCAACATATCAAATACATCAGACTTGAAAGATTAATGTATTCCTAAACATTTATTTTAGCTTAAAAACGAACTGGGAGTAAGGTAATCTGATAATCGCCAAGCTCAGAGCATCTCTCATGCCTATCAGAGGAAATGGTTCAAAATGTTCATAAAAAAAGTATAATCAAAAGCATCACAAATTGCACTTTTTTTTGCTATTTTTACCTCCGAAATGGACTTGTCGAATAGAGAGCCTTACAATATTTACACTAGGAAGACAGGATAAGAAAAATGTTTACTCAGTTGGAGAAAACAGAACAGAAAATATTTAAAAAAAAACCTCAACAAAAAATTATTTGTTGCATTTTTAGCCTCGAAAACGGTTAAATCAACTTTTGAAAAAAGCACATCATATATACAAATTCAAACAATATAATTGCTTAAGCTATTCTTCTTTTCAGCAACCACTAACCAGATCTGACAGCTTTTTTGTCACTATTTTATTAGCATAAAAAGCATAAAAAAGCAGCCATTGACGGAATTCTTTAAATTTTAAATGAATTCATAGTTCTCCAAAGATTTCGCGGCAAAAGCAAAATTTTTGCAACGTTTTGCAAAAGCGATTATCCTTTGCAACAGTTTCCAAGTAACACCATTCATGTGTTTCTCCAGTGACTATATGTAGCAATTAAACTTAGCAAGCAACAAAAAAAAAGCAATTAAAGCGTTCCTGCCTTTATTACTTGAAATTGGACCAACAATGCACCAATCAGAAGTACTTAGCTAAAACTCCTCAAAAGTAATTTATGGAAAAACAGTTAAAATTTTTACACATTTAAAAAAATTCGTACACATTTGAAGTCGTGTTGTAACCAAACTTTTAGTACGCCTAAACTATGGATTTTGTGTTAAATGCTAGTTTTTGAATTAATCTCTTGCTAATGAGAACATTCAAAAATTGCAATTCAGTAGGCAAGATGTACGGGCTATCATATTTAACTCCATAAAAAGCACATTATTGTTGTGAGCCTCATATTCATGTAAAGTAAAGTTACCTAATCAATTGAATGTATGGGCCGGCGACTGTGGCTTCTTGACTGCGCGGCGACAGAGATAGGAGAAAACAATTTATTCTAGTATAATATGCCGGATAATTCCCCTCACAATTTCTAACAATTAAAGAGAGAGGATAAATAATCAAGAATGCTTTCTAAGAGAAAGAAAAAAAGTATATTTAGCCATAATTAAGGCGGCGTTCAATTGTGTTTTCCTCTAATTCACTGTCTGTTTCTGTAGTAGTGTATTATAAAATAAAAAAGAACAATTAATGAGCTCCCAGTTCATTTTTCAACAAATAGAAACAGTTTTTGTGATTATTGCGTCATCCTTTTTTTTCTTTGGACTTCCCTTTCATGTTTTGAATAATGAGTAAACTGTAATGTATGATATTTACCCTTTAATGTAAATAATGAGTATGTGTAAGCGAAAGAAAGTTTGCGATGCACCATTCGAAACTTTCGCCTTTTTGGCGTACAAAGTCTAAGATAACATATAGCAATAGATCGAAACAAAAAATCAACTGCCAAAAATACGAAAACAACAACTATCAAAACGTAATTGCAGGTAACTCTCGCCTTCCTTCAAATCTGCCAGTTTCCTAACAATGACCTCTTATGTTTGCTACTTGTCAGAAGGCGCAAAATTCTCCGACAAAAAATACTAGAATAACTTCCAAAATAGTCAAATGCTTGCAGTGACAGATTTCGAAATAGACATTCCCTGAGCGGAAGGTTCATAAAAAAATTGAAAATGGCAACACTGCGTTGCTCACCATAAACAGAAGCAAAATTATTGCCATATTTAATTCTGACTAGTACTTTTAAATTAAAGTTCTCATATAGGTAGAGTTTCCCATTGATATAAAAAAAACGATTCAGCTGCTTCCGAAAATTTTTAAAAATTCCAGTTCTCACTAATCAGATCGCACTCAAAAGTTCTCTGATAAAAACTCTACAATTTATGGTAACCAAACTCAATTTCTCAATTTAGAGTTGTTTTAGAATTAAGCGAAGTTTTAGCAATTGATCACATGCTTCCACTTTAAAATTATATTTGAAAAAAGATCAGATGACGATGCAAAAAAAACGTCAAAATAGCCGAAATCAATTGAAGCCTTTCTTAAACATTTTTGAACAAATTTTTAATTCATCGTTCTTGTAGAAAACTCTTGCGCTGACTGCTGTTTTCACACATCAAGTTTTGTTAAAGCTGAAACAAATGGCCCCAAAAAGTTGATAAAAACAAATGGACATTTTGATAGAGGCAATAGATTCACAGTTCAAAACTACGAGTTAGGGGTAAAAAAAGAAAAATCAAATATAAAATTTGAATTTCGCAAAAAGTATGACAATTTGTTCGATCTTTTTGATAGACATAGGAGAAAAAATTTGTAAGAAAATCTGATAGACAAGAAACTGTAAATGTCATTAATTTGCAGTTGCTGAGTTGAAAGCATTTCCTCATTTTGAATTAATAATAATCAAATGTTCTCAAACGAGCAGTTACAGATAATAACTTACAGGTACTTATTTGCTTGGGTCTTTCCCATTATAGCTGGGGGACTATAAGGGCAAAGACTCATTTCCTTTTTATACATCCATACGGCAGCAACCAGATAATCAGATTTTCTTGAGAATAAATAAATACAGACATTTTTGAAAAGTTAAAAAAAATGAAACCGTTAAGTTATGAGAACAGTGAAAAGTGTATACTTTGATCACAATTTAAAAAAAGAACATTGTTAATTTCCTCTGGTACACATAAGAATAAAAAGCAAATGGTAAAAGAGGCAATGTAAAGTTAAGAATATAACATTATGTAAAATTATAAAATCATTAAATTACCTAACTAAAAATTTGATCTTACATTAGTAAAAAATGGCCTAAAATGTGAGCATAAAATGTTCTCGCAATTTTATATGTACATCATGAAGATTAAAGAATAAAATTAAAATCTAATGCTCTCAATGTCATCTTTTATTCGTAGCATAATTCAGCTGAATCTTTCAGAAGTTATTGAAATCTTACGAAAACGATCCCGTTTAGTTCTGAAAAGTGCCCTAAGCAACTAGACTATAAAGATACTTTCAAAGTGTTGGCAAAGACAATGCCACGTGCCCTAAAGCACCAAGAGAACGCGCTGCATTGTTCCGTTTACTGTAACTGAGTTTGTTAAAAAATAGAAGAAAGTAGACTTGGAAATCCGACTACGATTTTTTCATCTTTTTTGACACTAAAAACTATACCTTAGCTTAAGAACTACTGAGAATATTTGTAACTTAACAATTGTTGAATGATTATTGAATAAACGAATCGATTTTTCATGCATATCACATACAGATAAGACAACATTAGCAACATTAGCATCAATACAAGAAGAGAAGCATTTTTAAAGGAGCCCAAAAGGAAAACAAAATTGTACCAAAAATGAAGATTTTCTCGGCCCATGGAAAGATTTAAGCCAATAGTAAAATTACTCCACTTAATTAAAGAAATTGTTTTCTCCCTTCCCCCATGTGTGAACAATATAACGGCTCACATTATAGAATTAAGAGCACAAAATTAAGAGTCGACTATCAACTAAAACTTATTTACACCATCATACTGATATACAAGAACCATTTCAAAGGGGTCGTAATTACCCAGGCCGAACCGAAACAGTTCCGAAGTTAGGATAATTTTCGCTTTCAAAATTGACATCTTATATAGCATACCAACGCATATAGGCAACAAATAATATGCAGCTTTTGTATATCATATAAGAATAATTCTCATGCTCTGAAAATTTCCTTTAAATTCGGAGTGAAAACAGTTCTCATTTAATAAAAAGTTGTCTCTTTTACCGCAATGACATTTGCAAGTCAAGAGCGCTAAAATGCGCTGCAGATACAAATTGCCATTTAGGTTGGGCCTGCAGAGTATGCAAATTAAAAACACTACCCACACAGTAAGTCGTAGTCCATAAAAATGTCAGTTTCTCTTTTACGGTGCTTCCCTTCCCCAAAATAACTACTTCACGAGCAATTTAAGCCCGCTTTATCTGACATTATCTTAAAAATCTGCCCTACTTGACTAAAAATTTATTCACTCCATTCTTTTTATGGCTCCATTTTACAACTAGATCACTTCTTTTCAATCTCAATCTTGTAATGGCTCAAAATGTTGGAACAACATTCATTGATGAACTTTTGTTGCATAAGATAAAATTGGTTCCACAAATATTGTTCATTTTTGAAATGAAAGAAAATCGAATTATTTCATGCATATCTGTTGAACAAAACAGTTGTTTTTAGCTTGAAACCACTTTCTGATTTTTAATTAAGAAAAGATCACAAGTCGAAGAAGCCACTTAACTGAATTGCGTTGAATAAATCAAACTCAAAAAAAAATTGCAGAGCAAAACTTAACAAAGATATATCCAGGTTGAGGTCCCAGACGGAAGCAAGTATGTCCAGACCGAAGATGAACGCACGACGCCCCCGTGCGTTCAAAATTACATAGTCTGGAAACATCAAAAAACGCACGAAAGTCTGAACATGAACGCACGAAAATCTGGACATGAACGCACGAAAGTCTGAACATTAACGCACAAAAATCTGGTGAAGATAATAATCATCTACCTTTCCTATAGAAAAAAATGTGCATAGCTGAATTGGTTTACTTTTAAGAACTTTTTAGAATAATAAAAGCATTTAACACAAAATATTTCCACTCATCTCACGTGAAAAGGAAAAATGAATCTATTTGATGAGCCAAATTAGATGCCAAATTTCATATATGCTCAAGAAAAAGGAAAACTAGGTGGGGTGTGTCGAAATAAAGAAAGGGATTAACCGAAAAATCACATCGAAGGAGATAGAAGACACACTGAAGCTATATTTTTTAAATAACATGAGTCTAAATGAAGCGCAAAAGTAGCATATCTCAATACAAACGCATAAAATAGTAAAGACTCATAATATTCTGAAACCAAAGAACAGCCAAAATTGCTATGAACTGTTAAAATTAGGACAAAAAATTACCTTTTTCACCTTTATCAAGCAGTTCTCGCATGATATTAAAAGTTTAAAAAAAAACAATTTCTTAAACCACAAACACTTTTACAACAAGTTGGAGTTAGACAACATACATAAACCTAAAATAAACAAACTGCAACTAGACTCGAATACTAAAAAACAAATCAACTTTACAACAAAACAATCATGAATTTTGAGAACTGCTCAAACGCTTGGCAAGCCGTCTTTTATTTTGAAATTTCTATCATTGTAAAATATTTTCATGCAAAGAGAGTGTCAAAAAAGCAATGTGAGAAAATTAGGTCAGGTCTCGACAACTTACAAAAATGTACAGCAATTTTTTGTCTGCGCAGAGCTCTCGATGCAAAAAGTACCGCTTTCAATGATTATTGCCTTGACTGATTTATGGCTTTGCGCGCTCTATCTCTCTTTCTCTTTTGACGGGCTGCGTCGATCACAAAAACAGTCCGAAAAAATGCAAACACCAGAGTTTTTGTTGAAGAGAGAAATAAATGATCATTCAGCATTTCCTCCTGGAGGAATTAGATTAACGAAAACTACAGAAAACGCATTTAAAAAGCAACTGGCTGAAGATAAAGCACGCAAATGAAGATTGCACTAAAGCTTCTAGCTAAAAGATTTTTTTACTATAACAGTTTCAATGCTACTCCATTGACTAAAACCAAAAACATTTATCTTCAAAAACTCAGAAATTAAATAAAATTGAAAAAATACTATTAATCAAGGTGACATGAAAACATGAAACAAGCAATACAATCTGTCATCGAATAAAAAAGGATAAAAGATACCTGAAAACCTTGTCAAAAACTGCATAATAACTAATGTCTGGCGGAGACTGAAAACTTTAAAAAAAAAGACCAATTCAACCCCCCCCCCCACCAAAAAAAAACAGAAAGGATCCAAGTCAAATTAAACGCGATGTTGAACAAATTAGACTAACGGAATTCTTAAAATAAATAGAGCTCAAAACTTTTCAAATTGTGCAAAGAAAGCGTAGCGAAATTCTCGAAGTCAAATATTTAGAAAAAGACATAATTTAACAAAAAAACTCAGCGATTTACTTTGTTCAGTCGCTATTTCTTTTTCGGGTCTCGGTATAGAGAAGTTTAAGAAAAACAAACATGTCAGAAAACACTTTTAGATCAACTATTGGTTTTAACTCCATACTCATCCCACTGGAGTCTCGGCGACAAAAATTTAATCAAAATAGAAACCATCAGCAAATAATGTTACAGTTAAATGTTACAATGTTAAAAACTAACAATACTTGCCATTTTACCGTTTTATCAAAAGCTTTTAACGAGGCAGACTATAAAAATTTTGTTGCACGAAAAAATGAAACAAAGCTAGTTTATATTCTTACGCAAATATGAGCGGAATACTTTAACTAATGTCCAATAAAAGCAAAAGCTAAGAGAGAAAAATTTTCCAAACAGTTGGTGGGTACCATATCAATTCATGTGACGGATTTTCAAAAATTTGCAACCAACTACAATAGAAAATTTTTCAAAGTTAATGAGTAACCGATTGAAAACTTAATGATTGGTTATTTTTGGGTAATTTATCGCTCACATCAAAGAAGTTGAGATTTCAAACAAAAGATAAAATTACGTTTAAAACTACTTCAATTTTCAGCAGTTGCTGTGGAAATCGTTGAGGAAAAAATGCGATATTCGATATCAATGCGAAATCGGAGAATTCTTGTAGTATTCATTTCACGAAAGATCACAAAATTCAGACGAATAAGTCCTAGCCGAAAAAAAAATTAATCTAACACAATATTGTCTTCTCTTGATACTTATCAATATGAGAAAAACTCAAATAACTCTGGTTCAAATAACTTCAAGCTATTGCTGTTATTGTTCCACTTCATCCGATTATCTATCCAAGATATAGTTTAAAAGAAATTATAGAACCAACCAACCTTTCAATCCACAAATGAAAAAATCTCTTGAATGACGTAAAATCTCCTGAATGACACTTCAACACGCCACTAAAGCTAATTGGTGACGTTTAAATGCCTATTTAAGGTAATAATAAAACCGTTTATAATTGGATCCAAACTATATAAATAGCATTTAGCAAGTTAAAAACCTTATAACTATCAAAACAAAACCTCAAAATGTGCAACTGAAAAGATGTTTAGAAAACTTAGAATGGTAAAACGATTTATTAGTCTGAAATTGTAAATTTCCGAGTGGTAAATAGCGTCAAAATAAAGTTTAAGAGGCGTAGGCGGGCGTAAAGTAAACAGGAAAAAATGAAGCGCGGAGACGGGAATAAAAAGAGTGAAAAAATATTCGATCAGCTGAAGTAACTGCCTGTTTGGATGGATACGATTATACTATATACAGACATATACCACACAGAGGGTGTATTATTATTAATACTGATACTCGTTATTGGTCGGAAAACAAGAAATAGCAAAAAAGTAGAAAATGCGCAAAATCTTTGTGCACTAGTACAAAGAATATAGAATACAAGCAGCAAAATTATAGAGCTTATTTCTCTTTTTTCTGCTTTGAATGAGAAATAGAAAAAAGGTAAAGAAAAATTGAGAACAAAAGATTTGTAAAAGCAATAAAAATCAGATGTCATGAGATTTTCTAATCAGTTTCCAACTAAGCCTCGCTGAAGCAAAACGAGAAACGTGATTGAATTTGCGCATTGAGATTGTGAACAAAAATAAAAAGAGAAAAAAGAAGAAAAATGAATTCAAAAATGTTTTTAAATGATACACAATTGACTTCAGGATTTACGACTAATCCCCACCATTATATTATTATATTTTACCAGTTCCAGTTTATAATATTATTACAAAAAAAGCAGGAAATAGAACTATACTTACAACCGTTTTAAATCAAATTTGTAAGCGATGCAAGAAAAACAACAAAATCTGCAGGAAAAAATATTTACATAAAAACGATATCGGAAATTCATCAAATGTTAATCCTATAGATGATCGGCATTGAAATCAATTGGTTTAGATTAGTTCTTCTTTTTCATTTTAAGAAAAAATTCAGAAAAAAGTTCAAATGTTTGCAATCAAACTAAAATGGTTAGAATTACGCCGTCAAATAGGCTGGTCGAGACGGACTAAGTTTATAAATAGCGAGGGATTTATAACTAAATGGTGGGTTAGTTAGTAATGGTTAGTGGAGTTATAACTGGATTGACACGTGACTTCATTTGGGCAGACAGGAAGAGATTGTTTGTTGTCAGGCGCACTCACACATTAAGATGGAGAGGGGGAAAGGGGAATAAACACTGCAAGCTCTTTTCACATTTTTTGAAGTTGGACAAAATCGAAATGATTTTTAGCTTTCAACATAGCTAGCCATTTCAGCATAGCAACGTTATACGCTAAACCAGAAATTGTTCTCGTTCTTGCGCAACGTCCTTGCCTTTGAAGATTATCTAAATAATATTCGTTGCTCAAGATAGCACAATCGCAAGTATTTCATTTTTACATAACAGATTGAGTCAAAAACAGTATCAAACAATTATAAAAATTATTTTAATGTGCTGAGAATTATAAGCGACCACTAAGTTTTTGTTAAGATTTTTTGCAAACCTTTTGAAGAGATTCTGGGCATATTTTTGTGCGACGCTATTACGAATAACATGGGACTTAAAAATTCTATTTCTCAACTGAAAGAAAGAGAATTTAAGGAATTCAAAAAATAATCTTTTCAGACTCTAGGAAAAACAAGGCGGCTCGGTAATGTGCGATCGCACATAAGGTTCCGACCCCGCTCATCCACAATTTTGGCATAATTGTCTACCAAATGATGAACAGCTAGAAAAACACAAAAAATTCAAGTATTTTTCAAAAAAAAAAAAAAAACTGGTATGAACGAAAAGATAGCCTCCAAAGCAAATAACTCAGTGGAGTAAAAAATGATGCATTAGATTGATGAGATATGCCGATATTAAGAAAGCGAGCGAAGACGAATGGCAAAATCGAACAAAAACAACAAACATTAATTACATCAAAAAATTTATGTCCGTTTCAAAAAACAAAACTTAATAACAAAGTCAAAATAGCGTCAGATAAAACTGAAAATAAACAAAAGAACTTGTAATTCAGCAGAAAAAAATGGTTATTCACTAGTTCATAATAAAGCTTGGAAACAATTAGACAAAAAAGAACAGAAACTTTAAAGTTAGAAAATTCGCTGAATTTTTTTTAAAAAAACAATTAATTTCAAAGTAATGAAAACCATTTGGAATCAACTAAAATTTCCCATAGGTTTACAATTACCAATACTTCTATGCAAGGGAATTAAGAGCTCTTGGTATTCAATTTTTTATGCAGTTACAAAAAGAACAACAAATAGACAACAAACTAAAAATCAATTAAAACTTACCAGAAAATGCTTTGGAAGCCGTAAAGCCATACTTTAGCCCCCAAAACATGTTCGATTGCACCTTCGTCGAACACCGATAAGGTATTATGCGGCCGCTCATTATTGAAAATAAGCAACAATTAGACAAAAAAATGCAAATTTATTTAATACTTGTTTTTTTCGGCAAAAATATATTTCCAAAGACACGAAAGCCATTAATTACAAAATAAAAACGTTGAATAGGTTCGTCCATTCTTCCAAAGGAAGCCCTTGAGACCTGCAATTATCCAGAATATGTCTTACGTCTACAAAAAGAACGTCAAATTTGACAAAAATCAAAAATTCATTTACTTTTTTTTGTGGAAAAACCCGTGTGGAAGCCAGTAAAGGCATAACAATTTCTCTTAAAACAATAGATTTTGTGATACCAATACCTTTTGACAACTTCCCTTGAAATGTATTAAGTGACCTCTCATTAATGAAACCAGGTAACAATTAATGAGTAACCGATTGAAAACTTAATGATTGGTTATTTTTGGGTAATTTATCGCTCACATCAAAGAAGTTGAGATTTCAAACAAAAGATAAAATTACGTTTAAAACTACTTCAATTTTCAGCAGTTGCTGTGGAAATCGTTGAGGAAAAAATGCGATATTCGATATCAATGCGAAATCGGAGAATTCTTGTAGTATTCATTTCACGAAAGATCACAAAATTCAGACGAATAAGTCCTAGCCGAAAAAAAAATTAATCTAACACAATATTGTCTTCTCTTGATACTTATCAATATGAGAAAAACTCAAATAACTCTGGTTCAAATAACTTCAAGCTATTGCTGTTATTGTTCCACTTCATCCGATTATCTATCCAAGATATAGTTTAAAAGAAATTATAGAACCAACCAACCTTTCAATCCACAAATGAAAAAATCTCTTGAATGACGTAAAATCTCCTGAATGACACTTCAACACGCCACTAAAGCTAATTGGTGACGTTTAAATGCCTATTTAAGGTAATAATAAAACCGTTTATAATTGGATCCAAACTATATAAATAGCATTTAGCAAGTTAAAAACCTTATAACTATCAAAACAAAACCTCAAAATGTGCAACTGAAAAGATGTTTAGAAAACTTAGAATGGTAAAACGATTTATTAGTCTGAAATTGTAAATTTCCGAGTGGTAAATAGCGTCAAAATAAAGTTTAAGAGGCGTAGGCGGGCGTAAAGTAAACAGGAAAAAATGAAGCGCGGAGACGGGAATAAAAAGAGTGAAAAAATATTCGATCAGCTGAAGTAACTGCCTGTTTGGATGGATACGATTATACTATATACAGACATATACCACACAGAGGGTGTATTATTATTAATACTGATACTCGTTATTGGTCGGAAAACAAGAAATAGCAAAAAAGTAGAAAATGCGCAAAATCTTTGTGCACTAGTACAAAGAATATAGAATACAAGCAGCAAAATTATAGAGCTTATTTCTCTTTTTTCTGCTTTGAATGAGAAATAGAAAAAAGGTAAAGAAAAATTGAGAACAAAAGATTTGTAAAAGCAATAAAAATCAGATGTCATGAGATTTTCTAATCAGTTTCCAACTAAGCCTCGCTGAAGCAAAACGAGAAACGTGATTGAATTTGCGCATTGAGATTGTGAACAAAAATAAAAAGAGAAAAAAGAAGAAAAATGAATTCAAAAATGTTTTTAAATGATACACAATTGACTTCAGGATTTACGACTAATCCCCACCATTATATTATTATATTTTACCAGTTCCAGTTTATAATATTATTACAAAAAAAGCAGGAAATAGAACTATACTTACAACCGTTTTAAATCAAATTTGTAAGCGATGCAAGAAAAACAACAAAATCTGCAGGAAAAAATATTTACATAAAAACGATATCGGAAATTCATCAAATGTTAATCCTATAGATGATCGGCATTGAAATCAATTGGTTTAGATTAGTTCTTCTTTTTCATTTTAAGAAAAAATTCAGAAAAAAGTTCAAATGTTTGCAATCAAACTAAAATGGTTAGAATTACGCCGTCAAATAGGCTGGTCGAGACGGACTAAGTTTATAAATAGCGAGGGATTTATAACTAAATGGTGGGTTAGTTAGTAATGGTTAGTGGAGTTATAACTGGATTGACACGTGACTTCATTTGGGCAGACAGGAAGAGATTGTTTGTTGTCAGGCGCACTCACACATTAAGATGGAGAGGGGGAAAGGGGAATAAACACTGCAAGCTCTTTTCACATTTTTTGAAGTTGGACAAAATCGAAATGATTTTTAGCTTTCAACATAGCTAGCCATTTCAGCATAGCAACGTTATACGCTAAACCAGAAATTGTTCTCGTTCTTGCGCAACGTCCTTGCCTTTGAAGATTATCTAAATAATATTCGTTGCTCAAGATAGCACAATCGCAAGTATTTCATTTTTACATAACAGATTGAGTCAAAAACAGTATCAAACAATTATAAAAATTATTTTAATGTGCTGAGAATTATAAGCGACCACTAAGTTTTTGTTAAGATTTTTTGCAAACCTTTTGAAGAGATTCTGGGCATATTTTTGTGCGACGCTATTACGAATAACATGGGACTTAAAAATTCTATTTCTCAACTGAAAGAAAGAGAATTTAAGGAATTCAAAAAATAATCTTTTCAGACTCTAGGAAAAACAAGGCGGCTCGGTAATGTGCGATCGCACATAAGGTTCCGACCCCGCTCATCCACAATTTTGGCATAATTGTCTACCAAATGATGAACAGCTAGAAAAACACAAAAAATTCAAGTATTTTTCAAAAAAAAAAAAAAACTGGTATGAACGAAAAGATAGCCTCCAAAGCAAATAACTCAGTGGAGTAAAAAATGATGCATTAGATTGATGAGATATGCCGATATTAAGAAAGCGAGCGAAGACGAATGGCAAAATCGAACAAAAACAACAAACATTAATTACATCAAAAAATTTATGTCCGTTTCAAAAAACAAAACTTAATAACAAAGTCAAAATAGCGTCAGATAAAACTGAAAATAAACAAAAGAACTTGTAATTCAGCAGAAAAAAATGGTTATTCACTAGTTCATAATAAAGCTTGGAAACAATTAGACAAAAAAGAACAGAAACTTTAAAGTTAGAAAATTCGCTGAATTTTTTTTAAAAAAACAATTAATTTCAAAGTAATGAAAACCATTTGGAATCAACTAAAATTTCCCATAGGTTTACAATTACCAATACTTCTATGCAAGGGAATTAAGAGCTCTTGGTATTCAATTTTTTATGCAGTTACAAAAAGAACAACAAATAGACAACAAACTAAAAATCAATTAAAACTTACCAGAAAATGCTTTGGAAGCCGTAAAGCCATACTTTAGCCCCCAAAACATGTTCGATTGCACCTTCGTCGAACACCGATAAGGTATTATGCGGCCGCTCATTATTGAAAATAAGCAACAATTAGACAAAAAAATGCAAATTTATTTAATACTTGTTTTTTTCGGCAAAAATATATTTCCAAAGACACGAAAGCCATTAATTACAAAATAAAAACGTTGAATAGGTTCGTCCATTCTTCCAAAGGAAGCCCTTGAGACCTGCAATTATCCAGAATATGTCTTACGTCTACAAAAAGAACGTCAAATTTGACAAAAATCAAAAATTCATTTACTTTTTTTTGTGGAAAAACCCGTGTGGAAGCCAGTAAAGGCATAACAATTTCTCTTAAAACAATAGATTTTGTGATACCAATACCTTTTGACAACTTCCCTTGAAATGTATTAAGTGACCTCTCATTAATGAAACCAGGTAACAATTAGACCAAAAAGAAAAAAAGCAAGATTATGTAAAACTTGTTTTTATCGAAAAAAAAATTATTTCCAAAGACATGAAAGCCATTAATCAAAAAATGAAAAAATTGAATAAGTTTGTTTATTCTCCCAAAAGAAGCCCTAGAGACCTGTAATTATCCAGAACATGTTTTACGTCTACAAAAAGAACGTCAAATCTGACAAAAATCAAAAATTAACTTACTTTTTTTTATGAAAAACCCGTGTCGAAGCCAGTAAATTCATAACGAATTCTTTGAAAACATTAGATTTTGTGACGCCAATCCCTTTTGACACCTTCCCTTGACAAAAATAATGTCATCTTTAACCTGTAATTAATAAGACCAGGTAACAAACAGACAATAAAAGGAACAAAATTGCGAAGTTATGTTTTTTTTTCATTTTGGAAAACAATTGTTTTCAAAGTCATGAAAGCCATTATCTATCTTCTAATATCAGAACATCGGCTCATCTACTCTTTCAGGAAAGGTCAATCAAACCGGGTCATTGTACAGGAAATTAAATACGACCAAAAAGACAAAGTAAAACCACAGTTTAAGACAAAATTAAAAAATTCAATTAATTTCTTCGAGTAAGTATTTTTGAAGCGGTAAAGAACCACAATCTATATCTTTCAGGATTTAAATATTATCATTTGTGCGTTATTTTGAACGCCAGCAATGTGATATATGAATTGACAATAACGTGATAATTTGACAAAATTAGAAAACATGAAAAATGGGCAAATACTTAAAAAATAAAAAAAATGTGAAATCTAGTAGTGTCAAAGCCAGAACCCCATAACTTAAGGCGTAAAACCGCAATGAAGACTAAATTTGACTTCAACAAAAAGAAAGAGCACTCTTTAATTGCTGACCCAAAGCTACAAGTTGACCAAAGTAAGAGAAAAATGGAGGCGAAGTTCAATAAGCCATTTTTTATTTAAAAATCAAATATTATAAAAGTCAAAAAGACCATAAGCTTTCAAGCAATCAACTAGATAAATTAATTTCGAGTTATTTAGGAAGCCAATAGGACTTATCACTAGTGAGCTTTGATTTGAAATGTTCTGTTATTTAATTAATATAAAAGAGATCAAATTTTTTTTATAAAAAACCGACTGATGACAATCCGAATTTTTTTTGGATTGTAACGGTCTAAGATCGGTACAGAACTAGTCCTGCTAATGTTGATTCTCCATTAGGAATATTTAATTTTCGGAATGTCATTGATATAGATGTTTTGTTTGTTAAAAAATCAAAAGTAAATGCTGCGTTTTTGATAATCAACGAATAAAGTTAGCAAAAAACGAATAAATTTTCTTTACAGAGAACTCTCAACGCAAGTTGAAGTGGAAACAGCCCAGTCTAGAAAGATTGTGTTAGTGGTGTTTGGATGTGCACTTCCTGCAAATTTAATCAGAAGGGACTAAATAAACTTAATTCGTGCTGTTTGTGATGAAAAAGGCTGAATTTTTTAGCCAGAATTTGTGACAAAAAAATTCAATGAAAATAGCCGACAATGGATTTTGTCTTTAAAGGTAAACTCAACAACACTTTCATGAAAAATTTTATAAAATTTTATCAAAATTGGCGAAATTTTAGTCGAAAATTTCGAAAAAAGGTGAATGAAATCAACGGAATTCACTCTATTTTCTCGAAAGTTTAAACTCCGTTATCTTCCTGTCAAAAACGAAAATCAAAAAAATCTTTTTAATTCCATTTTCTACATTGGACAAGCTTTCTAATGATACCAGTCTCAACTCTCTACGATGAATATATCGATCGGCCAAAATTGACTGAACAAAAAAAGCCCAGTTGAGTATATAGTTCCTCCCCCCCCTCAAGAGAGGTCGGAACAATAATATTCTTTGGCACCAATTGCAAGTTTAGCTGTAATGAATCGAAGGTTTTGATCATCTTTACTATTTTCAAAGATTGTTGAAAAAAAAACTCAGAGCTTTAATCCTCATAGAACACTACGAATTAAGTTAGACTTTAAAATGTAACGTTCGCTGTTAGTATAGTGCTGAGTCTCCCAGACTGTCACTATGGAGAACGGGGTTCGATTCGCCGACAGAGAGCTATTTTGCACAAAATATGTTAGTTTCAATTTTTATCAATTAAGTTCCACTTTTCAAAGTTCTCATGCCACCGTAAAAAAAATTCGAAGCAGATGTGTTAATTTGCTTTTACTATTGATCTCGAAGAAGTAAAACCCATTTTAATTTTTTTGGTTTGAGCTAAGTAGCAAAATGCTACCAACTAAAATCAGCTGTTTGAAGTTGTAAATCAGAGCAACTTACGTCATAAAGAGTTCAGACATTAGGAGCAAAGAAGGCAATAGAAAGCTCACATGGGTCAAACAAAAAAAGAAGAAAGACGACTACAATAATTGCTAGGAACATAGTTTGAGTTGGCAGTTAATCGAGATAATTCGTGGGCACCCAATTTTTTAAAAGTTGACGAGAGTCTTAATGAGAACTTGAAGCCAGTCCAAAGCTCATCTATCATACGAAAAACGGTCAGATCGACTTTCTGTCGAATGGGGCAACAAAAATCAACTAATAACAAAAATTTCATCAAGAATAGTTAAAAACGAAAAAGAAGTTCTGCGCACAATCACAGACACACACACGTTAACAAAAACACACAAAAACACACCAAATCACACCCAGTCCACAACCATAACACACGTACGCACGCTCACACGCACACACACACAGCAGTTCCCTGAATAAAACTTAGTTTAAAATGAACACTAATTTCTCTTACGAAATTGGATATTTTCTGTCAGTTAAAGTTCAATTAATTAGCAATCATATAACTAATGAAAAAATGCTCACGTTCGAAAAGAATTAAGTGATGTTTTTGAATAGATATCAAAAAACTTTAAGGTCTTCTGTTGATTTTTCACAAAGCTGAAAAGATTACTTGGCAAACTCTAATATTGTACAGAGAAGTCTTGCCCACAAAAAATAGCTTGATTCTAATTCAATTTTGCTTCGGCGATACCATCTTATCGAGTTATCAATCAGATGTCAAAAGTTAAAATTTTCAACCCAAAGAAACCTAACTCTAACATTCACTGGCCTCAAGCTGCTGAACTCAGCGTTACACGGCAATGTATATTTCATGAAAAGTAAAAAAAATAGAATCATGCCAGGGATTCGGAACCAAAAAATTTTCAAATTCAACCGAGCAAAGTATTTTGAGCTAATCGAAATTTTCTATCTATATTTTTGCAAAGCTAATTACTACAGAGTGTTAATATCAACGGAGCCAACTCATATGAAGTTACCATTACTAGAACTGTGCGCAAGATTTTGTTCTAGGACATTTGCCTTTTCTGTTTTATATCAATGACATGAAATCGCTAGCAAAATTGAAATTGAATAGACATTAAAAGTAAGCCAAAAAAAAATTTCAGACAATATGTTCCATATAACCCACCAAACAAAGCAAAGCAAAACTTGTACTCATCTTGCGTTTTATCTATTCTCCTTTACGCCACTAAAGCGTGATTTACCGATATTGTTCACTTGAGATTAATACAGAATTCTTGCTAAAGATGATTATGCTGGTGTTATTCAAAAAGCTATTACAACTCCAACCTGCAATATTCAGATGACAAGTCGATCTTCAATAAGCAAATTGAGCCGGATCTTAAATTAGCCTAATAGCTAGCCACAAGTCAGCTATTAACGCCTCCTATTGAAGTTCTTAGTAAAACGACGTGAACCCGTTTGGTTCGAACTACTCGTGCACTTAGCCCATTATATGCCTTTGCACATTCCGCCAATTTTAACCTTGTCAACAAGCTGGCTTAAAAATAAATAAATCACTTTGTAGCAAGACCAAATGCATAATTTCTCCTGCTATGATATGTTGAAACCCCATACCTTGCAAAAATGAAGTCATTTACTACTACAACTACTAAAACAACTACCAAGTCATTTTCCTGTACTGGCAGTGCCAATTTAGACCTGTGTCATATACCACGGTAATTTGAACAAAGCTGAACCGGCTACTGAGTTGATGTTTCTTGGCGAAATGTTACACACACAAGAAAGAGGACTAGATCAACGAAGCTACCATAGTGGATCTTCAGGCAACAAATCTTTATCTTGGTATCTACGGCCTTATGAGCTCGCTGAAAATATTGGATAGTGCAATTAAAGAGATCAAAATAAGGATGCAAAACCATATTTCTCCTAAAGATAGAGTAAAAACGGCAGAGAAGGCCAAATTTCTGTCTGCAATTCAGGGTTTAGGGACTAATACGACAATTTCCTTACGCGCATAAGAGCAAAAGCGCGCTATTGTGACCTCAAAAGGTCAAAACAGAAACCAACGAGAAGTTGGTGAAACAAAATGTAACAGAGGATTGAAAGACCCTGAAGTAAAACTAGATGGCACCAAAAAAAACATTGCTTGTTACTGAAATGACCGACACTCTTTAGTTCGAAAGTGAGACAATGGCTTTTACGCTTGCTTCATCAGGTATTAAGCCCTTTACAGTGAAAAAGGAAGTTAATTAACTTGAAAAAGGCCTTTTGAAAACCAAATGATAAGTTTTCAGCAAACAAAATAAACAATGTCTGCACTCGATGTGGAGACAAACCCTTTTCTAGACTGTGTCCTTCGCTTAAAATGTAAAACCTGGGAGAAGGAAGAACACTAAACAAAAACATGTTGACCCAAACCCAAAAATTGAGGTCAAATACACAAAAACAATACTTCTGAAGATCAAAATAATCTTTCGGAGCTAGCATCTCCTGGACCTGAGATGGGAACATATAATACTCAAGAACAAATCTATACATGCGTAAATAGGGCCATGCCAATTTTATGCTGACTTTTCATTAGCTGGATCCAGCAGTCAATTCTGAAAATTACAAACTTCAGCCCTAATTTTCGTCTGTTAAAATTTGAGATTAGTTTCTGTGTCTTATTCTTCATTTAGAATTTAATCAACCCCCCGTTTTGGAATCTTTGGCATGATGTGCCATTTTTCCAGTAACAATGTGGTGTTTAAGAATTTTGTTTTGAAATTGAGCGGTAGCGTTACGCTACCAATTAACCTATATTCATCACATATCAGAACTTCGTCGTTTCACAGAAAAAAACTGCTGATACTTTCGATTAGATGTTCTTTAGTTTCGACACGCCACTTGCTTATGTGATAACTATCAACTGGACCAAGCTTTGTTACTTAGTCAAGTATCTTGAGGTCATTAAGCATTATCGACAGCGTAACCAGCAACCGTAAATAATTTTAAAGTGTTCTTTTATCATCATATATATGTATAAACGATGGTTACTGGTACGAATTAAAGAATAATTTCATAATAACACGCTGGTTTAAAAAAAATAAATCACTTTGTAGCAAGACCAAATGCATAATTTCTCCTGCTACGATATGTTGAAACCCCATACCTTGGAAAAATGAAGTCATTTACTACTACAACTACTAAAACAACTACCAACTAATTTTCCTGTACTGGCAGTGCCAATTTAGACCTGTGTCATATACCACGGTAATTTGAACAAAGCTGAACCGGCTACTGAGTTGATGTTTCTTGGCAAAATGTTACACACACAAGAAAGAGGACTAGATCAACGAAGCTACCATAGTGGATCTTCAGGCAACAAATCTTTATCTTGGTATCTACGGCCTTATGAGCTCCCTGAAAATATTGGATAGTGCAATTAAAGAGATCAAAATAAGGATGTAAAACCATATTTCTCCTAAAGATAGAGTAGTAACGGCAGAGAAGGCCAAATTTCTGTCTGCAACTCAGGGTTTAGGGGACTCATACGACAATTTCCTTACGCGCATAAGAGCAAAAGCGAGCTATTGTGACCTCAAAAGGTCAAAACAGAAACCAACGAGGAGTTGGTGAAACAAAATGTAACAGAGGATTGAAAGACCCTGAAGTAAAACTAGATGGCACCAAAAAAACATTGCTTGTTACTGAAATGACCAACACTCTTTAGTTCGAAAGTGAGACAATGGCCTTTACGCTTGCTTCATCAGATATTAAGCCCTTTACAGTGAAAAAGGAAGTTAATTAACTTGAAAAAGGCCTTTTGAAAACCAAATGATAAGTTTGCAGCGAACAAAATAAACAATGTCTGCACTTGATGTGGTGACAAACCCTTTTCTAGACTGTGTCCTTCGCTTAAAATGTAAAACCTGGGAAAAGGAAGAACACTAAACAAAAACATGTTGACCCAAACCCAAAAATTGAGGTCAAATACAAAAAAAAATATTTCTGAAGATCAAAATAATCTTTCGGAGCTAGCATCTCCTGGACCTGAGATGGGAACATATAATACTGAAGAACAAATCTATACAAGCGTAAAAAAGGCCATGCCAATTTTATGCTGACTTTTCATTAGCTGGATCAAGCAGTCAATTCTGAAAATTACATACTTCAGCCCTAATTTTCGTCTGTTAAAATTTGAGATTACTTTCTGTGTCTTATTCTTCATTTCGAATTTAATCAATCCCCCCCCCCGTTTTGGAAACTTTGGCATGATGTGCCATTTTTTCCAGTAATAATGTGGTGTTTCAGTATTTTGTTTTGAAATTGAGCGGTAGCGTTACGCTACCAATTACTCCATATTCATCACATATCAGAACTTCGTCGTTTCACAGAAAAAAACTGCTGATACTTTCGATTAGATGTTCTTTAGTTACGACACGCCACTTGCTTATGTGATAACTATCAATTGGACCAAGCTTTGTTACTTAGTCAAGTATCTTGAGGTCATTAAGCATTATCGACAGCGTAACCAGCACCCGTAAATCATTTTAAAGTGTTCTTTTATTATCATATATATGTATAACCGATGGTTACTGGTACGAATTAAAGAATAATTTCATAATAGAGGATTAAAATTTAAATTCCTTAATCAACTGTGCATTTGGCCTTTCAAGCAGATGAATGGATTAAAAAACAGCTTAAGAGTTTAGAAAATTTGAAAATTAAATCCATCGACCAAGTTTACGTACTTTTTCAAAAATGTAGGAACATAATAGTTACTAAATCAAGTTAATTCGTGAAAATTTATCCACAGGGATTGGCTTCAAAGAGCTTGTTTGCATCGAATAAGGCAAGCAGATGATTAAGTTCTTATGGTTTTTTTTAATCGTTCACTAAATTTGAAAGGTTTCGTCTGCTTGTTTCAAAATACACTTCAGTATTTGAAGACATTAATTTCAGTTGGAAATATTCCACTCCTAAAACTGCTGAAGTTTCCGGAACCTATCAGGACAATCAAGTTACCATCAATCACGTGCTTAGCAGCTATACAACAGGTAATCAGGAAATGGAAGAGAGTTGAAAGTTTTACAGCTACCTTTGATCCACAATGAAATAGCAATCATTCCGTTTTCACACCAAGCTAGCTTCATTTAAGCTGAGTTGTGAAATAATGCTCACAATTTTGGCTTCAACAATTGGGGATTCAGTTTGATTTAAATGATCTGCTTGAGAAAAACAACAATGCCGTAAAAAGCTTTCCATGATTAGGTACGAGCTTCTGATCGGCAAATGTCAGTTTTTCAAAAAGATTTGATGATGTCAATTTGATATCTAGCATCTAAATAATTTCTCAAAGAGTCAGATTCGCAAAAAACTGCTTTCTAAATTGAGAAGAAAACAACAATTGGTAGCTCTATTAGGATCAGTTTGAATATTATTCACAAAACAGGATTTAACACCTGCAACGGATATTGTTAGCAATAATTTAATTTTTTAAAAAATGTGTTATAATTTTAGAAGAAAATAGCTAATTTTTCGCTACCACTACAAATTTGTCACTAGGTTTCTGTAATAGCAAACATGGTAATGGGTATTCTATGCATCAATGTAAAACACAACTTCAATTGAGAGTTTATCCGGTATTGTTTTGAACAAAACTTTCTATGGTTAAGTTGGCACAATTCAAAGTTTCTATTAGTACTCTCACTGTTAATTCAAAATAACCAATTGTTTTCAACTAAGCAAATTCCTGTCTAATATTCATAATTCTATACACCCTGAAGTGCATTTTGGGCATTCAGAAAAATTTAGCAAATCAGATCTTTTCATAAAGACTAATTAAAGTTTCCTTTCAACCCGCAAAATTTACTCATGAGAACTAAGTTTTGAAAGCCGAATTTTTTCAAAAGGCGTGGTTTTAACTGAAAATGTGCTCTATCACTTGCTAATTATTTCACGAATCAATTGAAAGTGAAAACACCCTCAACAAAAAACGGATGTCAAACTTTAGGTTCGCCCTCATAATATTGTTTATTTGAAACAAGCAAATGAAATAGTAGCCAGCATTCGCTACTGTCGTTATCAAATATTATATTATTTCCAGACTAGATAAAAGAGTCAGAATGTACGTGCACTGCTTCAGCAATTTGGTGACATTTAAGGGCAACACTTTAACTTGCTCAAACAGAATGATATTTTAAAAATATCGAACATCATTTAAACAAAACGGTTGACCTCATTTGTTGAGAGCTGCACATTGATCGGCTTAAAAATAATAAATTTGTTTTCATTACAATTACAAAAACTACAAAAACATAAATTCGTATTTTGTCCGCTTCAGTGTCGTTTCAGCATTTCAGAGCTGTTCTAAGTCAATCACTCATAAGTACATCTGACAGAACTTTTCACATAAAAACGAATATTCAAAATTATCCAAAGAAGTTGAAAATGCTTTATCTAAAAAGCCCACTAAAACCTGTTTTCAAAAAATTCAGAATAAATAGTAAAACTTTCAAAAAAAGAGAAACATTTTATTTAGAGGCCAGATCTAACAATCTCTTATATTTTCAATTAAGTTGATATAAAATTTATCGAGAGAGTTATAAAGCAACAGAACTCAAATGGATATGGTTTTATTCTGGTTTTTGTAAGTGGCTCTATAAATGGTAGTTTTATTTCCAAGCGATCTCTATTATCAAGCGATCTCTATTTCTCTATCTGTTGCGAAGCACTTTTTTGCTTGTGTGTTTACTTCTCACCATTTTAGACAACATTTTCGAAACCTCAAAAGTGTAGTTCAAAATTGGAAGCAAATTGTTTTCCGATCTACCAGATCTTACTTCATTTTGTTTTGGGAAGCCAAAAAATATCATCAACAAAAAAACTTTGCTGATGCTGTAGATTGTTGGGATTGGTCTGATAAATAAGCTGTTCCGTAAGTAAGAGCTCCGTAATTATATAAGGGCTGCACATTTTGTCTCCATAACTTTAACGGCAACGTTCTGCTGAGGTATTTTCCAGTTTGAAAAAAGAGAAATGATGTCGTAGATTAAAGCTTCTTGATGATAATCAATGATTTTTTTTAAAAAAAAACGTTTAATATTGCATACAGGTGAAAGTCAAATTAGCAACGTGCATGATTTAAAAAATTCGTGTTGAAACAAATTCAAAAACAAACACTCTTAACATTCAAATTACCTGGCCTAAATTAGACAGATATTTCGATTGTTCTTAATTTAAAGCTGTACGTAACAATTAAAGCTGTACCTTCCTCAATTTGGTTTGGCTGTTCGTCAAATAATTCGTTGTTAGTGGGTTTTTGAGCATTAGATAGCTATTGGACACTATTTGTCTTTTTAGTAAGCTAAACAAGGGAACTGAACTTAAAACACTCACGTGCATATTTTAAAATGCCGAAAGTCTGCAGTGCCTGAAGTCAAAATGCCAGAAGTTGCTATTTAGCTAGAAGTTGAATTTCGTTGACTTTACTCATTTTAAAACGTGCGCCTTTCTTGTTTTAAGAATGGCTAAGTGACTCTGCAGAAGTCCAGAAGTCACTTCGCAATTCTCACTTAGTATCTTGAATACTTGATTCGCGGTTCTCGAAAAACGCCAGAAATTCTTTTTTTTCTTTTTCAAACATGTAAATTATTAACATAACCGAAACGTTAAAGTTTACATGCCTTCAGAATAATCAGGAATATTTATTGAAATATTCAAAATTATACATTAATTTTCTGGTTATTAATTGATGTTACCCATTAAGCTGTTCGTTCCGCTGTATATAAAAATAAGACACGAATGATCCTAACTGTCTATCTATTGGAAAATTGTCATGCTGACAATGCAAAAACTCTGTTAAAGTTCTTTTGAAAAGAGTTTTGTTCTCCGTCGCTCTTACATTAAAAGGTATCTTCCACTTTTGTATGCTCTTCAAAATCAAAGATCTTTTACTCTGCTTAGTATAGTTTTGCGTTCTTATTATCAGCTGTTTTGTCCCTTTGTTCTGTTTTAACTGTAGGCGGTTTGCACATTTTCAAGTCTGTGTGGAGTTTCAATATACTAAACTTTGAAATACTAAATTCATCTGCTGGTAGGACATGCGAATTGAGAAGGATATCACAACAATGATCGAATTTACGAAGCATATAACACACTTTTATGCCAAATTAATTTTTCGATTTACACGCTGTATGTTTTTTTGCTGACAATGTTTTTAAATAAACTCCACTGAATGACAAATGAGACAGGACTAAAGGTTTGAAAACTTGGAGGCTTACTTCCAAAGGTATATCGTTTCTTGCCAGATATAGTGAGCGAATGGCGGCCGCCGTTTTTTTTAAAAACTACATTTAGATGTTTTTCAAAAGTCAATTTTGAGTCAAGGTGTATTCCTAGATAACGACAACTCTCAGCAGATTTTATTAAATTTCCGTTAAAATCAACTTTTGGTTCTAATTCATCCTGGGTAGAAAAATAAAGTAGTTTTTTTATCACCATTCAAAGTGAGTTGATTTTCTTTTAAGTAACTGTACGTCTTCAATAAAATATTTTTAATTTTTGTTGCAATTGTTTCTCTTGGTTCATATCGACACAAAATACTAGTATGGTCTACAAATGGAACAAGCTCAAAGTCACCTTCGATTTTTTTCCTGAAAAATCGTTAACGTATATTTGGAAACCAAAAAATGGAAGTTTCTGAAAACACTATCGTCCTTTAACTGACATAATGCTGTAATTTTAGATGAAGCAATTTTCAATGGTGCTACAGCATATCAATGTAATTTCAGTCAATAAAAAGTACAAAATTTTAAAAAACTATAATGGAATGTTTTTCTTTTAAAATTGACTGTTTTTGTAATTTAGAAAAAAACTGACAGTGAGTTTTCTATATAATCGACCAAACAATAATCTAAATTCGAGATAATCCGATATGACTGTTTATATTCATATGCGCATCATTTCACAGTTTAATAGAGGAAAATTATTTTTGCCTACACAGCTGTCAAATGATAAGCTGGCTGTTGAAAATTACATCTACAGAAAAAACTCGCGCCATTAAATGAGAAATTTCTGGGATACACAGCTTTTACTTCGGACCGATCATTTTTCAGGTTAATATCGGAAGAGCCCTGTTGAATTCTTATTAATTAATTTTGATATTTAGAACTTCTCGTATGAAACAAGAAACAGTCTTGATATCTATTTGCTAGATTACTTAATATCTTAAGTATTCAGTTATGGCGAGTTTGAATTAACCTTGACAATTTTCAACCTCCGAGTAATTAGTAAAAGCAGAAATGCATATAGAAATTTTGTTTAAAGACTTATTCAATTCATATCAATGCTCGCGAACCGATGTATTTTACCTTCTCCGATATTTTACTCAAGGGAAAAATTAGACTATTACGACAAACTTACCACAAATTTCAAGTACAAATGCTTTAGTCTGGATAACAGGTTTACATGAACAAATGTATGACCAGGTTACGTAAATAAATCCCTTGAATTATCCAGCCCAACAGAACGGTAAAGTCAAAAACAAAAGCAAAATCCAAAAATCCAGATATTAAAAACGTACTCAAAGAAGATTTATTCAGAATTATTTGTTGTAATTTTGCGTCGATCAAATTCTATGTAACTAACATAAACGGCTGCATAACATTCCCAGGCTACCGATTTTTGGGAAAATTATTTGGTCTGCTTGGGGCTATAAAATTCTTGACCGCTAAGACGGTTTGGATCAAATAATACACAGAAATACTTCAATCTTATAAATACTTGCTACAAACTAAACTAAACTTTAACTGGTTTAAGGTAGCGCAATCAACGGTTAAATTCTATTTGAAGGTCAGCCTAAACGGCTCTCAACCTGTTCTTGAACACAGGGACGTGCTGAGAAAAGACAGACTTTCCGGAAATCTTTCAAAGATTTCATTCCGTTTGAAGTGAAAAAGTTTGAAGAATAGCCTCTGGACCCGACCTCAGTGATAAACTTTACTAAAACTGGGGTTTGAAAATCGGGCAATCGCAGCTGTCAAAATTAAAGTTTACTGTTTATTTCCTGCTAAGCAGTGGGAAAATGAACACTTAATAACCGCAATTACAAGAAAATAGTGACTTTTTTGAGTAAATTGTTTGCAAGTGAAATTTAAACGCAAAAGCAGCCGCAGTATTCCCAATATTAAATTGCACTCACTACGACATGAACAAACTGCATTTTCTGATACGTCAAGACAAAAGGCAACTCTTAGATCCAGTTCATTTCAAATCGAATCTTCAAAAAATAAGATCTGGATAATTTCGAAACTGTAGATTTTAGAGAGGATTTCATCAAAATTTACCGAACAAAAGAACTAATTGGAAGCATTCAAAGAGCGTTGTAGAACAAGCGCTATAAATCCAAGATGCATACAAGATATGATAAAATAGAATAAAATGAACAAAATATGAACAGGCAAATCTTAAGAAAAACTGGTTTCAGAAAACACACTATGATCAGCGGACAGATCTTGAAATAGAATTGAATGCATTTTAATTAAGATTTATTGCATATTTATCAAATACAGTTCTGTATCATTCAACAAGAGATAAAGGCGCGGTATGCTAACTGCAATCTATTTTAGTGGCGCACCAACGCGAAATCGACGAAACCGATCTGCCACAGCATTAAACAAAGATGGCGCTAACTTAGCTCCAATAAATGGTTTCTCAAACCAAAAAATAGAGTCTGTTGAACTTCTCTGCAATCTGAAACATTCCTCAACGTTAACAATGCACACACTAAAAAGAGAGAAACACAAGTGGTAAATTTAGAGGATCAGGCTATGAAAAGAATGATTCCGTCGAGATTGGTTTCTGGGTTACAAGAGAAGAAACATAACCGGAAGACTCCGGACACGACCCGAAGTTCAACTAGCTCCAGCATCCTACTTAAAGAAAACAAAAACCACTCAAAGACGATTTATAAAGAAAAACAAGAGCAATGCTTATCGTTGGTAAGCATTTCACTTCTACGCTTTTCACTCTGGTGATCATTTTGAAGATCTAAGACAATAAAAATCTTCAACTTCTATTTAAAACGTTTGAAAAGCATCAAATTGAACAAAACTAGCAGGCAGCCCAACAGAGTCAACAGCGCCAAAATAAATCTGGGCACTCTTAACAGGAGCAACTCTTATTCGAACGATATAAAAGGAAGCATTTTCAAAATTCAAACGATCAATCAATCAAACAGAAAATGAGGAAAAATAATAAATTTCCGAACGTACAAGGTCCCAATTTATATTCTTATTTAAAATACTCTTGTCAACTACACAAAAAACTCAACGATTTGAATTCCAATTCAGATCCTTTCAAAAATCAACTGAGAACAGTCAAATTAAACTATGATCCAATGATACCCAGATTGATCAATTTAGTTGAACACATATAAAAGTCCATGAGGAATTGAGGATAGAATGCCTCGAAAATGTATTACTACCTGAAGAGAATTTTGCTTATTATCTTAGACTATATCACTGTTTGTATGGCTGTGTGGGAGTGACCAAAAAGCGTATTGTTAACGTTTCTATTGTTGCAACTTGTCATGGTCAATTACTCAATCTATTTCCTCAAAGGAAAAAGTGATAGTGAAAATAAACAATCTATTACTATGTTTCAAAACAGTTCAACGACCTGTTTGTTCTGAGTCAATTATAACTAACTTGTTATAACTACGTACTTAGCCTAAGCCAATTCATAAGCATTGATTAATACAACTGAATTGATGATCTCACATGTGGCTACTGTAGAGGTCTGAGGGGTCAAGGCGAACTTTGCTCATATTTAACAGGTTATGGGAGATAAGATGATATCCAAAAAGAAAAATTTAATGTTTCTTGGGGTATGGGACGAAACTTGACAAGACGGCAAAATTCTAGAATCCATAAACAACTTGAAGCAAATTCCTCCTAGCAAATGGAAGTACGATTATCTTTTATACAAAATACCATATATTGAACAATTCAGTGCCACAAACGTCCTATATATGACGTAAAAATATAAAATTGACGCAAAATATGATGTATCGGCACAAACAAGCGTTAAAAAAGATTACAGCTACTAAGTCCAAAAATTTGAAAACTGAGAAAAAAAACAAGTTTTCTTGGAACAACTCCCATCGGGAACATAACAAGCTGGAGTAATTCAAATTCAACTTCAGCGTAAAATTAGGCCCTGTAGTAACTAAAACTTCTCGATTTGAAAAATAACTTTAAAATGGGATGGTAAGGACTCGTGAAACCGAAACATGAAAAAAAAAAACAATTGACAACAAGTTTCAACCACCCAAAAAATGCAAACAATAAGATTATGTGCTTCAAGAGGGCTGCATCTAGAAGCATCAATGATATGAAAACAATGTTCTGCGATAAAACAGTAAAATTAAGAATTGAATAAAAGCGTGAGTGAAGCTAACGTCTAAAAAATTAGCGCAAAGAACGCAAATTAAAAAGTTTTTAAAATGTTATTTCATGCTGCATGCTGAATAATGGCACAAGAGATCACTTCTTCAATTTATAACAGAACAGTTATTTTTTGGACAGAAAGTAAAAAAAAAACAAGTTGAAAATTAATTGTAAAGTACCAAATATCAGCAAAAGAAAGGCTGAAAACAGAAAATAAATTGTCTCACTTGAAATAAAATTCGCTTTAAGAAACGAAAATTTGTTTCTGACTCCAATTTTAAAGTACTTTACAAAAAATCTGGTCGCTTTCTCTTTCTCCTCACTTTTCCAGCCTCATTAAATTCACCACTCTAGTTTGACTTCTCAGTGACCTCAAAAGGCCGAAAAAATTGCGAAAACATCCTGAAAAAGAGGGCACACCAATATATTCAGAATAAATTGGACTGAAGAAACCACCACAACCAGGGTAAAATATCTCCGCAGCTCTCCAAACAAAAACAGTTTTGTTAACAATTTTATCATACTTTTAATCAAAACTGACAAAAAATTTAGCAAAAATACAGAAATGTGAACAAAAAATTAAATCAGTCAAATGTTCACAAAATTATAATCTTCAATTACTCCGTGAAAAACAAAAAAGGAAAAAAAATCGTTCAAATTCTATATTCTACTCTGGACGGGCTTTCTAATAATACCACTCACAGCCCTCTACAATGAATATATCGACCCGCCAAAATTGACTGAACAAAAAAAACTGTTTGATTATACAGTTCCTCCCTCAAACAACATTGATTTCATATTTTATACTGGAAAATTATACGAAAAAAATAGCCTTTTCGCCTCGACTCTTACACATTTTAAAGCATTTCCAACACAATGGCAACAAAATTCTTTAAGAATTTCGATGCCATTCTTGCAAATTGAATTCTTTATAAACAGAACACGGAGCCTAAAAAGTCAGTAACAAGTGACGCGGCGGAAAAAAAGGGTGAAGGCACAGGCAAATAAGTAGACTCTGATGATAATTAAGGTGATAAGTACGAGGAGGTCTACCACCAAAAGTTATGAAAAATATTAAAAAAAGATTGAGGTCTAGAGGTGGTCTAGTGACAGGCAATAGCGCACCCTTTTACTAAAAATAGCGTAAAAAATCAGCCAGAACAAAATGGTATAAAATAGCTCAAAATTGAATGACAAGCCTAAAAAGAGTTCAAAAACTGACAAACGGTTTTAAAGGCCCTCATAATTGGTGCCACAAAAACCAACTTGGCCAAGAAACTAGTTACAACTAACAACTGCTACGAAAGTGCCCACGTCAACAAAAAATACTCGCCGTGCTAAAAATTTCTACAGAATTTTATCATTGCTTCAAAGTATGTAAGAACAAAATAACCACTCGCTATTTTTGTTCGCCCGGAAAATCACTTTATTCACTGAAAATCAGCTTTTCTTGCCCTCTCACTTACTTACAAAAACCGAAACCATAACACCATTTCGAGTAGTAAAAAATATACATTTCTAAACACGGTGAACAGCAATCCAAAACAAGAGTCCTTTTCGAATATTTAAGATTATCAAAATCTTCAACTTCTATAAAAAATGTGGGAAAAGCATCAAATCGAAGAAAACTAGCAAGCAGCACCACAGAGGCAGATTCCTTGAAAATAAATTTTGGCACTATTATCAGACTTAACGATTATCCAAACGATACAACAAGAAGCATTTTAAAAATTCAAACAATCGATCAATCATGCAGAAAATGAGGAAAAGTTAATAAATTTCAGAACGTACAGGGTCCCAATTTATATTTTCATTTAAAATACTCTTGCCAACTACAGAAAAATGTTATAGCATTTTTCTAAAGAGCAGAGGACAAAAAGGTTTTGATTTCAAATTAAGATCCTTTAAAAAATCAACTCCAAAAAAGGCAAATTAAACCATGATCCAATGGCACAAAGATTGATGAATTAAGTTTTACACATATAAAAATCCATGATTAATTGAGAACAAAATGCCTCGAAAATTTTTTACTACCTGAAGAGAATTGAATTTACTATCTTAGACCATATCACTGTTTATATGGTGGTCGCGACCAAACAAGCGTATTGTTAACGTTTCTATTGTTGTAACTTGTCATGGTCAATTACTCAATCCATTTCTCAAAGGAAAAAGTGATAGTGAAAATAAACAACCTATTACTGTGTTTCAAAACAGTTCAACAACCTGTTTGTTCTGAGTCAATTATAAACAACTTGTTATAAGTACGTACTTAACCTAAGCCAATGCATAAGCATTGATTAATGCAACTGAATTGATGATCTCACATGTGGCTACTGTAGAGGTCTGAGGGGTCAAGGCAAATTTTGCTCATATTTAACAGGTTATGGGAGATAAGATGATATCCAAAAAGAAAAATTTAATGTTTCTTGGGGTACGGGACAAAAATTGACAGGACGGTAAAATTCTAGAATCCAATTTGAAGCAAATTGCTCCAAGCAAATGGAAGTATGTTTATATTTTTATATAAAATACCATATATTGAACAATTCATAGCCACAAACGTCCTATATATGACGTAAAAATATAAAATTGACGCAAAATATGATGTATCGGCACAAACAAGCGTTAAAAAAGATTACAGCTACTCAGTCCAAAAATTTGAAAACTGAGAAAAAAAACAAATTTTCTTGGAACAACTCCCATCGGGAACATACACAAGCTGGAGTAATTCAAATTCAATTTCAGCGTAAAATTAGGCTTTGTAGTAACTAAAACTTCTCGATTTGACAAAGAACTTTAAAATGGGACTGTAAGGACTCGTGAAACCAAAATATGAAAAAAAAACAATTGACAACAAGTTTCAACCACCCAAAAAATGCAAACACTAAGATTATGTGTTTCAAGAGGGCTGCATCTAGAAGCATCAATGATATGAAAACAATGTTCTGCGATAAAACAGTAAAATTAAGAATTGAATAAAAGTGAGTGAAGCTATTGTCTAAAAAATTAGCGCAAAGAACGCAAATTAAAATTTTTTTTAAATGTTATTTCATGCTACATGCTGAATAATGGCACAAGAGATCACTTCTTCAATTTATAACAAAACAGTCATTTTTTGGACAGAAAGTAAAAAAAACAAGTTTAAAATTAATTGTAAAGTACCAAATATCAGCAAGAGAAAGGCTGAAAACAGAAAAGAAATTGTCTCACTTGAAATAAAATTTGCTTTAAGAAACGAAAATTTGTTTCTGACTCCAATTTTAAAGTACTTTAGAAAAAATCTGGTCGCTTTCTCGCTCTCCTCATTTTTCCAGCCTCATTAAATTCACCATTCTACTTTGACTTCTCAGTGACCTGAAAGGCCGAAAAAAGAGCAAAAATATCCTGAAAAAGAGAGCACACCAATATATTCCAAATAATTTGGACTGAAAAAACCACCACAACCAGGGCAAAATATCTCCGCAGCTCTTTAAACAAAAACAGTTTTGTTAACAATTTTATCATACTTTTAATCAAAACTGACAAAAAATTTAGCAAAAATACAGAAATGTGAACAAAAAATTAAATCAGTCAAATGTTCACAAAATTATAATCTTCAATTACTCCGTGAAAAAACAAAAAAGGAAAAAAAATCGTTCAAATTCTATATTCTACTCTGGACGGGCTTTCTAATAATACCACTCACAGCGCTCTACAATGAATATATCGACCCGCCAAAATTGACTGAACAAAAAAAACTGTTTGATTATACAGTTCCTCCCTCAAACAACATTGATTTCATATTTTGTACTGGAAAATTATACGAAAAAAATAGCCTTTTCGCCTCGACTCTTACACATTTTAAAGCATTTCCAACACAATGGCAACAAAATTCTTTAAGAATTTCGACGCCATTCTTGCAAATTGAATTCTTTATAAACAGAACACGGAGCCTAAAAAGTCAGTAACAAGTGACGCGGCGGAAAAAAAGGGTGAAGGCACAGGCAAATAAGTAGACTCTGGTGATATTTAAGGTGATAAGTACGAAGAGGTCTACCACCAAGAGTTGGAAAGACCTACAACTATCTTTGTTCATGAAAACAAAAATCGTTTCAGACCTTCTTTCCACTTGCAAAAATATCAATTGGATTCCGAATTTCATTCACTGGGTAGAAATTTTTCATTGATGATTTCTAGTTGAAAAGTGAATTGCTGGGGGGTGGGGGGGGGTTGCAAATGATTATGACTTTCCTACCATGTTAGACATTATAATATATATCACCATTGTAATTTGATTCAATTAGTTAAAATAACTATCATAGACTACCCAGTTGCATATCATTGATAATGGGCAAGTAATTTAAGTGGTTTTTTTCATATTTAATAAATGCACTAAATTGGCCGAAATCTACGCAATATTCATCTCAAAGTTTATAGTACTTCTCATGTGAATTCATCAAATTGAGTTAACTCAATTCATCAAATTGAGAAAAAAATAGCGCATTTCTTAAGTAACATTAACGCATTATAAATGTCCTTGTTTTATTTTGATTGACCTCAAAAAAACCAGCTGAATTACGCTATTAATAATTACATTAAGATTTTTTTATAAAAAAAGTACTCAATAAGAATTAATGCATGCAATAAATTACAATTCTCTAACCTTTGGTTTAATAAAATCTGAACAGAAAGTGACAAGTTATTAATAAATAACTAGCCAACAAAAGAACGTACCTGATATTTATTCCATAACTGTAAAACGCGCAAAAGCGTAAACAAGGTACAAATTTTTGGGGCAGAAACAAAGCTTTGAGAAGAACGCAAAAGAAGATATAACAATGAAAGAAAGAGAAAGGAAAATCAAATTATAGTGGGGATAGAATTATAAAAAGCCTGATCAAAAAGGAGCGCTGGGGAAAATGTCTCAAATGTAGGAAATAATCTGGTTAAAAATTCCCCCCTGTCATTGCCGCACACATTAAAGCATCAATTGGTTTGTAGTATTGTAAATGTGCTATTTTCCACCTGACAAAACATTCTATCCCGAAACGAACAAGAGGCAAAACAAAGAATCGTTGAATAGAGAGGCTAAGTTTAATACAATCACAAAGGACATTTCAATCAGCCGCAGTTTTACTTAGACTAATTTTCTCTTGTCCAATCAGTTTTTTTTAAAAAAAATTAAAAACTATTGAACGGTTTAATTTATAGCCAAAAAAATTTGACGATATAAAATTATTGTTTAAGATATCTGTTGGCGAATTAGTTGTCTTGTTTTGTTTTCCGATATCGATTTCTGTAGAAAAAATTAAAAAAAAACTATAATGTTTTTGGTTTCCTGCCAAAAAAGTTAGAGTTGAGGACATAAAATCACTGTTTAACGCCGATATAAATTTTCACATAAAAATTTGCAGGTTGCAATTATATTGTTAACGCCTAGGTGGTGTTATAATCATGTAAACATATATGGTACATGGTATCCATGCTAAATTCTGTATCACAAGTAGCATGTCCATGCGAAATTCTGTATCACAAGTTACTAAGTCTCTTAATGAAAAATTTAATGAAAAATCTACGGAAAATAATTTCATGTGCAAAACTGTCCCAATATGTAGTAATTGGCACGTTTAGAACAAATCTGAAATCAAATTTGTCTCAACAAAATCCTCGGACTCTACCTACAATTTTTCAAGTGACTGCTCATTTTGATTTTTCGAAACGAAATTCTACTCAAATACGGAACTGTTCAAGAATTGTTCAAAAATATTGTAACTGTTTTCTGAGAATCCGAGCGTGCATGAATTCTGGTTTTTGTTAAATTTTAGTTTTTCAATTTTTTTAATTTTGCGGAAACCACTAACAACACAGTTCAGCTGCACAACCCACTCCCAGTTTGCATTTGATTAAGAGTTCAATCCCCTGCGTCCGTGAAGCTGTCTGTGTGAGAATGAGCTCTTACTTAACCATTGCTTCAAGTTGACCATTGCCTGACCAATGTTGGTTGCAATGATGGTACCACGTGAAAGTTTCAGGTGCAAAAAAGTGGCCAAAGTCACCAAAAAAGAGCAACGCTGGTCATGAAACTAACAGTCTGAAATGTAGGGAATAATAAGAAAAAAGTGATTTATTACTGCAGATTATAAATAATTTTCAAATTTGGAGACCACGTGCTTCAATCTGCAAAACTACTAACGATAAATCCTAGATTTCGCATCAGAATTTTTTAGCAGATTCCAATTTTGAAGTTTCGAAATAGATCTGCAACGATTTTCCTTAAATGGAGGTAAAACACCCTTAAAAAGGGCACGAGCCAGATCCGTTTTCAAAACGCTTTCGCCCGTGTATTAGGAATAAAAACGACATTCACAATCAAAATTATGAAATTCAAAAAAAAGATGCTCGCCTCTTGTTTTTGCCAAAAACTACATAGCTACGGACTGTAATGTATTTAATTTCAGACATTTTTGAAAAATCGTTTTATGACTTTGGACTGATTTCAAAAACAATTGCGAAAAACCTAAATTCATCACAGTGATAGAACTCAGAGTAAGAGTTCAGGCTGAACTCTCATATGAAAATGCATGAAGCTAATATGTAGCAATTCATTGAACGGTGAATTTGTCGCACCATCAGAAAAATTATATTAATTTTCAAAATTTTCAATGTTTCTATGGTAGTTAAAAATTACGATTAACATTAATGTCGCAACATACAGAACTAACTTAGGGTCATCACTTTCTTGAATTCAAAAATCCCATCGTTTTGAATAAGTATTTGAATAAATTTAGCTACATGACACTGTAAATTTCGTATCAATCTTAACTGAACAAAATTTTGCGAGATTGTTCCCAGTGCAATTTTGGGGAATCGAAATGAAATTTTTAGTCAACATTTTTTAATCAATATTGCCAATCAGTTCCTGAACATAGAATTTTCCCAGCTCAATATCACAGGCTGACATTCACTGGTCGTTTCGATTTTAACAATTTAGATAGGAGCGCACTATTAATTTTCAATCGCTTCTTTGAAAGGCAGTTTCTTGTCACTATTTTTCGAAGCATCATGACATCTATGAATGCTTAGAGCAACAAATATGGTAATATGAGTATTATTATGCGTTATACAATTTCTAGAGATCAGGTTTTTATATTTTATTGTCATTTTTCATTTTCACTTTAATGACGAACTCAAAAGCTTTGAATTGACGCTTTTCTGAAACTTAATGCATTTATTTTTAGGTCATCGCGATTATTGAGAATCTTCAACTTGATTTTGTTTATTAAAAATTTGTTATCACAACGTGTCGTTTCAGGAAGATTTCTGGCTAAACGTTTAAAGAGTTGCATTTCTTGTTCACATTGTTTTTTTGTTGAAATAGTCTTACTTCAATTCTAAAATCTACTCCATGCTTAAGGTAAAATTAGGCGCAACTACCGGGACATTATATAGAAAAATAAAAACATTCTGCTTTACAACCCATTCGGCTAATCAAACGCAACTAGCATTTTTTCAACACACCCGGTGTACACTAATAATGAACATAGGTAAGAAAATAAAGAGAAAACTGGAACTATTATTCCATTCATACACTTAAACTGCGCTATCCAATTCGGAAAGACGGCCAAATAGGATGAGTTTATCCCTCCTCAAAAATGGGGGAAAATAAGATACGGAGAGTAGGAAAATTGGTTGCAAGATTGCAAAAATGGAGTTGTATTTGTGATTTGTATTGGTCTATTGGACTGATATGTCTTTCAAAACCACTACACGAAATACTATTGAATATTTGGAATACTTGTTCAAGTGCATTTTCAGCTCAGCCAAATCTAATTCAGCTCATTTTTCCCTTTTTCAACCAAGTAGAAAGCAACCTGTTCACGGGGATAATAAAAATTTCATGCCTCGAGCGATTTTGCAAAGATATGACAGGTAATTTGTATATCTTATTCAGACATCCGCAGACATGAAATAACAAGCTATTGTTGTGTTTTGATCTAGACTGCTACGCCAGCCAATTTCCCCAAAATTTCCCCCAATTTACCAGAATTGTATCGGAGCAGTTGAACCAACAGAGAATGCAAATATCAGCCATTTCCAAGCTTGGGGCTTGCCAAAATATTTTACAAGCTTTTACCATCCAACTATGTAAGAACGCGGAAACACAATTTAATAACCCTGAAAGATTTCAATCACATCAAAAATTACATCGAAATCATTCTACCATTCAATTTTTAGAAGCTCAAATTTATAATCTCGGGTGATAATTTTAAAGTCCTCACGTTACTCAATCCACTTGCCTTTAGGAGACTTGAAAGAAATCATCATCAAATCACTGCATAAATGACCGAAGCTGAATTTTGATTTTCTCCATAAAGCATGAGGATTATTCGAAAGCTTTCAACTAACTAGGCCTCTAAATGTCAAGAAACTACTATAATTTTTTGACAAGGTTTTTTAGAGAAAATTAAAAAAAAACTAGCAGTCACAATTGTTTATTTAATAAGTAATGGTAGCCGGTACCATCAAAATGACGGGTTGGCAATGGGGGCTTCCCTGGCAGTTATATTCAGACAAAAACTATTGGACAAAAATTAGTCGGAATAGCAAAGACGCTGGAAGCAAAAAAAATGTCACAACTGGTATCACATAAACTGTCAAAATTAAGTAACAAGCAATACGAAAAATTGGGGGATGTTTGGAAATACTTCAAATGTGAAAATACACCAATTGATGACCAAAACGACGAAACGATAACTATCGTAGATGTGTAGATGAAATTATGAAACATGTAGATAACGCTATTTGCACAGAAAAAGACAATCGAATAATTTTCTTCAACCAGGAAATACTTTGCGTTTACATTTGGAGTTAACAAAGCAAAAAATGAATGAAACTCGTGAGCTAGCCTTCCTGGATATGGCAGTCTACATTGACGAAAAAGTCTCTTGTAAAAAGTACAAAAAGCCAACAGTAGCAATTCTGAACTTCCGTAGCTGCGCACCCCTTCAGGATAAAAAAATTGCCGATAGTACTGTCTAAAGGCTTTGTTGCTGTAAAAACAACTGGCAATACAGACAAAGCAATAAAAATCAACAAAAATATGGCTTAAAAATGAATATTCGGAGAATTGGCTGTCAGGCATTCTTAACTCGGACAATTGGAAAAAGTTTAGATGACTAAGAAGACCGTAAAAACAACGGCTGATTGCTTTAAGCTCAACTAGAATTTGACACTGAAACTTTTTCTACAAAAAAGAGGCCAATTAAGCGCTAAGTTGAACGAAAAGCTACAAGAAATAACGCATCTTACAGTGATCTACACAACAAGGAAACCTCTGCCATCCTTATAGTCTAATTTTGATCAGCCTCTCAAATCGCACGTGGTATACGGAGTAACTTGTTGATTCAATTCCGCCTATGTCAGGCAAACTTGCCGACAGAAACACTCGGATAGCAGAGCATGAAAAAGCGACAGGCCTTTAAGTCAACATGTAAGCCAACATTGCGGCATCTTTCGCGCATTTGATTGTTGTGTAATTGATCAATGCAATGTACCACAAACGCTCATAAATCCGGTGGCAATACATATAGCACAACCGAAGCCATTGCAACCTGGGCGACGAGTCCGAAGCCAGAATAACTATAGAGTATGAGCAGGTAATTCAGAGAGGTAAAAATTGAAGTTCTATTATTAGCCTGGATTGTATTTTCTTCTGCTATTATCAAAATTTTAATTAGCCTTAGCTTAATGTTTTAATCTCTTGAGCTCAAGAGATTATTCTGAAATGCAATGAAATGAAAACATGTTGCTAATATTAGATTAGCGTATCACACGGTGAAAAGTGAGGATTGAGGAAACTGAAAAAATTTAAACTCGTTTCCCGAATGTTTTCTTTTAGTTGTTAAGAACTGCGTCAATTATAGCGCAAACGTTTGTAAATAAAATTTCATATTTGACCCAGTTCTCAAACAACTAGAAGAAACTAGTAAGGAAACTAGTAAAGAAACTAAAAGAAAATATTCGAGAAACTAGTTTACAATTTTTCAGTTTTCACAATCCTCACTTTTCACGCCATGTGATACGCTAATCTAATACCAGCAACATGCTATCATTTGATTGCAATTGATATTATTCTGTATTAAGCTCAGGAGATTAAAACATTAAGCTAAGGCTAATTAAAATTTTGACAATAACAGAAAAATCCATTCCAGGTTAGACTGGTTTTGACCTGTAGAGATAAAAGAACAAAACATATGCAAAGACCATGTGCAGCAGAGAAAAAATGAATTTTTTTCAAGATCCTTAAAAAATTTCATTGCTTAGTTGAGATGCACTAGATTGAAATCAGAATTTGAATCACGAAATTTTGAGTGAGCTCGATTATCTAGGCTTACAAATTATATCAAATTGGATCTATATTTTCCCGCCAATCGTTGCTTGAAATATTCAAAAAGGTTAGAAACAAATCGAGAACACATTTGGAAATGAGTTCTCGGGAACACATATGTACATGCAGATTAAGGAGTGTATATACGTAAATTTAAAATAACTTTGTATTAACTCACTTTTGTATTCTTCTTAAGCACCATGTACGTGTTCACGATAACACATTTCCACGTATTCTCGGTTTCTCTTCACTCAACTTAAATAAGTTTTGTGGTTTAAGGCATGAAAATAAAACAGCTCGTTTGCGATGTTGCAAATACAGTAATCTATTTTGCGTTTTCTTGAAGATAAGATATATACATCAATTTTCAAAAGGCGAATTGTCTTCAGGAAGTATTACCTGACAAGGTTTTTATTTTGCTGAACTCCAATTTGTTATCAATACAAAATTTAGTAATAGCTTCGTTATAGGCAACTGAATACCATTTGAAACTTGCTCATGGATAGAAATATCGATAAGACAATGAAGTAATACAAAAAATCATTCGCTCGAGACAACTTCTTTGCTATTTAGGGTAACAATGTTTTTTTTAAAATTTTTGACTACTATAAGTATAAACTAATTTTGCTTTATATAATTATTGTTCAAAATCTAATATTCATCAAAATCTTGACAAAAGTGTATTACTGTAGCAGCTGTTTTAGGAACAATATACTCAAATGGGTTTTTTGTTCAGTCAATTCTGACCGATCGAAATATTCATCCTAGAGAGTTGTGGGTGGTATCATTAAAAGCCCGTCCCGCGTAGACTATAGAACTTTTTGATTTCCGTGTTTTACATTGAGTTATCGAGATTTTAATTTTTGTGAATAGTACAAAATTTTCGTCAATTTTGCTAAAACTTGTTTCGATTGCCAAAAATATTGTTATAAGTTTAACTTCTAAAGACAGAGAAGGCATTCTGAATCATTTGTTTCCGAATTTTTTTGGGCAACCTTTTTTGCTAAAAGTTTCTAGTTTCAGACTTTTTCATCAAAAATAGCACTAAATTTGCTTCAACTTTGTTTAAAAAAGACCAAAATAGAGACCTAAAAACTGCTGATAAAATATATCTAAAATACAAATAGAGAGTTATTTTAACTCCGGTTGCCTATAGGACAACTCTTGAAATAAAATATTGGCAATTTTTCGATAGTTTAACTGATATGTATCCAAAATGCATCATTTATTTTTGTATATGCAAATATTTCATTTGCCAAATTATCCAATTCGACAACATTTTTGATAATTAGATGTTTTAGTTGGACGTGCGGCTATATCGGCTAGTATTGTTAACTCCGTTGTCTCGTACAAATAAAATTTTATTGAGGCGCAATCTTTTCAAAATATTTCGTAATTTTCTTATGTTTATTACAGCCGAGAATGATTTCAAATAAATATTCAATCAAAAAAAATCCTATTTACCCGAGATTGAGCTCAATTGAACAAAATTTATATTGGGTTTTCAGGATGAACTCATTGTTTTTACTGCTTTGCCAATTGTTTTTGTAATCCTAAACTGAATTCTTGTATATTGCCTAAATTAAATTTTGTACTCTCATAACTTAGTCTCGAATCAACAAAATTTAATAGGCTTCTTTGATTGGTACAAGCAAAACCATGTTTTTATTTGATCTCTAATGGCCCTTATGGATTTGTATAAAATGGTTTTAGGAAAATATCAGTGAACTTTTGAACTAAGCATCTTTTCTATAATAATTCTGTCGACATGTCGCTTAGTCTCAGTTAAGTCAGCTCAATCTTTCTTCCAAGTGAAAAAAATTAATTTCTATACTGGTTTTAATGCTAACTAATTGTTTCTAGGCTTTGGTACTATAAGTTTCTTGAAAAAAAAACGTTCTGATTTTCACGTTCGCGCATTTTTGAGGCCCTTTATGTTTACTTGGCCCTTTTTGTTTACTTGACAAATGATAATGATAATTAAAGGTCCCATTGGCTTTCAAAGAACAAAAAATGGAAAATATTCAAAATTTTGGTGATTTCTTTTTGGTTTTGACGGCTGCGACATCGGTCTCTCGAAAAATTTATTAGAGTTTTTTAATTTCTAACAGTATGTGTTGTGCTTTTATGGTTGTTCAATAAATTCCGGACAAAGAAAGATCACAATACCTTCCTCTGGATGTTCTAACAACTGAATTGACTGAATTCAGTTTATAGCTAAAGGTTTTAATGACTTTCGAATTAAAAGACATAAAAGGATATTTGAAACTGCCTTTTTTAAATGAGCTTGTCATCTTGTTACTTAATCTCATTTTTGACAGGTCTTATCAACTTTGGGCTGAGGCGTAAAACAATTTTTTAATATTAATTTATCTTGGTTATATGTTTCAATGTCTAGTTTTCTCAGTTTCAATAATGTAGTTTAAAACTCTGTGAAATTTTGACTTGTCCAAATTTGCTTTTTTGTAGCCTTATGCCTTAGTCTCAATAACAACACGCCGAATTGGCTTCCTAAATAGTTGCAAGATGATCCGCTTTTGTTTTTAATTGAAAGCCTTCATTTTTATGATTTTCGAAAAACAATGTTCTAACAAATGCAATGAACTTTAAAAACCACTTTTAAATCACTTTATATCTTTGTCATTATTTAGCTAGTATCGATAAAAACAGATCGCATCCCCTGTCTAGCGAGCTGATAGTCTATTTTTATAAGAGTTTTGTTTTTTAACTAACGGTTTGTTGGCTTTGATACTACGCATTTTTTTTTAAAAAATGCAATTTCTGGATGTGCCCATTTTTGAGGTTGGCTTTGTTTCCTTGCCTTAATATCACTGTAATGGGCAAGTCATTTCCACTTCGAAAGAATAGGAATGCGCAATTGAACCTATTTAATGTTATCAGTGAATTGCCTATGCTGGTTTTAACTGCTGCGACACTGTTTTCTTGTTAAATTCTTTCATTTTTTTAGTTTCACTGACTTTTTCGTCCTTTCTTCAGTCGTCTGACATTTTATGCGTAATGACATGTTTCAAATGCTTCCTCAAGAGGTATAAATAATGACGCGTCAGTCGCCCCGTAATTATACCTCAGGAGGATTTCAGTTGATACCTAATGGTTTTATTTTAATCACTTAGAAAACAATGGTTTCCAAAAAATATTTTCTTTGAAATATAGACATCGACTTTTGGGTGTAATTATTATTTGTAATTTTAAGTTTGTCTCTTCTCGTATTCTCCTTAATTGCAGGTCGTATCGGCCATCTATTGCGGCATTATTTTATTCATTTAGTGGTTTGCTAATTAATATGTAAATTTTTGAAAATTTGTCACATTTGATTGTATCTCATTTTTTAAAGAACAGATTATGGTTTTAGTGGGCTTCCATGCCCTTTTCTCGCAAAATTTAATTGAATTTCTGTAGTAATTTTTCTAGTACACTTCGTAGTCTTAATAATGGCAGGTCTCATCGAACCTCTAATGTGGCATTAGTTACATTACTAATTGATTTGATTTCGAGGCGATTTTTTCATACCCCAATTATTTTTGAACAAAATCTTTAGTTTTGGAAGTTTTCTATCGCTTCCTTATTGGGTAGACAATTAAGTCAAAAACGTGGATAAGCCTGGTCGGAACTTCAAGTGCAAACGCACATTACCGAGCTGCCTTGTAGGCAATAAAAAACATTTTTTACTTAAGTAAAATGTGCCAATTTAAAATTATTTGAAAACATTTCGACACACAAAAGATCACATTGATCCGCCAAAAATTTCGCTAACCTCGATTTGACTGTTTTTGACAGCAACCACGCTAAGTATGTAACAATACGCTATAAGTAATAAGTAAATTCGCAAGAAAATAATCGCCCCCTTTTTTACTCTTTAGTGCAATTGGAGTCTACGGTGAACGCTTATAATTTCATGATAAAAATACCTGGAGGAACAAAGCCTGTGTTGAATGAAAGACAGTGTCCAAATTGGCTAGGGCTAATTGACTGCTCAGAGGTATAAAAAGCAGCCGCTCAATCGAAGTTGAAATCAAAGTTAAAAAGCCTTTTAAAATCACAAGTTAAAAGCCTCTCTCTTTTTCTATTCTGTTAGCAGTCACATTTTTTCTACTTCAGTTGTACAGTTTGCAATGATTGCATGAATGCGGCCTTTTTGTTGTTTAGAGCGTAGAGGGACACTTACCTTTTGCGCCCTTCAGGTTTGTAAACCCAATTTAAAAGGGTACAGAACAAAATGAAACTGAAGAGGTTATACACGTCAAATTAGCTCTTCAGTAAATTCTAAGCAAAATTTCCAACTACTCTGATATAATATCATCCGTCGATTTAGACGTCAAAACTTTCGCATCAGATTGCGTTCAAATAGCAATTGAAAATCTAACACCGATGCTCACATACTTTAAGCAATATGTTTTGTACACAATACAATCATGTTAATTTTTGCACAGTGGAAGCTAAGAAACTATCAAAAAATAAGAATCGAAATCTCTAAATACACAAAACGCGAGATTTGTCAACCTGAAATAAATGCCAAAATCTCCAACTGATCAACTAATGCAACCTCTGCAATGAAACATGCACGATGAAACGCGTCTGGTAATAATGCTCTCTTCTCTACTCTAATTAATAAAACTAAGACTCAAAGAAATACTGGATCTTTTCCTCATGTGCCCCCGTACGTTAAGCTCCCCCCAGTTACAGAGCACCTGCCATTACATCGTAAATTATTACGTGAAAATATGGCACGCGCGTCTGGGGGAGCAAATAATATTCCCCACTAAGCTGGGGGGGGGGGGGGGGGGGGCACAAAAGGAAAAGATCCGGAAAATCTTGGTTACATTTGAAACAAAACGCAAATCAACCTCCTTTTATACAGATAGTATTATTGATCTGCCATTTTTTGACTCTTCGGATGCATTACTTTCGAGTTTGACTCAATATTTACATGTTGAAGCTTGAGAAGTGACCCATTAATATAGATGAATATTTCATATTTCCATATTTTACAAACAGCATTATAGACATCTGGCAAATTCTCCCAGCTGCGAATGTGAAAGGCTCTCTTGGATACATATTGTCCCATTTGCACCCTTCTATCAAAGTGTATCAATATTATTTCATCTACCAGTAAGCACAGCGCACTAGATGCATTCAAGATTTAAAAACAGCTGAACGAAAAACACGAATAGATGCAAATAGTGCGAACTAAACATCATCATTCATAGAAAAGCAGCAGTATAATCCGTTCGATGCTGGTAAACAATTCTACCTAAGACAGTCCAACTTATTCCGATTTCTACACAAGAGTAAAACCACGATTAGGCCTCTAAATTTTAATATTGCACCGATATGTAGAAGCAAATTCGCGCATCTGTCGTTGGCAAAACTGGTTCCACCATCCCGCAATGATACTTTAACAAATTGTAGCGGTCGTAGAAAAAAACAAAAGGGTGCCCATCCAAAAAAAGGCAGCGCACGGTCAACCGCTGATTAATAATACTTATTAATAGACAGTATAATGTTTTCCAGTTGAAACAAGACGGAATCTGATGGAATACCCCATAAAAATCTTTGAAAAAATCTTTACCATAAGGATCCATGGTGAGATCAGATATTGCTGCGCGTCTAAGAAAACACTCAATAGTTCAAATGGTTGCGAAGTGGATAAATTTTTAACCAAAAATCCAGAAGTCTCTTCAAGGCAGTGGGAGTACGACTAGTTCTCTTTTTGAGCTTCAGAGCAATATGACCGCAGTATTAAGGTGTCTACTTCCGGCGAATTTAAAGGAACTGTGCTAAAAAAAACATATTTGGTCCCATTTTTGGAGAAAGCCTGAATTTTGAGAAACTCAGCACAAACTCCAGCCCAAAAAGTCAGAACGAAAAATTTAGTCACTCTCGTCTATCTTTAAAGATGAAATCTATCCCACTACAGTTAACAATTTTGAAATATATTTTAATATATTTTAGCAAAATTGACAAAAATTTGGTCAAAAATACGGAAAATGTGAATAAAAACAACGGAATATCGTCTACTATTCACAGAACTTTAAAACACGATAGCTCTCTGTAAGAAGCGAAAATAAAAAAAATCTTTTAAATTCCACATTCTACGCTGGACTGACTTTCTAATGATACCACTCACAACTCCCTACACTGATTATATCGATCGGCCAACATTGACTGAACAAAAAAAACCATTTGAGTACATAGTTCCTCTCCCCACTAAAGTGGGTCGGAACAGAAAACAAATTCGGCGACATGCGGACAAGGCAAAAATAAGTAAAATATCTCAAATTTCCAACTTGAGAAAGGCGCCGACGTTAGTAGGCAGGCCATCTTTCTCAAGCCATAATCATTACAGGAGTGCGATTCCGTTGCATTTAAAACCAAACATCGGTCGCAAAACTTAACCTTCAAAAACACGAAATTATTTAAAAACGCCATAAATTGACATCAAAAACACCCATCCATCCCATAAGAATACAAAACTATCATACCAGCACGACTTTTATAAAAGCGCGACAAACGTTAAATCAGTTGAACGCCCATCGACACAAAACAAAAATCTCAACAGAATGTCACTGCTATACAAAAACGCTTGCCAAACATTCCAAAATTGACATTGTAGCCCAGTATCATTAGTTCTGACAAAAATTATCAATAAAAGACAAGGGATTAAAATCTTCGAAAAACATTAGATGTAAAACAACTCAATGAGAAAAAATTAGAATTAAGAATAATAAAACTTTGACGGCATTCCTATGTAGTCGTTGTAGTAAAATTTTGCTGATTAAAGAAGTTAATTTAATTCTAAAGGGGAATTAAATGCGTTAGGTGCAAATTATGCTTCTTAAAAGGAGAATTGAAGCGATCCATCCCCTCAACTATTCACAAGATCAGTTATTATAATTTTTTGTACCATAACAAGGTTCACTTGAATTATAATCATGGAATAGGGTTTCTAACAATTTATATGCTTATCTTCTTACTTCAAACGTCGAATAGCATCTGTGTTAGAAACAATTTTAACAATCGAAGCTACAAAATGATTAACCGTTTTCAGAAGTTTCAACAACAATATTTGCCAAACATTGACGGAAATCCAAATGTTAGCTCGAATAACTTTCGCTATCAGCCTTATTAAATGAATTCTTGTAAAGTTTTTCAATGAAAGATTTGGTCTGCTCTCATTGTTTGATATCCTAATGTTTTCCTTTATTGTTTAACTGTAATTGGCATCAGGTTATTGAGTTGCCAAGTGACTTCTTCTTTTCCCACGTCACAACTCAATAATTTTGTCAATTATAAATTGGCCAGAGACCAAATCCAATTGCAGGAAGTTTTTTTTTTTCGTAGGAACCAAAATTGATGGAATCTGATGCTATTTTCGAGTTTAGTTAAAAAGCACATGGCTTATGATACTTTCCGGAGATATTCAAAGTAATTCTGCTGGGCCCATCAATAGCATGAGCGAAATAATCAATTATTCTCAAAACCACATAGAATATTTTAAAGTCATATATGTTAATGCTCGAAGTATTATACGGAAATACTTGCAAATAAAAAAAAACATTACAAGAGCATTTACGATATTTCTGAACATGGTTCAGCTGCACCGATAGTAGTGAGCTTAACAAACCAAGCGAGTCATATTTTCTATTATTTCGGAATTATATCAACGGGTGGGGGTGGGTTGCTGAGAGTCCCACGAGTTCTTAATCCTCAATTAGGCGCTGAGCTTTCCTTTATTATCTATATTTGACACATTTTGGGTAGAAGTGATTTGATCAGAAAACAAAAAAGCTTAGCTGAAACATCTTTTATAATCACAACAAAAAGCTTCAAAAAATTCCTAGATCAAAAAGCTCAGCAGCGACAAAGCGGTAACAGAACAATACAACAAAATTTAAAGGGTGACTATAACATCAACTATTTGAGTCACAGAAAGACTAAACTTCGAAACAGATATTTATCCTTATGTTCCAAAGGTGACAAAGTGGTACCAACAAGAGCAACAGAAAGAAGTGCTTCCATTACAGATTATGCCATCGGTGAAACGAATGAAAACGTCATATATGGCGAAATATTTGATTTACCTACACCATCCGATCGTTTTGCTCAAATTTTGATTCTCGCAACAAAGCTCAACGCAACGAACAAAATCAAGAAACAACTGTACGGTAAAAAAAAAGAATTATAGCCCAACTGAGTTAAGGAGATCAGTCGAAGAGAAATTAGCATAGATTATGCATGTGCAACACTCAAATGTTACGAGAATTTAAATATCAACTTGAAAAACAATTCTAAAGCATGTACATTTGAAAACAGTGTTCATAATGAACAGCAAGTCACTTTCTTCAGCCGAAAAATTTGTTTCACGAATTACACGCAATAAGAATCTTAAAAAAGACCAATTTCTCGGTGCATTATGATTCCAAAAGTTCTTTGAACTAAAAACCGAGGTAAATTACAGATAGCAAAGAGATTTTGAACAGTTCCGCACCCAACTTATCGAAAGCTCACAGTCAGAGAGAAAGAAACGGAACCAATTAAAGAAATAAGGAAATTCAATAAAACGAATACTGTGGCGCATTCTTTGAAAAACCACAAGTATAGCAGATTAGAGGATTTTTACGCAAATGTTATACTTGCCTCAAGCAAGCACTAAGAGACTGTTTTTGTTGGGGTTTGTGAATAAAAGTGATTGCCTGAAGTCGCTTCTTGCTCTTGAGAGAAATAAACCTGTGGATCCTCATATGATCTACACGACGCTGCTACTGAAATGGCCAAGCATTCAAAATGATATTTTTCCGGTGCTATTCAAGCCAACATCACCGCACTTTTAAAGTAATATTTCTATCGTCCTATTTCTCTAGCAACCACGCACAAAAATTTTCTAATCTCTAATGAAAAAAATTAAAAAAACACGGTAACAAACAAACTGCTCTCAAAATGACGGTTCTGTTTTCCAAAAATGTTTTCTATAATGGACACTCTCGTGCACTTAACAGAAAAAAAACAGGAGACAATACTAAAAACAAAAATAACAACAGCAGCTTTTTTGGACCTATCCAAAGCATTCAACTCCATCCATCACCATGTCTTGATTCAAAAGCTATCTCCTTCTGGATTTTCCATTTCAACGTCGAATTTTTTTAAAAAAAAATCTCACTAACAGAACACAAAAAGTAGCTGTTAACAAGGTTGAATCTCAATGGACTGAAATAGCGCAAGTAGTTCACAGGGACCTCTTTTAGGTCCTTTTATTCAAATTGTAAATCAATGATCCAGGTAATTTTTGTTGTCGCGAAACAATTCAATATGCCGATGACAGTTTCACTATGTTCCAACACAAAAATTTCCCCAAATGCAAAGAAAAACTTCAGGCAAATAATGACAAATGCATCAACTATTTCAACTCTCACTATATAAATTAATTTCGACAAAACTGAACTCATTAAAAACTCCAGATGAAACAGCAATAAAAGCAGGAAATCAAAGTATAGAGTCACTAAATGTAGTAACATCACGGTTTTTATAATGACACAGAACTGAAGTATGAAAATCAAGTCAAAGCAATTATAAAAAATATGACACAGGGCAAAATGAATTTACGCACTTCAAATCGTACCTCAGGGTTAAAAAAGACCACTTTAAATGCTCAGGCTCTAAGTCCTTTGTAAATTCTTTGCCACTGTTGTCTTCTATTCATCAGAACCTCTTAATAACACTAGACAAACAATTGAATTGGGATATCAAAGCTGGTTTCAACCAAAGAAAAATGGACACTTCTTCAGATCTAAAAGTCCAAAACGGCATTCTTTCTACTTCTAAGCTTTTCGAATACAGGACCCCCAATTATTGTTAAAACGTACTTAAAAGAGTAGACCTGCATTTCAAGATGCCGCACTCCCTTTACCAACGTCCAAATTTTATCTACATGAGGACAAAAAAATTTGCACTCAAAATAATCTCAAGGTGCAAAATGAATGAAAAAAGTGTCATCAAAAGGTGTTCTATTACACAACTCCATTCCACGCAGTTTTTATTCAGTTCATATGAAACTGTAAAAACAAACTGCAAAAACTTTTTCCTCGATAAATACAAGAAGAACTCGGAGAATATTCTGTATGGTGCATGTTTAATTAATAATGTATTTATACTCAAACTTAGTGTTCTTCTCTTCTTCTGAATGTTCCCTCAATTAATTTTGTCGTAGATTTACACTGCCTTTCTCTGTAAATATTTAAATTTTATGTTTACAGATCTAAGGTATAATAGTGTTTTTTTAAAAACAACGAAAAACAAGAGAAGGTAGGTTGAAGATGAAAACAAAAATGCGACAAGAAATTGACACAAGAATGATAAAAGATATACATAAAAGATCTCTCTTCTCACCGGCTCAGAAGTACGTTTTAATACAGAGGGACTTTATCTAAATTTCACATTGCATAAGTAAAGCCAGGAAAAACAAACCTTTTTTTGTGAAAAAAAAAGTTTTGCGACTTTACAATCATAGCTTTTATGCCACTCTATTACATAAATTTTCACCACAAGAAACCTATGAGATAACAAAATTTACGCCATGAAGGCTAGCAGTACGGCCAATTTGCTTTTACTTTTCGAGTTAAACTGAAATCCCAAAACAAATCAAAACAGCATTATAAAAGTTAACTTAATTCTAATTCAGCTCAAGTTGTCCTATCAAACGAAGCTGTAAGCGTTGAAAAAATGAATTCGGAAAGTAATAAAAGTAATAATCAATATTTAATCTATTATACCAATGCATCCTCAAGAACTAGTAATTTATAACTAAATATCACAGTCTTGAGTTTATTCCCCCAGTTGCCATAAGCGTCTCTCCAGTTACGTATGATGCATCGTCTGAACACAAAAAGACAGCTGGTCCCCCCATTTCGTCAGGATCCCCGAATCTCTGCATCGGAATTACTTTCATGTACAACTCGGTCGCCGCTTCGTTTCCAGTCAGCGGCTCACTAAACTTAGTTTTGATAATTCCAGGGGCTAGACAGTTGACACGTATACCAAATCGGGCAAACTCGGTAGCCAAATTTTTAGTTAGCCCAAGTAAGGCTGTTTTGGAAACGCAATAAGCTCCGACTCCGGGCAGAGGTAAATAAGCACCGATGGAGGAAACAAACAAGATTGAACCATTCCCTGCTTTCCTTAAATGAGGTAAGGCTTCTTTACATAACAGAAAACTCGCTTGAACATTTGTATCCATAATTTTGTCAAATGCTTTCTCGTCAACATCATAAATATTTCCAAAAGCCGGACTAACTGCCGCATTGCTAACCAAAATATTCAATCCTCCAAATTTTTTCACAGTTTCATCCACTAGAATAACTCTATCTTCAGATTTTCCAACATGGCAAACCAAACCGTGTAAATTTGTAGGTGGAATGTTTAGCTCGTCAGCAACTTTAACAAGTTTTTCCAAGGCAGAGTCTACATTTTGTTGTTTCCGACTGCTGATCACAACTTTTGATCCCTCTTTCAGGAATCTTTTCGCAATTGCGAAACCAATGCCGTCAGTTGAAGCAGTTATGACAGATACTTTTCCCAGTAAACGACCGCCACTGAGTGCCATAAATTGTTTCTAAAATCAGAACAGGGTAATTCAGAATTTTTCCCTAACCCTACGCACGCCTCTTGTGGGTGTTTTGCAAATTGCGTTTTTCCATTCACAAAAACCTTTTTGCCCTATAAATCAGTCAAAAACATGATTTGAATTAATATTTTAGCGTGGTCTCAGACAAAATACATTTTCATTTTATCCTTTAACAATTTGCGAAACAGTTTTAACATGACGATTAACGTAAAGTTCCAAAAGTTGTTTTTAAAAATGAGAATTAATTTTCAATTGGCAAATCAGTTTCTTCTACATTTACTTAGTCAATTAATTGAACAGCCTATAAAAAGGCTAACTACATACGATTTTGAAAAGCTTCAGTGTTTTAGCAGGAATGGATTTTACAGATTTATCGAGAATGTGCACATTTTAGCTGCAAGCTCGATTCACCGCGCTGTAAATAGTCTCTCATACTCGAGTTGGAACCAGTTTTCAGTGTGAATGACACCGGTTCCAGATTCTCAATCAAAACAAACTTAAAAAACTGGTTCAAGAACGCAGAAAAACTGCTGCAAAAAGGTCGTTTGAGCGAGAGCCTTTGTGTTTTGGCACGATCTGATGAACAGCACGATCTGAAATCACAAATGAAATAACTGCAGAACCTGCAGCGTGCCAGAGTTGATGAACGTTTCTGAAAACGAACAAAGATGAACGTTCCTGAAAAGGAAGAAGATGAAGGATCTCATTTCGAGAAGGAAGAAGATGAAGCCCGAAAAGTACTGGGAGCTGCAACAGGAAACTGGCTTCAGGAGATCAAGACCCTGAAGACAGTGCTACATAACCAACAGTTTTAAGAGGGCTGCTCAGGAAGGGAAAAGACAGGGAGCTGCGCAAAAGAGGACAGCTAGAGCCAAGACAAGGCAGGTGCAGCAGACGCAAACTGGGGAGGAGCTCATGAACAACCGGGTTTGATTGCCTTCTGTCTTTGAGCTCCCTTGAGGGCTGTGCATGCTGCTGCCAAAGACGAGACTGATATATTTCCAGAAAATCAAAAAAATAAAAACTTCATCTTGGCTAATTGAAAAACCTGAATAAGGTCACCTGCCAAAACCATCGAAATGAATTTTTAAAACAATGCATCAACAGTGTCATCATTCCGGATTTTCTGAGGTTTCGCGCTGTCAAAACTGGTTTCGCGCTGTTCGCGCCTGTAAAAGATTTTTTAAAGAAGCGGTACACGGTTTTTAATTGAGTCTTCAAGAACCAGAAACAAACCTTTCTGAAAAAGACCATAAATTGTACAGGTGAAAACTTGAAACGGATCGGCGTAAATTTAGGGAAAATATAAGACCAGAACTGCTGCCATTAGTTGTTAGCAGCATTAAGCGAGAAATGAGGAATCACTCCGCGGAGGTTGAAAATAGGTTAAATGGGGAAACTTGATAAACTATCAGACGGGACAGCCCGCTGCAGAACGGCTCCCATAGTAAAATTGTGACAATGTATGAGGGCGAACATGCAAAATGTGTGCTCGAGGTTCTACATAAACACCCTGTAAAAAGACAAGTTCGATTATATGCACTTCTTCGCAGACTTTGACAAACTTCAAATTTTTGAAATGAAAATGTCCACAAAATGGTACGCAAAAAGATTACCCAAAGCCAAGGACCTGCTGGCGGCACCGTTCGACAAAAGCTGCGGATTCTGCGCGATAAAGAAGTAGACTCAAAGAGAAAAAATTGATGATGTGCTAAACTCTGATCAGTTCCAAAAAAATCATTGTAGCAACAGGTGAAATTGAGATAACAGAAGAATAGATTAAAAAAAGCCTGCAACAATTGATGAAGCAGGGAAAAATTAGTGAGAAAATTGATCGAAGTCTCAGATCAACTAATTCCCATCCAACCAGGCGTTATGGTTAAGCAAAACTAAACAAACAATATACTCTTTCAGCCTGCTCCTTCGATAATTTGTACCAGCTATGAGAACTTGAACAGATTTTTGGTAGCACTTTGCAGAAACTATCGTGCTCAAACTTTAAAACCTCAATACAAGATGCTAGATCAGCATTGGAGTCACTTTCGCTTGATGATAACGAGAACTTCGAATCATGACGTAAAACTTTTGTTTGTATACCAATGTGCCTGTAGAAGTTGCTCAATAGGAAATTTACTCAAGCACCCCGGCTGGTCCGCAATGGGAACTTTATTCAAGCTAGAGGTTACAAATGCTCATTTTAACTGCGAAGACAATTGGAATGTACAATCAGATGGTCTAGCTATAGGCGCACCACTAGATGTAATACTATCAAATAATTGGACGAAATCGTTTGAAGCATCAATGCAAAAGCCAAATCAGTGAAAACCTCTCTAAACGCGATCAAAACGGGAAAAACGGGACTTACCGAGGAAAAGGAGTAAAATGTTAGATATGCAAAAACTGGTTTCAAATTAAAGAACCAGAATATGGATAATATAATAACAGTAAATATCAATTGAAAACAAAACAGAAAGAGCATAAAAATAGACTAGATCAATGAAAAACCATAAATTTTTCTACAAAAGAGGGAACAAAACGCAAAACTTTGCAAGCAACTTAAAAAACTGACCTGCAAATGGTAGTCACAAGGCAAAAATTAATATCATGGCTCCGCACCTCAAAATCATCATCCCGTAGAACTTTGAAATCTCACGTGGTAAATGAAAAAAGGAATGTCTGCATCCATCTGTCGATTCGAACATGTAATGTATGTGGATCCATCTATCGATCCATCAGAACCAAAATAAAAATTCACAGGTGGGACAACACCTTGGTGAATGTCGTGGCTCAACGAGTAGCATTGAATCGAAAATTCTGGAGCATTGGATGTCACAGAGAAGGAAAACTCATGGCCATCGAACCATATACATCAGCAAGTTGAAGGCGGGACAAAACACACGCGACGAAAGGGGCGGGAACTCACGCTACTCAGAGGTAAAATCATTTTGAAATCCAAAGTTGAACAAACGAAATATTGACCAAGTCCAAAGCTATTTAAAACGCCACTACCACCTAGACCTCGAGATATTCAGGAAGCTGTCCGGCAAAGTTTTTCTAAAATTTTATTCAAATCAATGATTTTTCCGAGGACAATTGATGTTGATGACTATTCCATAATTGTTTTTGAATAAAAAACCTATAGGGCAGATCGAAGGAAAATACCTGCAAAAAATTTCTTAGATAGGCAGTCTGAAAAAGATGGCAACAGAAACAGACAAAAAGGAAAAAGTTCTGATTAAATACTGAGATGTTATATTTTGACTAAGAATATGTTTGACTTACTGCTGCTTCTATAAAGTGCCCTCAAAAATCCCTCAATTCGAATGACACGCACTTGATCTAGCCCCTTTGAGTTAAAATAAAGAAAAGTCAATTTCAGAGTGAGGAAGTCGTTTTTGAGAGCAAGGCAAGTCACGTGCGACCAAGAACTTAATCACAAAAACCTCGCTCCACATAGTGAAAAATGTCTTCACCCACGCATTTCAGTTGAAACTCTATGATAGAATGAGCAAAAAGGAGTTTTGAAGTGATTGTAATGTCATATGGTAGTAACAAAAATCCCGACGACTAAACCCAGAATAAAGAAGGAAGAATTCTGGAACCAACTCCGAGCGTCAGAACCTCACAAAAAACCCTTACTTGCACCCAAAACCTAAATTTTTGAATTAATAAAGTATCTTTTTTACCTCAACAGATTTGATCAAAGCAAATTTTGTAACTTTTATTCCCCTGTCATAACGAGAAAGATTTGATTCATTGACATCATTGAAACAAACTAAAAAATTCATTAAAACCAAAAAAATCATAACACCATTTAGTGACAGTACAACAAAATCTATAATAAATAAAACTATAATAAATAAAACGGTCAAAAAACTATAATAAATAAAAAGAGAACTTATAAACACAGTTCCAACAATGTCTCAATACTGCAATACATTAAAAAATTGTAAAAAAAAAATTAAAAAATGTAAGAAATTGGCTCAAATCATTACATATTTTAAAATAATTGATAAAACCAGATCAAATAGAACCATAGTCCTTTGGAGACTCCTAGAATGATACATGCTTGAAAGTTGAGAATATGGACATATTGAAAAATATAAACAAAAAGAAAACTTGATTTTGAAAGATGCAAACCCATATGAAAAAATAAAAACAAGGTTAGGTAGAAAAACCAAAATTGTTTCATTATTTGGCTTCACTGCCTGGAAAAACACAGAACAGTCTGCTGTACAGCTAAAAGAAATAAAGGAAATGAAAACGGAGTTCAAGTATTTGAAACACTGAAATAATTTGCAAAAAACGTAAAAAAATTTTTAAAACGAATACACTTTTACTGGATTTCAAAAATAAACAATAAAAAACAAAACGATAAAAAAAACAAAATTGAAATCTCTGAGGTTGCAAAAAAAGAACTACTAAATAAAACCAAAATCCAAACAAAAACAGAAAAATTGAACAAAAACAGCCAAAATCGGATTACGTTTTCAAAAATTTTTAACACAAAAATTTCCCACGTCAGATAAAGGCTTTCAGTAAATGAAACATCTAAAGGAAGTTGCCATAGGCATTGACTTTGAAAGTCGGGCAAATATGAAACTTACAATTAGCAAGTGCTGTTCTAATTTTTTAAAGTATTTATAATCATTGTCTTTTTTCGTTTTGTGTAGCTCAATTGGGGATTCTATCTCAAGGAGAATGAATGAGGACGCCAGATATGATCGGTTTCTTCAACACCCAACATCGACATTCTTGGAATAGGGGAAATGCAGTTGAATGATCTGGGGCCAATGGTCACCTAACTGCAAGGCAAAACGATCTGGTAGGTGTTTCCTGCGGTAACAATGACATCGCGTCATTCAGGAAACTGAAACTCCTATTGATACGGCAATGAATTTGATTGCCTTTAGTAGATGTGTTGCGAGACTGTCAAGCAACTGCCAAAAACGTCAAGGTTTTTTTCGCACGACGCTGTGCGGCAAACCGATGAATTGCTCTTCGGCTTTCTCGGAAGTAATTCTGCTCCCCTGAAACTTAAAGCGAAGCACTGTAAAATTAACGACAATGGTCACCACACCAAAAATGGCTGCTACGACGTGCCGGAAACGCGTAGGGGAATTAGTGAAAGTTTCAACAATTGATTTAAATAATTGATTTCTATAATTGATGTCTTTGCGGTTAAGTTTGTTCTTGAGAAGGGATGTATGATTTCCACAATCTGTGGTGCACCAGCACGCTGGACCGGTTAATCAAGTCTCCATAGTAACTCTCTCCATCGGTAAAATACTTTTACAGTACAGAGCTAGAACCTATTATTGCAATTTTAATAAATTCCGCGTAGCTCGCATCTAGCTTTCCAAACAACTGTTACACTCTGTTACAGTGTTTGTTTTGAGACTCACTTAAATGTTCTGTCGCCATCTCTTCTGCTAAACCTGACGCTTCGGTAAAGTTAAATCTCCATTTTTGCCCAATTGTATAATCACAAACTCTCCTTTGGACAGTCGACAACCTCGCAGCGAAACTCGTCAAAATTACGAAATGCGATACTCCGTCAACTACCCATCACAAACCATTTTTCTTTTCTTCTAACATTCACTTGGTTCCGAAATATTTCGGTTTAAACAACTGCCTATGTTGCTGCCTTTTGTCACCTTTAAGCTGTCATCCTTTTGTTCTGCAGCAGATGACTTTCTAATTCGGTGACGTAGCGTAAGAATAACTCGAGTATTTCAGTTTGCTCCCTCTCCACCTTTAGTTGACCATTCAATTTCCAATCAACTGTTCTCCAGTTCCTGTTCAGACTTTTACTGGTCAACGTTGATGCACTGGCTTAGTCCACCAAATCAAATGTAAGATTAGTTGCTTTTCGGTTTGTTGTGTTTCCGGGGCGGCTGACCTAAGGTGGCGGCTGCTCAATCTCAGCGGAAACCAATCTTCACAGAATGGTTCTCGAGTTTAAATCCGGCATGGTTCTTTATTTAATTTCCAATTAGCTAATTATATCGTCAAGACTAATAGTCACTTGGCCGTCCAAAAGGACTGTAACATAGATTCATTCAAGTAAAGGATATCCTTAGCGATAAACTTTGTTCAATCTTGTATTGAAGTTAGCAAGGATTCAGTCAATAACAGTATTGTTGCAAACTTCTTGTAAGACGGCTTAAATAAACTGTAAACTCTGCCGATTTCTAGATCAAGCAAAAATTAATTCAGAGGCGACATAAGTTGCTGAGGAATTAAATTATAGTTAATCTGCGAGCAAATAACTCTTGGTAACAATGTCATAAGGTTCTAAATACAATAAGGTTGAACTATTTAAACAACTTGGTTGAAACAAAAATAAGTTGATTGTTATCTATAACAATTGTTAGTCGTTTCTGATTGGTTAATAAAGCCATGTGATTTCAGTCAATAATTACACAATAAATGTCAAGTGGTTGCACAAAAGGTTTAGGTTAAAAAACGAAATTTGATGTGCACGCAACACTAAAAACCTCAAACGCATGGCGTTTGACGATGGGTATACAGCTTAGGGATCACATTAACAAATTAGGAAACTTAACAAAACGATTAAATATGAAAAATGCACTGTTGCACCATATAAGTGGTAATAGCCACAAGATTTCTCTCTGGGTTTCCCTTCCCAAAATAAAAGGTGTGGAAAAAATTTGTTTCAATTTTTTCAGTTCTCTCAACTTAGTTTTTTCAGCCTGATATTCCATTTCCCGAGTTCTGATGGTTTAACCGTTGAGCCAACGCTGAGTGTATTGCTCTCAAACAACGGGCGAGCGGTATGGTTCGTTAGTAGCTAGCTGCGTCTTTGCGAGGTTGTTAGCACAATTGAAAGTGGGTGATTAGCGCTGGAAGTGGCAAACATGAGGGTTTACGGTTAGAATAGGTCTTCACACCATGAAACCTGCCTTCACACCATGAAATTATATCTGACACACTTTCTGTGAATCGCGTACTTAGAAACTGAGGAGGCACAGGGCTATAAGAAATTAATGTCCGGGCTTGACTATTTTATACCGTTTTTGCGGACGCAGAGTCCAATGATCAGACGAAAAAACAGTAGTTCAAAAAATTGCACGAAAAAGATCAGCAGGACAAACAGAATTGCTACAAACTTTGATTGAGAGCAACAAGGATGCTCGTTAAAGTGCGTTCACACATGGTGTTCCGACCCGAGCTCAACTATATTTTTGATATAATTGTCAACCAAATGAAGACATCAAAAACATATTTGAGTTTTAAAACTCGTTACACAAACTAACTACTGATTGAATTTCATAATGCGATGCCTCTTTACAGCGCTCTGGAGGTCTGTCATTAAAAACACTACGAAATAAAAACTAAATAAGAAAAAAACAAATTTTACGGTAAAAACTCAATATATTAATTTTAAAGCACCTAGTAACCACGTCAAAATGCAACCAGATCAAACCTTAACTACACAAATTTACTCTTTCCTAACTATACTGCAGATGGAAATTTTCCTCATTGAGATTTGATAACAAGTCGACAAAAAAAAAGAAATAATGAGGCGAAATTCAAAATCAATCAACATTTTTGTAAACCAAAATAACTTAAAAATCATTAGCTGATTTAAGAATCAAAGTCTTAAAAATCATTAGCTGATTTAAGAATCAAAGTCTCAAAAATCATTAGTTGATTTAAGAATCAAAGTCTTAAAAATCATTAGCTGAAAAAAATTACTGATAAATTTGCTAAAAGGTCATTATGAAACCAATGGGACTTGTCTTTGTTGAGTCTAAGCCAAAGGAACGGACCAAAGATGCAGAAAAACTCAAAATATTACAAACAAATTGCGAAAACGCGAATTATTGAAGCCATTAAAGTCATTAGCTACTATCTGAATATTATGTATTTTTATGCCAGTTTTTATTTATACTAAATCGACTAAAATAATATTTAAAGATTCAATATGTTCATTTGGGCCGCATTTGAAAATCATTGGGATCTGTTATTGCGCGAATGTTCATAATGAAGAGAAAAAGAAACACAAACACACCACTCAAAAAACTTTTATGAAAACGCATATTGCCAAACAAACAAAACATCAGTTACGACATGATATCAGTAGACTTTGTGACTTGTTAAGTAGTGAAAAACAATGAATGGGATGGGACCTCTCAATGATGAGAATAAGTTACAAGTTGAGGAAAACAACAACAAAAACTGAAAAGTTCGAAAAATATTTTTATGATTAATGTATAAAATCAAACAAAGACTATTCGCTATAAACTCTGCTTTGGGTTATATCATTCATTCAATCTTCAAAATCCTCAAATACAAGCCTATGAGACCGGCCAGCGTTTAACGGCTATCTAAAGAAAAAATTGAAGGTGGGTGATTAGCGCTGGAAGTGGCAAACATGAGGGTTTACGGTTAGAATAGGTCTTCACACCATGAAACCTGCCTTCACACCATGAAATTATATCTGACACACTTTCTGTGAATCGCGTACTTAGAAACTGAGGAGGCACAGGGCTATAAGAAATTAATGTCCGGGCTTGACTATTTTATACCGTTTTTGCGGACGCAGAGTCCAATGATCAGACGAAAAAACAGTAGTTCCAAAAATTGCACGAAAAAGATCAGCAGGACAAACAGAATTGCTACAAACTTTGATTGAGAGCAACAAGGATGCTCGTTAAAGTGCGTTCACACATGGTGTTCCGACCCGAGCTCAACTATATTTTTGATATAATTGTCAACCAAATGAAGACATCAAAAACATATTTGAGTTTTAAAACTCGTTACACAACCTAACTACTGATTGAATTTCATAATGCGATGCCTCTTTACAGCGCTCTGGAGGTCTGTCATTAAAAAGACTACGAAATAAAAACTAACAAATAAGCAAAAAACAAATTTTACGGCAAAAACTCAATATATTAATTTTAAAGAACCTAGTAACAACGTCAAAATGCAACCAGGTCAAACCTTAACTACACAAATTTACTCTTTCCTAACTATACTGCAGACGGAAATTTTTCTTGATGAGATTTGGTAACAAGTCGACAAAAAGAAGAAATAATGAGGCGAAATTCAAAATCAATCAACATTTTTGTAAACCAAATAACTTAAAAATCATTAGCTGATTTAAGAATCAAAGTCTTAAAAATCAATAGCTGATAAAAAATTACTGATAAATTTGCTAAAAGGTCATTATGAAACCAATGGGACTTGTCTTTGTTGAGTCTAAGCCAAAGGAACGGACCAAAGATGCAGAAAAACTCAAAATATTACAAACAAATTGCGAAAACGCGAATTATTGAAGCCATTAAAGTCATTAGCTACTATCTGAATATTATGTATTTTTATGCCAGTTTTTATTTATACTAAATCGACTAAAATAATAATGAAAGAATCAATATGTTCATATGGGCCGCATTTGAAAATCATTGGGATCTGTTATTGCGCGAATGTTCATAATGAAGAGAAAAAGAAACACAAACACACCACTCAAAAAACTTTTATGAAAACGCATATTGCCAAACAAACAAAACATCAGTTACGACATGATATCAGTAGACTTTGTGACTTGTTAAGTAGTGAAAAACAATGAATGGGATGAGACCTCTCAATGATGAGAATAAGTTACAAGTTGAGGAAAACAACAACAAAAACTGAAAAGTTCGAAAAATATTTTTATGATTAATGTATAAAATCAAACATAAAGACTATTCGCTATAAACTGTCTGCTTTGGGTTATATCATTCATTCAATCTTCAAAATCCTCAAATACAAGCCTATGAGACCGGCCAGCGTTTAACGGCTATCTAAAGAAAAAATTTAAGGTGGGTGATTAGCGCTGGAAGTGGCAAACATGAGGGTTTACGGTTAGAATAGGTCTTCACACCATGAAACCTGCCTTCACACCATGAAATTATATCTGACACACTTTCTGTGAATCGCGTACTTAGAAACTGAGGAGGCACAGGGCTATAAGAAATTAATGTCCGGGCTTGACTATTTTATACCGTTTTTGCGGACGCAGAGTCCAATGATCAGACGAAAAAACAGTAGTTCCAAAAATTGCACGAAAAAGATCAGCAGGACAAACAGAATTGCTACAAACTTTGATTGAGAGCAACAAGGATGCTCGTTAAAGTGCGTTCACACATGGTGTTCCGACCCGAGCTCAACTATATTTTTGATATAATTGTCAACCAAATGAAGACATCAAAAACATATTTGAGTTTTAAAACTCGTTACACAACCTAACTACTGATTGAACTTCATAATGCGATGCCTCTTTACAGCGCTCTGGAGGTCTGTCATTAAAAAGACTACGAAATAAAAACTAACAAATAAGCAAAAAACAAATTTTACGGCAAAAACTCAATATATTAATTTTAAAGAACCTAGTAACAACGTCAAAATGCAACCAGGTCAAACCTTAACTACACAAATTTACTCTTTCCTAACTATACTGCAGACGGAAATTTTTCTTGATGAGATTTGGTAACAAGTCGACAAAAAGAAATAATGAGGCGAAATTCAAAATCAATCAACATTTTTGTAAACCAAATAACTTAAAAATCATTAGCTGATTTAAGAATCAAAGTCTTAAAAATCATTAGATGATAAAAAATTACTGATAAATTTGCTAAAAGGTCATTATGAAACCAATGGGACTTGTCTTTGTTGAGTCTAAGCCAAAGGAACGGACCAAAGATGCAGAAAAACTCAAAATATTACAAACAAATTGCGAAAACGCGAATTATTGAAGCCATTAAAGTCATTAGCTACTATCTGAATATTATGTATTTTTATGCCAGTTTTTATTTATACTAAATCGACTAAAATAATACTGAAAGAATCAATATGTTCATATGGGCCGCATTTGAAAATCATTGGGATCTGTTATTGCGCGAATGTTCATAATGAAGAGAAAAAGAAACAAACACACCACTCAAAAAACTTTTATGAAAACGCATATTGCCAAACAAACAAAACATCAGTTACGACATGATATCAGTAGACTTGTTAAGTAGTGAAAAACAATGAATGGGATGGGACCTCTCAATGATGAGAATAAGTTACAAGTTGAGGAAAACAACAAAAACTGAAAAGTTCGAAAAATATTTGTATGATTAATGTATAAAATCAAACATTAAGACTATTCGCTATAAACTCTGCTTTGGGTTATATCATTCATTCAATCCTCAATATCCTCAATTACAAGCCTATGAGACCGGCCAGCGTTTAACGGCTATCTAAAGAAAAAACTGGCAAAATCAAAAATATTTGAGCGAGAAAAGTGTTGAGGCCATTAACAGAAATAACTTTTCAGTAAAAACTTTTCTATTTTCAAATAATTTTGTAACAGCAATGGGATTCTTCTTTTCTTAACAATCTGGCTTTAAAAAATCAACAAATTTGAACAAATAGATTAAAACCACGAAACTTTTTTAGAAAACCCATAGTTTCAACGCCATTAAATTCAATAGCTTTTAAGGGAAGCCAATAAACACGCTACATTATTTCTCGGTGGAACAACAAAGATGTTTGTTTGCATGTATAGGTAAACAATAAGACATTAGAATAAGTCTTATGAGAATGGAAAAAAACAAATACGGACAAAAACCAAAAATTCTATAGAAAAGTGCGAGAACAAAGTGTCGCAGCCAATTAAACCATCAGCTTTTCTCTGAAAACTTTATCTGTGATCCATTAAACGTCTTCTCAAAGCCAATGGGAACCATCAAAACTCAGATAATGTGATAAGATTGCATAAGGAATCAAAATTACGAAGAAGTCTCAAAATAAAAAAAGAATTATGAAACCTCGTGCATTGAAGTCATAAAATAAATAGTTAGAAGATAAAACTGCCAACTACAGAAATTTTTGGCTGCAGTAGGATTGAAGGGGGCCTGTCATTACTTATTTTAAGATCGGTTCAAATTTTTTTCGATGAACTATTTTTAAAGTCTTAACAGCCATTAAGTTCAATAGCTTTCAACGGAACAAAAAAAAACCCATTTGAGTATATAGTTCCTCCCCCCACAAGTGGGGTCTGAACAATTAAAAGCTGGGACAATTATGTTGCAAGCAAAAGTTGATTCCTTCTCAAAATTTTGCTTCTTTCTCGTGGAAAATTTTCTCAGCGCAATTTTCAACCCATTTAAAACGTCATCATCAAACGCGGTTTTTTTTTTTTCAATTTTAGCTCGTAATTTTTAATTTACTTATTCAACTGTAACACGCCATTGTTTGGAAACTATCACCCACTCTTGAGGGTGTTTTGAGGCTGTTTTAATTCTTACGCACATTCAAATAAGTTCCATTAAAACGAAAGATATAAAATAGCTCGAAGGTACAATTGTTGGCCAGATTGTTTCACCACAGATATTACGATTATAGACGACAGGGGAAACTCTATAAAGGAATAAAAATTTTTAATGTTTTTAATATGATTGCTTTACGAATTTTGTACGTTTTCAAAATTCGTGAACGTTTACTAAAGTTGTTAAATATCCAGATTATAATTCTTTCGATCAATCGTACCAGCGGGTAGGTGAGAAAAAAGGCATCAATCTTCATTTCAGATCAAATCTTCAGTTAGTAATTGATACAGCAGCAGCAATTCAAATCAAATTACGAATAAAATACAAATGCTATTCAATCTTGACCTATAATTTTTGAATACAAATGATGACGATTATCGTCATCGCGTCAAAAAAGGAACCCTTTACTTTCCCCTCTGCAAGTAATACGAGTTATCTCGTTTGTTATAAGATGTTTTAAAAATCAATCAATAAAACTGTATTCATTATGCATACAATTGTCGGCCACTTCTTAATACTGAAAGGATCCTACAATAGCATGCAAAAAAACCTGCAGCTGGAAAAAATAAACAAGTTCCACAATTTCATGAACTATTGTGCAAAAATAGATTATGGACAAACATGCTAATTAAGTTAAGAAGATAAATAAACAGTTCGCCCATTTAGCGGCTGAATAGGTCTAAAATTGCTGACCAATTTACCGCCTTCAAGGTCATTCAAATTTCTGAGAAGGTCGAAAAAACTTGATGCAATTGCTATTGGTTCTTTGTACACAATATGCATGACGATTTCGCTGAAGGGCGGAGTTGTTAGAGATCCCTGGTATATAAAGTACTCCGAGACTCCTTGTGGCACCAAACTTTGGAAATCGATCACAGGAATTTTTACTGGTTCTGATTTGGGGTCCATAATTTTAGTGAGGTTGTTGCCAATGAGGTGGTCGATTAAGAACTGGAATTTGGGATCTGTCTCTTTGGATGACTTCATCATGACACCCCAGACAGCAATTTGGTCTACTACTTCTTTCTCCTGGCCTAAAACAACCGGTTGACGGAAAACATGGAGACAATCATATTCTGTGCCACACAGTTACTAGTTACAACGATCAAAGATGAGCGCTAACTACAATAATAGCAGAAGTATTTTCTTAAATAGTTTGAAATAATTTGAATGAGAATCGAAAGAGATAAAACCATACGAGATGAATTTCGTAAAACTGCGAAATTTAAACTAATATCTACGTCCAAAATTGAAGTTATATTCAAAAGAATAGAAAAAATTTAACTCGAATGACAAGCACCTGAAAATTCACCTGGACTTCAAACTACCTTCTGAAACCAATATTGCTTATATCAAAAAACGACTAAATAATTAAGTTATCATTTCGAAATCAAGTCAAACTTATCCAAGAGATAAGTTAATGGTTTTCTATAATACAACTTTTTGTCAGTGGTGTCTTGGGATATGGATGCTTCATTAGTTGCCTTTGAAAACCTACTTTTCTTCTTCGGAAAATAAAACAAATACATTTTTGCGACCAAATGGATTTTATCAAACATTCTATTGTCTTTCCTAATTATGAAAATAAAACGTGTTTAAAAAACCAACGATAACAAAGATTCGGTCATGATTTACATATTGCGAAGAATAGAAACAAAACAAACCGACCACAGAACATGCATTTAACGAGTTGCAGTAATATAATACGTAATATAAAGGTTTCAAATAGTTTTACCAAAGTAGTAGAACAAAAATTGCAAATAAGGGCAAATGTTTACAAAAAATACATCTACATCTGAGGTTCCACGTGCAAGATGTATTCAAATCGTTTCTCATGACCAATAGAAAATTGTGAATCGCATTTAGCATTGTAAACAAGCTTGAAAAAATTTATTTCGACACTAAGTGAATCCGAAGCATCATTTATATTACGTTTAGCTCTAAGTTCTTTTCTGTATCGTTTGCTAGCACGCATAAGTGCCAAAAGCTCTCTGTCAGCCAAAATCTTTCAACCAGACTTGAAAAACTTGTCAATGCTTGCATTTTGATTGTTGTAAGGACACGGATGATAAGTTGATAGCATACAGGTAAAGAGTTCGAATTTCAGCACGGACAAGTAGTCACTGTAATCAAAGCACCACCGCAATTCATCGATAAAGAGTTGTTCTAACCCTCAGACCAAAAACTTCAGGAAAGCAAGCAGGATATCAATGTAAAAAACCAGACAAAACATGCCTTGAGTAAGTTCAATCTGATTCCTCAAGGAAGTTTTGAAGGAAGTTCTAACTATTGCTCGAAGGTCAAGAGAGAAAAACTAAATGTAAATTGTGCATAAGATAAGCTTGAAAGAAGCTCTACTTGTTCAACGTAAACATAGCTAAAGAAATGAATCCACAGGGAGTAAAAAAGAACATAAGATTGGGTTATAAGAGATGCGCAAGTTCGATAATAGTTTAAGACCAGTTGGTGAAATGGTTAGCACACAAGACCTGCAAGTAAGAGATGCTGGTTCGAATCCATTACTGCTCCATTCACAGTAATTTTGCCTGCTTAGACCCTGAAACAACTATTTTTTGTACTTACAGACTCCACTTCAGAGTTGAATATATGAATCACAAAATCGGTAAGGTTATCAAGCAACTAGTAACTATCACGAAACATAATCAAATCCCATTCTAGTAACACCATAATTACTTCTTCTAACTTAGTTAAAAACAAAAACCAAATCCCAGAACCATAATGAAATCCGATTATTTTTAACTCTTTATAATCAAAACTGTCTGACCGGAACAATTTAACACCGCAGGAACGTCGATCATATCATCAGAAGAATTCACGGATCTCGTCCAAACGGGCTGCACTTATGAAAACCACTTATTACTGGAAGGCTGTTTGACAAAGCATTACCTATTTTAACATACATTGGCCTGTATACGAGTAAATTAATTTAAAAACTTAAATTACTTCTAACTTAGTTTAAAAACAAAAACTAAATCACAGAACCAAAATGAAATCCGATTATTTTTAACTCTTTATAATCAAAGCTGTCTGACCGGAACAATTTAACACCGCAGGAACGTCGATCATATCATCACAAGAATTCACGGATCTCGTCCAAACGGGCTGCCCTTATGAAAACCACTTATTACTGGAAGGCTGTTTGACAAAGCATTACCTATTTTAACATACATTGGCCTGTATACGAGTAAATTAATTTAAAAACTATTAAAGAAAAAATAGGCAACAAACAGGAAGCAGAGACGCGTTGTTGATAGATTCAAATTCTTTGTTCAAATCGAAGTGCACAATAGCTTCATGTTCAAGTAACCATCCTAAATCAAATAAGATTCATGCAGGAATGTAGAACGTTCTGTAATTTACGAACGCTTTGCATGAAATCGAAGTTGTCTCGGATTCAGCCGATCCCCTTTATCCTCAGAAATACGAGAACAAGCAAAAAATTTTCAAATATAAAAAATCTCTTAAGTAATGAAACCAGTTGATTGTTTTTGAAATCTGCTCAAGGTTTTTTGTACAGATGTAACATTTGCACACTTTCAAAAATCAGGACATATTTGAGACATAAAAATATCTTTGAATTCAAAATTTATGAAGGCTCATAAAATCAGAGCAGCTTTAAACCTCGCAGTAGTCGATAAATGAAGAGCCGAAATCTAAGTTCTTGAAAAAGGTAGAAGATAACTTTGAATTTCCTCAACGCTCAAATGAAAAATGATCCAATTGCCGCAAATCATAACACATTGTATTTCTGTTTTTGGTTGAAAAAGGACAAGAAAAATGTTAAGATTAGCCTTCTGTATGCCGTCAGAAGGCGCCATCTTTTTGGAGAATATTTCTCTCGAGAAGCAATTTTACCAGTTAAATTTTCGGACAAGGCAAACACCTGATTTGTATCAAATTGTTGTACGCTGTTCAACTGGAATTGAGTGCCAATGTCAAAACAAAGCCTTTTCAAAACTTTCAACCTATTTCTTCTGATTTTACTAGCTTCATTTTTAAAGTTAAAATGCAGTCTGCGACGAATTATATCAGGGGGCTTGTAATCGCTTTCTCCGTTTGTTGTTGAGCAGAGATGAAAAAGTCATAGATGATTGATAAAAATTAAGCACGCAAGTTGTGATACTCCTTAGCAACGGATAGTGCAGTAGCAGGTGATACATAAAGTTCATTCATAAAACGATAATTGTGTAAGCGTGGGTAGTTCCACAATCAATGTCCAAAAGCACAAACTGATAAAAGGTTCGGATAATGATCCCAACACAATCTCTCCAATTTTGAATTCCCGATTATGAGGATGAGAGCAGAAAAACAAAACCCAAAATATTTCTGAGGTAATGAAATGAATAGCTACATCAAATTGCTCATCAGAATGAAGCTTAGATATCGACTTCGACAGTACTTCGAGTAAATTGAAAATAGGAATAACCCATCGGAGAGGTTTGCGTTGCTCAGAGCTTAAGTCGGCCTCATATTTAACCAATACAGCTTCTGTAACACCTAGTCTGGCCTACAACAGCGACCTTTGAGGGTTCACAAGTATAATGCAGAGATTTAGAATCTGATTAATTAAAGCAACACAACACTTTCGCTCTTTGAGATAGAAATTAGGTCAATAGCAGCGATAAAGCATTTTTCATTGCAACTATAATTTCACCATGGTGACCGATTGTTAGATCAAAGCTTGCATCAGTTGTATACGTTTGACCTGTGAGAACATTATCGCTGCTCAAATTAATAAGCCAAATCTTATTAAGAGGTCAGTACGCTTAAATTCTGAAAGAACCCTAGACATCTCACCGAATTAATGCTCAGCAGATTTAAGATTATGAGATTTGCAAGTTTCCAGGATTCTGTCTTTGAAATTGACGTTTTTGCAACCGAAGATTATACTATTGTATTTGCTCAGCCGTTGTTCAATCTGGCAAGACAAAAAGCCATTCAAAATTTTTCAATACGAATAACTGCAGAAATACTTTTTTTCAAAGTCTTTCAACTTAAGCAAACGTTGATTACCATCTTGCGCTTTTCTAATCTTTGCAGTTCGGACAACAGATTGGTCAATAAAGAGGACTTTATTTGCAGGTTTGAACAATAACAATCAGCACGATTGTCATTTGCTTTATCAATTTCACTAATGAGTTCAAACTTTTAGCATCTCTGCGAGATTGCTCCAGCTGAATTTCAGCAAAGACTGATAGCGTCTGCTGCTCATTTTCCTATGAATTTGTAAATCCTTCTGCGTTAGAATTCGAGAGTTTCAACTGACTAGATACAAACTATAAGTGGCAAGTGAATGCAGTAAAAACATGAGGTTACGCAAACTTTTGTCTCGACAAGACCATTGGTTTTTGTACATTACAAATTTTCAGCTAACTGAAGATCGTGTAGCCAACATTGTTAACTATTCCTGGAATCCAGACCTCACTGCAGAGAAACCAAGAGAAAAAGTTTAAGTCTCACGCTCAAAAGAAAAATGAAAAAAAAAAACGTAAAATTGAATCAATTCTACGCAGAGAATTGCCATGTCTGAATTAATAACCATATTTGAAGTTTGAGCTATTTTTGGATGAATCTACTTGATCTACCTGAGCTGGTAGATATTAGTTTAGCATGAAAGGGATCAAAAAATTCCCGTTGTAGACAACGGGCTACCCAAAATTTAAAAATCCAGTTCTTCCAAGCAGGTCTGGCACTGAAACACTAATTCATTAAACAGCAACAACGTGATGTTTATTTTACAACAATTACTCTTTAATATACGTCAAAATATACAAAGGATTAAGACAACTAGGAACTACTTAGACTGGTGTTGAAAATCCTGACATATCAATTAGTAAAATTAAAACATACGTAATCTAAACCAGTCCTACCTTTGAATAAAGGAATTTCTCAACTAATTCTCAACTACTGGACACCCGCATGCACGAACATAACACACATTCACACCATATTATGAAACGTTCTAAGGAAATCAAGGTCAAGGCTCTTAAACTGACCACCGGTATTGAAATGCGTTGATTGAAGCTTTTTTCTTTTTAATTCAGAAAACACTTGAAAATTTAGTTTTCAATATTCCATATTCAATAGTTCCAACTTCCATATTTATTAGTGGGATTAGAACATGCCAGCCTGGCTTTTTTGTCTTGTCATCTTTAGTCAACAGCAATCTTTTGGATACAATCATGGCATCATTTAACTGGGCAGCAGTAGAAAAACTCGATCCTTGAAAAGACTTCACAATTATTGTTTATCTAATGTTTTCACTTTTCTGACCCTTTCGTGCTTACTTGAAGTATTATAACTTCCCCAAGAGACTAGAAAGCATCACAATTAAATTGTACACTATGGAATCAACGTGGTTGAACTCAAGAGGCATTTCTAACGAAGACATCCGATAAAGTGTGTTTCAGCACAAACCAGTCATAATCAGATCCTGAAAAACACGATAATCTTTTTCTCCATTTTTTTTATCCCGAAAAAGCAATCATTTAGCAAGCAAAATCTCAATAGAAAAACTAGATAACGTTGCAAATGCTTCCAAATGTGAAACTAACTACATGGTTAATCTTGACGGACAAATGTTAGCACTAATTTCAGTTTTCAAAAAACTACTGCATTTTCCAACCGTGAGAGCGCAAAAGAGCCTTACAAAATTTTTTTTCGAATACAGTTCCTTTAAGTCAATCCAGATTCAAAAAACTATACTTGATACCTATTAAAAATATCCGCCATCTAAAGGCTCAGGCTACATACAAAAATCATATCAAACTTGAACAAACACATCCAAAATTTCATTATTTTACTAACCGAAATGTTTCTCATTCTTTTAAAAAAAAAGAAAAAAAGAAAAGAAAAAGAAAAAAATAGGAAAAGGTTAGCATCTGAGACCGATTGCTAGCTGCAGAATATTTCCTTTAACTTGAATATTAAAAAGTTTATCAATGTTTGATGAGGTTTCATTTTTCTCTCGTCTCTGATCTTTCTAATTTGCCAGTTAGAAAATGGCTGTTAAGAAATGTTTCCTTGGAAAGTTTTTTTCCATCAAATAATCTTAAAAATAGACCGGAATTCGAACTGTCGTAAATTTTTATCAATTTTGTGAAATGCAACCAATCGTACACCAGCTGTTTTTCTCGTTTTCTTTTACTCACTACCAGTTATATTTACAATTTGAGAACAGCACACATTATTGATTCTTTAAGAAATTCTTACGCACAAAAAGATATGATTGAAAGAACTGGCAATTGCAAAAAAAAGTAATTTTGGAATAATTTCCTTTTCATATGAAGTTTTTGTTAAACAGAATTTGAAAGACAATCTTCCGTATCTTCTTGACTTGAACATAGCTTATGCTTATAGCCTGAAAAATATCAAGTGAAACTTTCGTTGCAAAATAGTTTCCAATTCTAGTGTTTGTAAGAAAGAAAATTAACAATTATTGACCCTAAATAGTCGCTTCAGAATTTAGGAGCTTCTCAATGTTCAATGTATAACTGAGGATACGCATCTTTGATAAACCAGTTTTATCTTTTCACATTTTATTTTTTGTTTAGGGACTGGAACATTACCAATCGTCCTTAATTTCACTATATTTGCTAGCACTATACTACGTCAATCATGAGATATCAGGATCTGTCGAGGACTTACCGGGTGCCCATTTGAACACAAAGTGTATCTCCCCTTCGTGTTTCTTCCCATCTAGCAAGTGTTCACACCCACAGTTGCCCCAGTGAGGTCCCCAGTGGCAATGGAAGTGGTCAAGGATATAGCGACCTAAACAAATAAACACTGATTCAAATATGCCAACCGAATATGCTCTTCTAAAAGCTGAGAATATACCTTTCTAATATATTTAGTGGCACAATTATAAACAATTGTAGCTGTTCCTCTATTTTGAAATTTCAGCAGCTGATAAAAATTTTTAATTGAAGGGACTGCTATGTTGAAACCAGCTTCTAAACAGATCGATTTTAACCCATCAAAAACCAAATTTCTCACTGAAGCTGCTGATTGCAGATACATAAAATGAAGCCGAGGCCGATTTCTTGAGTTTACTTGACTATAAAACCGAAGCATTCAGGACCGCCCCAAATATATTTCTACATGCTGTTTAATATCCACAAAGGATATTCTAAATTTATGAAATCTATTTGCGAGAAATCAATTTCATGCTCAAATATTTTGTTCAAGCAAAGAATGATTTCGCAATTGCTGACCTTCAAGCATGCTTCCTGACAGTTGCCACTTGACATTAGAGGGTGGCGTCACATTGATTGTATGTCCATTATTACACACACTCCATTCGTCAGAGAGGTTCCCTTCAATCAACTCCAAATTGAACATGGGTAGCCATTTCTTAACCGCTTCACGCTCTTTAATGTCAATAGGCGACTGTCTTTTCCCATTTTTGCTAATTGGAAACTGCTCGGGCCATTTGTGCTGCGTTTTATGCGACCAAGAATTGTCCAGTTTCATAATGTGATCGTTTAAAGTTTTGCTGGTACAGAATCGAAACTGCTTCAAAGTTGGCAGACTTGAAAGTTGACGATGTAAGAGTGAAGATTGTCTAAATAGCAACCGGGTAAAATTTTGATGTAATTGTTTGCAAGTTAGGTTAAAAGGATAGAGCATGGCCCACGCCTGAAAGTTAATTGAACACATTCGGTTAGTTTTATCACAGATTGTGCCAGTCATAGCAACAAAAATACTTTGAATAGAAACTCCGGTTTTGAGTCAACTGCAACTCGGTTAGTTTAAATTGAGGTTGAGCCAAAACAGAGATGAGTCAAGTCTTTCTAAAGAGACCTACCGCACACTTGACCAGATAATAGGAAAGAAAATATCATAAACAAACCTATCGCTTAGCATATTTAACGCTATATTTTGTTCTGGAAAAGCCTTTAACGAGATCACAAAATGCTACATCTTCATATTAATAACCCATAAAAACAAATCTATTAATAAGAGAAAATGGCTTTAAATTAAACTTAAAAGTTTACCACAAATTGAGTCAATTACTCAATCCCATTTTGACGTGATAAAACAACGGCGCAAAAAGCGGATTTTTGAAAAATATGAGGGTCATATATCTCGTTAAAAATTTACAAATTCGAAAATAACATCAAAACAATCTCCACTATCTTCTTTCCATTTAGGTAGACTTAAGTGATGATTTCTTGAGTAAGCTGTATTTTGTATCTGTAGCAACAGAAAATCAATTGGCAAGTAATGCAATTCTGGTTAAAATTTTCAAAATTTAGACAATTTACAGGAAAATTGGAATAAATTACTCAAACACTTGAGCAGTAAAAATCAAAAAATTTTGGCAGTTTTGCGACATTTTTCAGCGAAAACATTGCTGGCAGATCACCAGAAAACAGACGCGATAGCTTCGTAGATATTCAGTCTCAAAAAGATAGTAAAAACACCGAAAAGAAATCTCTATTAAATACTGAAATATTATATTTTGATTTATAATCTGTATAACTTATGGCTGCTTCTATTAGCTGCTCTGGAAAAACATTTATTTAGAGCGGCACATACTCAATTGACCTTATCACTTCGAATTAAAGTAAACGAAAGTCAATTTGAGAGAGGAAGTCATTTTTGAGAGAGAGAGAGGAGAGAGAGAGAGAGAGAGAGAGAGAGAGAGAGAGAGGCAAGTCACGTGTGTACTAAAACTTAATCACACAAATAAACAAAACATTTCACTCCCCTAAGAGTAAGGCATGACGTCACGCACGCAATTGAAACAAAAAGATATTAGGAGATCATGACGCCATATGATCGTAACAAAAAACCTGTTGACGAAAAAGGCGATAAGGCAAATAATAGCCCCAGCTATCGCTTTGCGGCTATTAACAAACTACCTAAATACACGCAATCATTTCATGGCCAATATTTTTGCGTAAAAGTCATGTTTAATACACTTACACACGTTACCAAATTTTGGCTACCAAGTATTGACTAGTTGTTATAACTTTTTGAGAGTAAAGAAGTAGGTATTAATAGACTTAATCGTAATAGATTTAATCAACGGGCATGGGGATTTGAAGGTCGATCACAAACCGACACATTCGCAAAAGTATAGGCAAAAAATGAATCACTGCTCTATATTATGAAACTTTTATCACATTTTCTTGGTTCCCAGAACAGTCTGCGCCATTTCTTTCAGATTTTTGATGTTTAGCCTCTGAAAACACTTAAGCAATTTCAAACGATTGCAAAATTTAGCAACAGATATTCAACTGGAAAAACTTTATTTCTTTTGGTCGACTTGTGCATCAAAATCACATGGGTTGCTGAGATCTTAAGTTCCAGATTTGCTAACTCGTTGTAAGTATGAAATAAGACCAACGCTTCGATTAATTTCCGCTGGAAAATATAGGTTTATTGCAGTTTTGCCAAAAAATATTGCAGCTTTGATTTCTTTTTACCTCGTAAGACCTGTCCGCTTAACATATAGCCAACATGTAAGAAAATCAAATGATCAATTTTTTCTACTGTAAGCTTTTTGTAAATAGTAGAAAACATGACGAAAAACGTCGAAATATATAAAAATGTTGAGAAAAATGTGGAGTATATAAATTTATTGTCAGGTTTGTCATGAGCCTTGGGTACATTTTGAAGAGAATTTAAATGGTATTGTGTATTAGATTTAGAAAGTTACCTGGAATTTGAATATTTCTAAGGGTATTGACTAAAAGGACAACTTCTATTACGAACAACGAACAGCTATTGATCTGCCCCTATTACCACATTCATTTTTACATATGATTGAAAAGGTTTGTTTTTCTTTTAATTATTCTTTTGATTAGCAAAATTCCAGCGCATTTTCCAACATTAAAGAGGTAAAAAACATTCCAATGGGTATAGTTTTCTTTTACTGTGAAAGCGCTGAAAAAAAAAATTGCCACAATTATTACTGCTATAAATTTCTAGATTTCATTACTTGAATAAATTTTTTCTTTTCAGAAAACAAAATTTTTGGTTAAAAGATATTGCTTCATGATTTCTACGTAATAGAAAACTATATAATTTTAAATCTTTTTCGAAATATCCACAATCATTTGACCAATTCCAAAAAAAACATTGCACTGAAAACGCTTAGAAACTAATTCAAACAGATAACTTTTCCAAAAATACGAGTCTCTTGAAGTTCAAATGTACCATTTTCGCGGTAAGTATCACAATCGAATGAACAAAGATGAGGTTAATTCCTTCCACCATTAAGTAAGTTTTGATTAACAGTGTTGCCAGAATGTAGGGAAATTCAGATCAAGTTTGGGTCGCTCACGATTTACAACATCAATCATAAAAAAACTCGAAACGATTAAGATTCAAAATGACTATTTAACGGCTCGTTGTATAGAGCGACTTATTGACAAAGTTGCATTTGACATATGCTAAGATGTTTTTACATTGATCTAAACTGGAGCAAATTTCCAAAGTCTTTAGGCGTCTTTCCAACGAATTCCAGTTTTCCGGTCAATAGCAATCTATTAACTTTTGAATATCAAAACGTTCAGTGCTTTGGTAATAAGATAGTTTTCGTAATAATATAGTTTTGGTAAAAAGGTTTGGTAACGTTCAGTTATGGTAATAAGATAAAGCCTATGGAAATTGCAAATCTTCTAAATTGCAGATTTTCTACTCTAGGGGAATTCATTCGCTTGCAACAAACAACATTCCTCCTAAATCTGCTCCGAGAAAGTGTTTCAAGTTCCTATATATAACAACCAAGGAAACAAATGTGCTCATAGATTCAATGAATACAAGTAAACCAGTCGGTCCTTCAAAAATACCAGCTTGGGCAATAAAAGACGCTAAAGCAGCGCTAGCGGAACCACTATGTTATCTCATTAATCAGTTCATTACAGAAGGAAAATTTCCAGGAGATCTTAAAAAAGCTTGTGTAACTCCACTCTTCGAAAAAGGAAATCCCGAAGACTCACTCAATTATAGGCCTATTTCTGTCACTTCTGCTTTGTCAAAAATTTTTTGAAAAGGCGTTCAGTTCACAAATCACAAGTTTCCTAGAAAGGGAGCAATTATTGTCGATTAGTCTTATTACTTAATGCAATAGTATTAAGTCATCTACATTATTCCGCTCTAATTCTGATAGGGTTGCAAAAGTCATTACTCACAACTTTAGAAAAACAATTGAATTGGGGAATAAATTTTTAATAGGAGAAAATACGATCGGTCTACAGATCTCAAACTTCGCAACAAAAGATTACCAGTTTCTTTCTCTTGAAATATTATTGCTAAAAATATTTTTTTCGCGTACTCAGCAACGATCTTCGAGCATATAAAATTGAACCTCTCTCTAACATGAGAATAAAACAACATGACAGGTCAAAAAAATAACGTTCGATATACGAAAGAACAAAAAGTTTTTAACTGATTCTTTTATTGCATAAGCCATTCCAATTTATAATAGTCTGCCTTTTAATATTAGACGGAAAACAACCTCGAAAGCTTCCTTAAAAAAAGAACTGAAAGAATATTTTTGGAAAGAATTTTTGAAGGACCCAAAAGTAACTGATATAAAAGATGACATTGAGAGTATTAGATTTTAATTTTACTCTTTAGTCTTCATGATGTACATATAAAATTGTGAGAACATTTTATGCTCGCATTTTAGGCCATTTTTTACTAATGTAAGGTCAAATTTTTAGTTAGGTAAATTAATGATTTTATAATTTTACATAATGTTATATTCTTAACTTTACATTGCCTCTTTTACCATTTGCTTTTTATTCTTATGTGTACCAGAGGAAATTAACGTTCTTTTTTTCAGTGTGAAATGCTATTGATTGATCTTAATTTTGATCCTCAAAATGATCTTCAGTGCATATTCACCAATTTACGTCTCTTTATCATGCAGCACTATCATCCGTCAACATTGTTCACAACAAAATGTACGAGAAGATTCAATGCATGTTTTCGACTTATTACTGTCAAGTTACGGATAATGTTCGAGTGTTGAGGGTAGAACCTAATCTCAACTGTGTATTATAAACTTAACCTGCCTAAGAATCCTCGCTCTGTTTGTTAACCGCAAACTTGGTCAGATAGATTTAAAAAGATTAACTAATTACATTTCAAAACTGTTCAATTTCATCAGTAGTAGTCCCTTCTTAGAACCCCTAATAGATATGTAGCTGAAACAGTTGACTCAGTGAAACTACTGAAAAAATGGTTGACAAAAGAAATATCAGTTTGCATGAAATATTACAATTAAACGCTCATGCTTCCAAATTGATGTTCACTTTATAGGCAACCCATTTGATTTGTTAACCTGGTATAAGCAATAGATTATAGATATCAATCGCTAGCTGAAAAATTCAACATAAACCCAGTTTACTAATTTTTGCAGCAGAAAACTATCAAAAAATGAAAAAATGTACACACAAGTAGCTGCAAAAATGTCTTCACTTGAGGGGAATTTTAATTTTGAGTACAAAAATTTTCAAATTCTATAAAAATTTGAAGTTCCAATTTCCAAAAACCAAAACTTTGCGATGTTTATTTCCCATTACCATATCCTGAAGAAAGAATAATCTACAATAGCCACAATTAACGTCTTTTCGAGATGTCAGGACGCCTGTACAAATTTACATGAAGCTTTATTTAAATTTTTAGTTTAAATTTCTTCTTCCATAGTCCAAACCGGTTTCGTTTTCATCTTCTGTGGTAACAGTATTTATTGTTTGAGTGAACTATCTTAAATATTGTAGCATATATAAATAATTAGGAAAATAACCTCCAGTTAAATTTTACAGCTTCTTGTCGCTTTGAACTTTAGAGCAAAGAAGATCTAAACATATCCTTGCATATGTAATAACTGATGGTATCCAATCATAACATATTTTTTAAAGAAAAAAACTTGAATGCATGTCATGCCTAGCTTCCCATGAGAGTAGAAGTCATTTTTACAAAAAAAGCATACGTATGCCAGATGAGCTATGATAGGATGATTCGATTCACATATGCTCTGCTGTTCATGACTTACTTTGACTCACGTGCGACCCTTGCTTTGACTAGTACTATTGGTCTACTTTGATTTAGAGATCGCCGCTTTTTGTTTTTTTTTTTCATTTTATTAGACCAAATATTTCATAATTCTACGGTAAATCTCTGCAACAAATATGATATCGAAGCTTTTGCCAACAAATTTGGAGAAGCAAAACAATGGGTTTCAAAACGTTTCACACGGCCCGCGTTGAATTCTTTTAAAATTCAATTGCTTTTGAAGATACACCTAAAATTTATAAATAGTTGCTATTGAGTCGCTCTTGTAGTAGTAAGAAGACAACAGATGCACTGAACATTACAATCCTTAATGTTGATTTCAAATACCAAAAAATTTAGTTGCCACAGATTTTTGTCAAATATATTTTTTAAAAACACCGGTTTCTCTCAAACTTGACTATTTAATCTCAGCATACCAAAATCTTTAATACCTCCACATATTGGGGCCCATTTTAAAGCTCTTCTGTAATATGTATCTAAGGCATACTATAATCCTACAGACTGAAATTTGCAGTAACAATTGCTAATATCTCTATTCCATTTGCAACTTAATTAAAGCTAAGTTGAATCAATAAGTTGCAAACAGAATAGACATATTAGCAAATGTTACTGCAAATTTCAGTATGAAAGATTTTAGTATGCTTAGATACATCTGACAGAAGAGCTTTAAAATGGGCCCCAAAATGCGGAACTTCAAAATAAACTTTTATTAGAAAGTATCCCTCGAAATTTTAGAACATTTTAGAAAGGACTAAAACAATGTAATATCAGCCAGAAAATCTTAGCCTCTATCATATAATAGTAATGCACGTTTCCGAGTCACAGTCAAACTCAGATTGTTGTTGAGATTATTGTTTTCAAAATCAGAAAAATGTCGGCGGATCAAAAGCCTACTTGGAAGAAATGAATGAAAAAAGGTAGAAAATAACCGAATTGCGCTGTAAGCATTGTGTTGAAACGACGTGTAGCTTTCTATCTCGTCTACTGAAAACTGATGGTCTCATGGGATTGAGAGTGGATTTTAGCATTCTTAAAGAAAAGGGGAATCAAATGCAGAGCCAAAGAAACAATTCAAGTTTATTGTCGACCAATAAAGATTTGAATTGAAAGTAATAATCGCACTGTACTCTCAGCGCACTTTTTTATTTGACGTTTATAGTGAATTGTCAATATTATTATCACTGTTCAAAATGACAGCGACATCAATTATGCAGGAAGAAATATAGGCGTCAAACTGGAAATAGTTTACAACAATTTACCTGTGAAACAGTGTCAAAAGAGACCAACAGGACTGAAAAAAAAACTAAAAAAACAACTGTATGAACAAAAAATACTCATCTTCTTTCCCGTTCCCTAGTTTTCTATTGTAACTTTAGCAGGCGGAAGCGAAAACCGCAGTAGACTGCAGTTTAGCTGGACTTTGTAATCCAGTGTCTTTTTAACTAACAATATATCTCTCCAATAAATATAAGAATATATAAATAACACGCATTAAGCTTGCACGTAAAATGAATCCCAATAAAACAGCTAAAAGCAACGCATAAACAGATTACTTACCAATTTATTTCTCCCTCGCAGACTGTTTATAGGAGGAAAAGTTCCGTGTATTGGATTGGAAACAGGAAAAGCACAGAAGAAAGTGGGTATATTCTGGCACTATAGAGCTAAGGTGCTACAAACGAATGCTACGCAATTCCACCCGTGTATGAAGTGCCGCAATGCTCATTTTAATGTTGTACACGGAGTGCGTAATGAAATCAGAGAAAATCAGATACATAAAAGGGGACTCTCTCGTCTCAACCCCACCTCCCCCTCCCCATTCAAACCCATCATAACGGCATATTCATGGTAAATGGAGTGGGTGGGGATATATTTTCTTACGGCATATTCATGGTAAATGGAGTGGGTGGGGATATATTTTCTTACGAGCCGAAGAGGGGGATATAAAAGCTAGGGGGGGGGGGGTAAAATGGGAGAGGCCCCGAGAGGGAACTCGACACTCGCCTCAATTTACGAAAGAGCGTTTGAAGGTACTTGATACAACTGATTATCAGTTCTGTCTATAGCTTTTTCTCCAAAATCCTTACGTGATAAAAGCAAGACCTGTAACAAGATGTATCTCAAAATCAAATTGTAATCGTTTCAGCCGGTATCAGTTAAATTCTAATTCCGCCTTCAAAATTACTATCCTTCTCAGAAAATGATATACTATCGGATATTTCTGAAAGATTCAATTTCGAGTTCCTAGGGGAAATGTCTTTATTCAATCATAAATATCATTTCAAACATTTCGTGTAGTTCACTGGCGGCGAACCCATGAAGTTCTTTAAAAACGGGAAAATTTAGATTCAATTGTTTATTTGAATGATAGGATAAATCAAAACAACTTGGTGAAACCTATTTTGATTTGTAGAATTTTTTCAGAAATATGTTTGTTCAACACTGAAGCGGTTGTCGGAGTGGATTTAGACGGCTTTAAAAGACTAAAGGGCAGTAAAATCAAACTTCATTTTGCGGAAAGTTTGGCAATTGAAAAACTTAATTGCATCAACCTGCCGATTTCTAAAATTAGAAAACTTCGGCACATAAAATACCATACGTACCAAAAAATAGTTCTTAGTATATCTTAAAACGATACAAGGAACTAATCATTTAGGGTGATCCAATTTTAGTTCATTTTAGTTTAGCTGAGTGTAAGCGTTTAAACATTAATGCAGTTCGTGAAGAATCATTAGAATAAACATTTATACATTTCATTTTATTCTAACATTCATCTAATTCATACCAACTTTTCGAAGTATTGCTAAAAACCAGTTTAAGAGTATGGAACATCCATTTCAATTCACATGTTTTGAAATATTGGTTACTGAAATAATCAGAATTACAGCTTCATTTTCTTCGAGTCGAAAGCAATTATGACTCTTTTCAGTAGCACGTTTCGATATCTTAGTTCCCACTACAAAGATTACTTAGTCCTGACATAGAGCAATCTCTAGACAAGTAGAAGATTTGCAAGTGATTCCGGGCCCGCACCGCCCCTGCATAATCTCGGCTTCAAGAAAAACTTTAAAAGCAAAACAAAGATAAATAGAAGTGAACATTTAATTGTCCGACTCTATCTGTTCGAGAACAAGGGTACAATCTATTTAGTTGTTCTTTGTAAGACTTTTTCAAGAAATTCAAATTCTAATATTCAACAAAATCTTGACGAAAGTGTATTACTGTAGCAGCTGTTTTCGACGAACAAAATCAATAGCTATATGGCCATGATCAGTGGCAACACTGGCACCTTAAAAAGCATCTTAAAAAGATCAGCTTCCCAAAGCAGTTACCTCCCGATGAGACTCAACCGTAGATGAAGACCATAACCTTGCCCAATACATCCTAAAGGTGCGCTAATTTACACCTACAACCAATCGCAGACATCAGCTACGTTTACGATTTGATCAGAAAGTGAGAAGGCACGCGGTCATTATTCTCCAACACTCTCCAGCGCTCTGATTGTCACGAAGTGAGAGGGGATTTAAACTCTGAAAACCGTCCTCCGCGCTATAAATTAATGTCTCCTAAAAAGGTGTTAGGACAAAATACCCAATGCCAATATACCGAATTTGGCAAAAAGCCCAAAATACACCTAATATTTTATCCTAAATTACCCGAACGATTATTTAGCATATTTAGCTAGTGCCTTTGGCCATGACTCGTAGGCCATGGCCATGCCTCAGCGGCCCGTGGGTCTTGATATGAAACTACCACAACCGAACATAAATATATTTAAAATACAGCATACTAACTTGCAATCGGATTATTGAACCAAACGATCAAAGGGAATAAGTTTGGTACAATGGCATTGACTATATTGTCATGTAACCCCTTAAATAGTTTCGGTGAACCGCATACTTAGAGACTATCGAGGCACAAGGCTCTAAGAGAACTTAATATCCACCGAAATTCATCTGTTATCCAGTTTTTGAGTACTAAAAAGAATTTCATAAAAAATAATTTCGCTTGATAGCAATTAAACGTATAAAAGAAAAATGTTCTTAATGTCCTTGTCAAATGTATCTAAAAATATTATCATTTTCAAGCATGCAGAGCAACACCCATTCGTACAAAAAGCAAACGGACTCATAAATTTGATTGATTACGTGACTTCCGTTTGGTTCAAGTTGTCTGTTATGGCTTCCACGCAACTGTCAACCGTCTGCCAGGATATAGAAATGAAAATTTGACTATATTTTCATGTGTCGAAGCTGAGATTTGTTTAGCGCTACGTATATTTTTTTAGATTGTCTAAGTTGGCTGTCAATCACATTGACATTGATGGCACATAATTCTTGAGCTGGTTCTTTTTGTTGACGGACCGAAGTTTGAAGTTCTTAAACCAGTCCAAAAATTTTTGTAAAATTAACCCACTATGACCAACTTTCGTATATCGATAAGTTATAAATTAATTTTGCAGGCCGGAAAAAAATTCCTCCTTTTTTACTAAAAGTTTTTGAAACAATGGTCAATTTTTCATGCAACAACCATCTTTTCGCTCTATTTGTCAGTTTTCTGGTATATCCCATAAATATTCGGGGTTGAACGTTTTGTACCTTCTAATACTGAAAAATATATTTTAGTGAGTAAAAAACTATTTTCGTCATAACCGTTTAGAGAAAATTAATTAATTTCATTTTACGAAACCGTTGCGAACCTTTTTTGGGTTTGAATATAACATGTTCACTACATTGAGTAAATGTAAAATAATTTCAAACGCACAATTAAAAAGAACCTACTGTAAATAATTGATAATAAACGCTTTACTTGTAAAAATGTGCCACCAATGTCAAAGTAAAGCGTATATTATCAATTATTTACAGTAGGTTCTTTTTAATTGTGCGTTTGAAATTATTTTACATTTACTCAATGTAGTGAACATGTTATATTCAAACCCAAAAAAGGTTCGCAACGGTTTCGTAAAATGAAATTAATTAATTTTCTCTAAACGGTTATGACGAAAATAATTTTTTACTCACTAAAATTTATTTTTCAGTATTAGAAGGTACAAAACGTTCAACCACGAATACTTATGGGATATCCCAGAAAACTGACAAATAGAGCGAAAAGCTGGTTGTTGCATGAAAAATTGACCCTTTTCAAAAACTTTTAGTTAAAAAGAGGAGGAATTTTTTCCCGGCCAGCAAAATTAATTTATAACTTATCGATATACGAAAATTGGTCATAGTGAGTTAATTTTTCAAAAAATTTTCGACTGGTTTAAGAACTTCAAACTTCGGTCCGTCAACAAAAAGAACCAGCAAAAGAATTATAGTAGGCTGAACGATAACGATTAGTTCATGTGATTCCTCCTTGTTCTATTAAGTAACCTCTACGTACACGGATTTAACATTTTGCAAAACATGGCTAGCAGATTGCCAGAAAATAGCCGCAATAGCTTCGTATATCTGCAGTCTCAAAAACATAGTAAAAGACTTTTACTAAAGATATTTATTAAAAGCTGAGATGTTATATTTTCATTACGATTCTGTACAACTTATTGCTGCTTTTAATAGCTGCCCTCGAATAACCTTTTTTGAGTGAGGAAGACATTTTTGAGAGTGGGGAATTCACGTGTGACTAAAATTTATTCACGAGAAACCATTCGCTCCCATAAAATTGAAAAAAGACGTCACGCACGCAATTCAGTTGAAATTGCATAAACGAATAAACAAAAGGCAGATTTGAAGTGATTGTGACGCCATATGGTCGTAACGGAATCTGGACGAAAAAAACCAAGCGAAGACCAATAATGGCCTCAGCTATCGCTTTGCAGCTAAAAAAATTTTCCCATCAGCGAGAACCAAAATATCCATGTGCTTTGATATCTATAATAATAAATTCGTTTGAGTATGTTATAATCCATACATCACGTACGTCAATTAGAATAGAAGACTGTTTTCAGACGCCATACAATCGAATATCCTATATCTAATCATATCTAATCGAACATCCTCATCAGTTGTGACACTTCGATTTCCGAAGGTTTCTTCTTGGACGTTCTGAAAACTAGGCTCCACTTAAACATCCTCACAAAATTTATTGAGTAGTTTGCCCTATGAGTTGCAGATATCATTGCGCCTGATTTGTATATAAATTGAAAAGTTTTAGAAACAATAGTCAAAATTTCATGCAACAACCATCTTTTCGCTCTATTTGTTAGTGTTCTGGGATATCCCATAAACATTCGGGGTTGAACATTTTGTACCTTTTGTTACCCATAAAAATGTTTTAGAGAGTGAAAAAATAGTTTCGTCATAACCGTTTAGAGAAATTTAAATAATTTCATTTGAAAAAACCGTTGCGTAACTTTTTGGGTTTGAATATAACATGTTCACTACATCGAGTAAATGTAAAAATAATTTCAAACACACAATTAAAAAAAACCTACTGTAAATAATTGATATTACACGCTTTACTTGTAAAAATGTGCCACCAATGTCAAAGTAAAGCGTATATTATCAATTATTTACAGTAGGTTCTTTTTAATTGTGCGTTTGAAATATTTTTACATTTACTCAATTTAGTGAACATGTTGTATTCAAACCCAAAAAGACACGCAACGGTTTCGTAAAACGAAATTATTTAAATTTCTCTAAATGGTTATGACGGAAATAAGTTCTCATTCATGAAAACATTTTTACATTTACTTATTTTTACTCATTTTTTCTACATATTTTACTCAATTTTACTTTTACATTATTTTTACATTTACTCAATTTAGTACACATGTTGTATTCAAGCCCAAAAAGATACGCAACGGTTTCGTAAAACGAAATTATTTAAATTTCTCAAAATGGTTATGACGAAAATAAATTCTCACCCACTAAAACATTATCGGTAACAAAACGCACAAAATGTTCAACCACGAATACTTATGGGATATCCCAGAAAACTGACAAATAGAGCGAAAAGCTGGTTGTTGCATGAAAAATTGACCATTTTCAAAAACTTTTAGTTAAAAAGAGGAGGAATTTTTTCCCGGCCAGCAAAATTAATTTATAACTTATCGATATACGAAAATTGGTCATAGTGAGTTAATTTTTCAAAAAAATTTTGGACTGGTTTAAGAACTTCAAACTTCGGTCCGTCAACAAAAAGAACCAGCAAAAGAATTATAGTAGGCCGAATAATAATCATTAGTTCATGTGATGCCTCCTTGTTCTATTTAGTAACCTCTACGTACACGGATTTAACATTTTGCAAAACATGGCTAGCAGATTGCCAGAAAATAGCCGCAATAGCTTCGTATATCTGCAGTCTCAAAAAGATAGTAAAGATTTTTACTAAGATATTTATCAAATGCTGAGATGTTATATTTTCATTACGATTCTGTACAACTTATTGCTGCTTCTAATAGCTGCCCTCGAATAACCTTTTTTGAGTGAGGAAGACATTTTTGAGAGTGGGGAATTCACGTGTGACCAAAATTTGTTCACGCGAAACCATTCGCTCCCATAAAATTGAAAAAAGACGTCACGCACGCAATTCAGTTGAAATTGCAAAAACGAATAAACAAAAGGCAGATTTGAAGTGATTGTGACGCCATATGGTCGTAACGAAATCTGGACGAAAAAAATCCAAGCGAAGACCAATAATGGCCTCAGCTATCGCTTTGCGGCTACAAAAAGTTTCCCATCAGCGAGAACCAAAATATCTATGTGCTTTGATATCTATAATAAAAAATTCGTTTGAGTATGTTATAATCTATACATCACGTACGTCAATTAGGCTAGAAGACTTTTTTCAGACGCCATACAATCAAATATCCTACATCGAATCATATCTAATCGCACATCCTCATCAGTTGTGACAATTCGATTTCCGAAGGTTTCTTCGTGGACGTTCTCTGAAAACTAGGCTCCACTTAAACATCCTCACAAATTTTATTGAGTAGTTTGCCCTATGAGTTGCAGATATCATTGTGCCTGATTTGTATATAAATGGATAGGCCTTGAGTCTTAACGTTGGTCATCTAATAATTTTTTGTTAAAAAGCTTTCCTGTTTGGTTGTTTTTCATGCAGTCAGAACAAATTTCATTAGCCACCTAATTTCTTAGTAAAAGTTTTTTGCAACAACCGAAGCAGAGTTATCCATGACGCTAGCTCATTCTATGATCGACTTTACGCTACGGAAAGGTTCATTGTTGGACGTTTTGAAGGTAAGGCTCCACTTAGACATCCTCGCAAACTTTAATGAGAGGTTTGCCATATGAGTTGCGGATATCATTCTGCTTGATTGGTGCATAGCCAGCCTTTGAATAATGGTGAGCATAAGTTACATACATTGAACATATCCCCAAATTCACAAGTTGATGGTAATTAAATTATCCTAACGAAAGATAAGAACAATACCATCTCGAAATTCTCCCGAGATTATATCAAAATTGCATCATATCAACACAAGTGAATTTAGCCAACACGATGCCTCAAAAATGACGTTTCTTTTATTAAAAAAGAACACTGATTCCGAACCATGTCAAGGAATATACAACTGATGTTAGTCCGGCAGTGTAAATATTTACAAATTACTCATTACTTTAACATTACAACAGAAAATGTAAGTGAATTCAATTTTCGTGGCATATTAAACTGAAAAAACAACGCATTAAATTTATACGCTTTTATACGTCAACTCAACAACAGTAAGTCTAGTTCATATTTCCAAATTTAAAGTCACGCCATGTTGAACAAGTAACCTTCCACAAACAAGGGTTCAAGTTAAAAACTGAGCAGAAGAACATTCTAAGCAGACTGGGGATATTTTGTCTTGTTTGCTTTTAATTTCACTGGGTAGTTCATTCCAATCTAGTATTGCCAGTCTCAAAAATGAATTCTGAATTTTGCTGGTCATAACTGTTTTTTATTTTCCAAAAAATTAATCTTTTTCGCAAAAATAGTGTAACGGGGAGTAGGCTCCGACTGCGTTTAATATCTTCAAAAGATTCGAATTTTTGTCTAAAATATGTTGCCTTTAATGCCCAGTTTAGCTCTTTTTCAAGAGGATACTATTAGATTCTGCTCAATCGTGTGAATGACAACTGCTGAGTAGTGCAAATGACATAATACCAGTTAATACCAGTGCATTTAAGACGAGTCTCAAAAGTTTTAGTGGGATAGATTTTCTAATAGCGTAAATTTCTTTTATTCCTAGGGCCATTTTTCATAGGATATGTTTAACTTCCCCTTGAAATGTTAAATTGCTGTCTACATGAAACCCTAAAAATTTTGCTTCAGGTTTGTTTATTGGAATTGAATTTATAATTCTTGTTAGGTGATGTTTTTCGCAAGCTTATATCTGTTTTTTGATTTCTCGAGAATGTTTTTGTGTACCTTCCAGAACCTTTTCATGTTTATGAAATAATTTCCCATTATTGGAATGACCTCTAGATTGAAATTAATGATTTTGGATAGACAACTGTCTATATTTTGACCAATCGAAGATGCTCTGTATATTAAATTTTAATCTTTCTCCTCGTCAAATTTAAACGTCAACGTCTTCAACTTTCATTGCTAACCACAGTAACAGAACTGTTTACAAATTTGACAATACAAAACAAAGTTAAATCAAAATTTTGAGGAAATACGGTGACGAACTCCGAAAACAATCAACTGTCGGACAAATTTCTCTCAATTTCAACGCAATGAATTTTCTTCTTTTCGATTGCATATTTTACGACTAAAATTAATTCTTTATTCAAAAATGAAAAAGTCGCTTATAAAGTTGCCAGATCAGATGAACAAAAACCACTCGCATGGAATAGAGCATAACAACTAAAACCGTTAGTTAGAAAGCAATTAACTATTTTGAAAAAAAGTATATTTCAATTAAATTCAAAGTTTTTGAAGTATAGTTCGTATCATTTTGACGCATCAACTATTTGAACATTGACTATTTACCGTCTCAATTCATACAACGCGAATCGCTTACGACATCATCTACCACCTGCAAACACCAAGAGCAACCATCTGCAAAAAAAAACAATCTTCAAAACTACTGGCTGTGTGAATGACATCAATGATTTATACAATGAGTTCGAAATGCTGCCTGTTAGAGCTCACACAGAAACGTTAGCTCAGAAATTTCAGGCCAGCGGTTATCAGAACCACCGTGCCAATCACAAAACAACCTCTGCAGCGCAACACTAAATGATACTTATAGTGACTACGTGAAAACTGCACAGAAAAAACCGCCTTCCTTTCCCCCGATGTTGGCGATGCCCCTCCTGCCCCACCCCCCCCCCCCCTAACCCAGGACCGCATGCCACCCACCATGGTGAAGATGCAGAAAGGTCGCCGCACCAAAAGAGAGTTCTGGATAGGCAATCACAAAACTAATATATCTACTTTTTATACAAATGCAACTACGGAACCAGGTAAAAAGCGCCCCTATCCCACCCAAAATAACCCACAAAATTGCAGCCTTGTGCCACAGCCTCAACAACCAGTAAAAACAGCTGACTCAGTGCTTAAATTATATAGCCTAAGACACATTCAATTTGACACAAACAACCTTTAACATCACTTTGACGCAAATAACATTAATATTAGGCAGACTTTAGGTTTCTGTTCGTTCGATATTATTGACAAATCAAATTTTACAGGAAAAATTTCCACGAAAATCAAAGTTATCTTCGGAAAATTTATTTTTTGAAAAACAACTGAAAGAGTTGCCTTGCTAGCCAGAAAAAAATTCTCCATTAAAAAGCTTAGTTTCATGTTGGAAACGGCACTTCTGAAAACACTGCAAAACATTAATCTTCGCACAATTAGTGGCGATGTAAAAATGTCTGGCGTCAATGCAATAGAAGATGAGGGCGAAAAACTGCCTATTAAAACACAGAAATGTTAGCTCAGGAATTTCAAGACGTTCGCTATCAGAACAACCGCGCCGGTCAAAAAAAGTCTTGAGCTAGTTTTCGTCCCATGAGACCCATACTAAATAATACTTAAAGGGACTACGTGAAACAACATACAAAAATAACAGCAAATTAATTGCAAAGAATACAAAAATGTGCTCAAAATCATTCACCCACACGCGGTCCATATTCAGCTGAACAAAGACAGCAAGCAACTAGGCCACCTCCACCAAAGGTAGCAGAGGAAGAACAAATGCTGTCACGAAATAAACGAACTGACTGGCACAATTGAGAACTGGATACTGCCCCCTGCTGAACTCTTACTTGAGCAGCATTTTTAGCAATGATGATAACCACTGTCCCAATATGAAGTAGCACCGCATGACGTAATAAATCACATTTTCAACTACAGTAAGAACACTGCCAACCTAAAAGTGATTGCCTTGTGGGGATAGACCAGTAGAGGTAGCTTATTGGCTGGACTTAATACCATTAGTCCAACACGACACTTGCACAGAAAAATCCGCTTTCCTTACACCTTTACACCGCAACAAAAGCAAGTTGTCGACAGGCAATCACACAATAAATATATCTATTCTTATTATTATACAAATCCAACCAAGGAACCAGTTAGAAGCGCCGTTATCCCGCCAAAATTGCACGCAAATTGCAGCTCTGTGCGAGATCTAGAACAACAACCAGTAGTAACAGCTGATTCTACAGCCTGTGTTTAAATTATACAGCCTAAGACACATTCGATTTTACACAAACAACCTTTAACATCAATTTGACGCACAAAAACTTTAAATTAAGCAGACTTTAGGTTTCTTTTCGTAAGATATTAAAGACAAATCAAATTTTGCAGGAAAATTTTCCCGAAGCAGTCAAAGTTGTCTTCAGATCAATATTTGACTGAAGCAATTATTTGGACGATACATTTACAATATTAGACAACCAGTCTTAATAGAGGAAAGTTTCAAAAAATATGCAAGGAACAGTTCGATTGCTACGAAAAATACAATCCGCTCAAAAAAATTGGGTTCTGGTAACTACTTCGACAAGAAGTCGCTGAAAAGTTCAAAAATCAAATTCTCTGCAAACTGTATTAAAATAGATTTTTTGTTTACTAAAAACCACCGTCCTTCATTCAAGTCATACAGTCTTTATTCATGTCTTCTTTCTCAGTCGAATGTAGTCAGCTTGAATCATCAAAAAAATCAGAGCACCAAAAGAAACTATTTGCTAATTTGGTATTTCTCCATAAAATGCTTTGTATTTTTCAACTGGTACATATTGTCAATAGCAGTTTGTCGCCTCAACATTTCGAGAGTTCTATTTCCTTCTTCGATTAACTTCTCAACGCGAACAGCTGTAACCATGTGAGCTCTAAAGTGATGCTGAACTCTGCGGCTGAAATATTCTCTGTAGTTATAGTCGACAAATTTTCGGGCCTCTTTAAGAAGATTTTTGTAGAGTGATAAAACAACAAGTCTGTTGTTACTCATTTTAAAGCAGTATCCCAAATTTAATCTCCTCGAGGTCACCACAGCGCATAAAATACCATGCTACCACATAAATCTGAAATTCAGAACATTAACCACTCGATCTAATCACAGTAACATAAAAGTGGAGTAGTAACGACACTAAAACTCCAATAATTATTCCCGAACACCTAGGATGGACGCAAATAGGACTACTGTAAAATACATTATTTTTCTATTTCTTTTAGGTTTTTATTTGACATGTAAGACCTCCAGTATTAGTGCTTTAAAAAGTCAATTAATAGTCGGAGCTATTCTGTTTCGGCCCCCAATGTTTTTTGCGCCCTCCCCCCGTTACAAATTATATGATGTTATATAGCACGTCACTATGTAAAAAAATAGCACGTGTGCCTGGGGGTGTAAAAAATATTATTATTCCATCCACTCAACAGCGACAGCATGCGAGAACGAACGTCTTCCAAAAATAGCGAAATTTGGGAACATGTAAATTGTAAAAAAACCTTGTAACTATCGTGTTTCGTTTCATTAAATCCGTTAAATACAGTGGGAGTTTGCCAGGCTGATCTACAAAGCGATGCGCATACAAAGCGATTTTGAACACAATGCGTTTCCTAATTGGCAACCAGTGTAGCTGCTTCAGGAATGACTAGGTTGGTTTTGAAGGTGACAATCGAAAAATCAAACGCGCGGCAGAGTTCATTAATCGCTGAAGTTTTGATAATAGAAAGTTTGGCAGAACATAACAAAGCGAATTACAATAGTTAACACGTGATAACACTAGAACTCTAAATAACTCAATTAGGACAGGTGTTAACTTGATCTCGAATTGACCACACTTTATGAAGATAAAATGAATTCGAATAAACAAGGTTAATCTGTCGTTGCAGAGTAAGTTGACAATCAATATAACAACCTAGAACTTTTACCTGTTCAGTGTAGTCACCATCTTCTGGCAGACGTAAGAGACCATGTTTAAGAATTTTACATTTCCAAATAATCATAAACTCACTCTTATCCACATTCCATTTCATTTTTGCATTGTTGAACCAACGTTAATTCGAGCTCAAAATATTATGAGACATGCATTGACTGAGGGTTGAACCGAATACAAAATAAAGAATGGTATCATCTGCGTAGAAATGATAGTTTATTTCTGTAGTGAGCCTACAAACATGCTCACAAGATTTTAATGCGGAAGCTTTCGAAAAATTAAATTTTAAATGGCATCAAACAAAAAAACACTTGAAAGTGACAGCTAAACACGCTGATTTATGGCTTATTATTTAAGAGACAGTATCTTTAACCAATTGTCATAAGAATTTTTGGTTCAAACATTAGAACCGAGATTATGTCAGAGAATAAATATGATGTTCAACGCTATCGTTGGGACTAACCACTGCGTTTGGGAACAACAAACAGAGACACAAACAGGGACCAAGTTATCTTGGTAAACGCACATAAAGATAAAGGGGGCTAAACCGGTTAAATTCGAGTATCACGGTTCATAATAACGCAATTGCTGAAGGTGCCTTCCCTACATTTCACTTTTTATAAAAGTTAAATTGTAATAATCCTTCTTTGAGCTGAACTTTACCTATAATTTCTGAATTCAACTAGTTCCACCATTTCGAATTTTTCACAAGAAATCAGAGGATACTTTAGAATCTAATTTAATTGAAAGGGATTCTATATTTCTAATTCTTTCAATTTATCTTCTAAAGGCATCGTGTAACAAGAAAAAAAGGGGACCAAGAACCGACCCTTGTGGCACGCCCGTCTTAAGTTTGACATCACCAGAACGACATCCATTTATGACAACTTGTTGCGAACGACCCGAAAGATAATTTTCATTAAACAGTATCACAACAGATTGTAATTCAATACTTTTCGCTATAAATGATAATCAATTATATCAAACGCTGCGGACAAGTCTAACCCAATATACATCACGGATCGCGACTCGGCCAAATAACAAAGAAGATCAATAAAGACTTTCAGTAAAGCCATTTCCGTTGAATTCAAGCAACGAAAAGCACTCTGATACCTGCTCTGGAGATCATTAGTTTCCAGATACAAATTAATTTGCTCAAAAACAACTCTTTCAACAACTTTTGACAGGAATCTTAGATTTGTCACAGAGCAATAACTCGACAACAATTCAGGATCAAGGTTAGAGTTCGTTATGAGCTGCCTCACGACTCCTTGTTTGAATTTATTTGTGAAGTATCCTGTCTGGAGAGCTGAATTAATTAATTCGAAGGAGTAGTCCGGAGAATTTGTCAAAACAATTTTGCTTAACCTAGTTGGTATTACATCACTCGGTGCCGCACTGTTCATAATTTTTGCTTAAAGTAATTTCAAATCGGATTCGGATTAGTTTCCAAGGTAGTTGTATTTGAATCATTCAATTTTAAACTGTTCGTTAGAGGTATTGAAACTAACACTGTTTCTACTTTTTGCTAGGCATTCAGGCTCCCCTATTGACGGCCGCAGGACAACATTATTTTTTCCCAAGAGTTGCTGCAGCATAGAATACATAACACGCTTATTTTCACTAGCGACACATTTGTCAAGGTATTCATTTTTCTTATTGGTGAACAGCTCAAAATACACAAAAACTGAATTAATAAACCAGCTTTTGTATTAGGAACTTCCATTCTTTCGAAAAGATTTCTCAAACTTAACTTTTTCTCGATATTTTTATGGTTCTTAGCTCACCGTCAAAGAAAGGGCACGTAAGATTTCGAACATATTTAGTTTTCAGAGGACAGTTCTTCTTGACATAACTAATTTCGTTCAATAAAATCCTGTTCCAAACATTTTCAGAGCTATATCTGTCGATCGGAGTAACAATATTTTCTGCAAACGCTTCCAAGTTAATATTTCGCCAAGGTCTGCATAAGGCCCTCTTTATAGCTAAATTCTCGTGTTTTTGCAGAAAGTCAATGTTCACAACTCCATGATCAGAGGTTGTAATGAAATTTACAAGAGGTTCTGATACTTCAACCTCCTCGGATGTTATAACCTGGTCAAAAATTCCTCAAAAAATGATGTTATCTCTTATAAAGACACCAACATTGGTTTTTGGTCGTCTGTATATAGAAACCAAAAGATACAGAATTTCCAAAAGTAACTTCAAAAGAAGCCGGCTCCGCGTTTGTTGAACACTTGTTTGAAAAATAATCGACACGTAAAGTTCCATCTTAGATCACCGCTAATCCTTCGCCATTTATTTCTTTTCTGCAGTCAAGTAAAAATAACCACTTGGGCAACGCTGCTGGTGAAAAAACTCATCATTTGGGTTATCTTTGATCCTAGTTTCTGTTAAAAATTTAAGGTTAAAATCAATTGGTTCAATAAGATTTCTTATTTGCGAGGTCTTATCTTGCATTATGTAAACGAACTTTTACACGGTTACTGACAGATTTAAAAAAAGATAGTCATGTATCGAAGGACGCTAGCCACTCCCTCGCTTTCGGATTCAAATAAAATTGTGAAAATGAATTATTTTCGGCCCAGAAATCAGGAGATTCAACTTGACTTGATCATTATCGAATTTGACAACACAATGGAAAGATTTCAGACGAGATTCGTCTCTGGATATTTCACGAAAAAAATGTACATCAACTCCCTTCTTCTTGCAATATTCTGTTATATCATTTGTAGAGACAGTTGCTTAAACGACCAATGTAAAGATGCCGTCATTTCGGTGGCTTTTTAATTGCGCTAACTGTTGTCTGATTATTAATATTTGTGTCCGTCTTGAAAACTTTTGGTTTTCTGTCGCGGGACTCTTTGTCAGCAAACAAATTTTTTTGTATTCAGCTTTTCGTTTCTTTGAATTACGATCGCTAGCATTGCGGTTAGTCCGATTTCTGAAAGCCACTCTGAGATACGGGTACCGCTCTGAGATACTTATATTATATAAAAATATAAGCCCACTAAGTTGGGGGGGGGGGGGGGCAAAACAGAATAAATCCTAAAAATCAACTACTATACACATTTATTATTTCTGACAGCAGTCAACGTCGAATTAGCATCAAATGCAAATTATATGGAATAGCGTGTATGAAATTGATTAAAAATTGATTTATTGAAGGGGTCCATTGAGTCAACGAAACACTGCACTCCTAGAGAAGCATACTCCCTTTCTCAACAATGGTTACAATCGATTCGTCGACGGTCGCGCGTAGCCTGCGCCTGCGAGATATTGAGTTTCCCAATAAAGCGAAGCTTATCCTGGATCTTACGTAATGTTATCAATAAATTCAGAGCAACATCAAGGGTTTTCACCCGTTTTACAGTTCAATCGACTTTTAATATATTCAATGTTTTACTTTCCACATCTACAAAGTGTTGTGCAGCTACGTTAAACTCTTTCAGTGAAATGTTTCCCTGTAAAGTTCTATTATATGTTATTCAAAATTGTTTATTTTAAAAACTGCCGCATTCAGTGTAAATTCTAGATATGTAGTTGAAGAGTACTTCGTCTGAAAAAGTTACCGTCAGTTCTGTAAAGTCAGGATTTTGATATTTTATATTTATCGCATCTATAGAGAAGAACCCAATTTGTCAATTACAAAAATAACTATGCTTTGAAAACAAACATTTTTCGAAATTTACGTTCATCGTCACGTTAAAACTGCTTCACAAGCTGTGAAAGGATAAAATGAAAACGTATTTACATTTGTCGTCGACCACAGTTTATACAACTATAGGAAATCTTTGAAAAAATTTTCCAACATTTTTTACACATACACAACAGTTAGCTAAAATACACTTCTTATTATAAACTGTTAATTTTTGTATTGTGTAACTGGGGGTGTAAAAACACTAGGGGGAAGGGGTAAAACACATATATCCTCATTTTCTTTGAAAATTTCTTTTTACATAATTTTTGATATTTGCCATGTTTTTGTTTTTCTAGATTAATCCGGAGGTACCTCTTGTAGTGTCTTTCAAATTCCGTTTTTCCATGCACCAAACTTTTGTATTCCTCTCTATAATTCAGTCAAAAAATATTTGACCTCATAATAGATTTGAATCTTTATTTAAGCTTGAACAGCCACCGCCCCGGTATTCATCGCGCGTGTTTGTCCCTGGCATTAAGCTGCTGATGTATTTAGCTTCGATGGTCATGAGTTTCTCCACTGTTCGACAGGCATCCAGAAATTGCCATTGAATGCTACTCATCCACTCATGGAGCTACAACAGTCAGCAAGGTGTTAACCTGTGAGTACATATTATGATGTTCTGATATACTGGTGGTAACAAACAGGCTTGTTTGCTTTATTTAGGTGGATCTGTATCCATTAAATTCTTTTTGCTTTTTCACATACATCCTTATTTTCTTTGAAACTTTTTTTTACAAATTTTTTGATATTTGCCATGTTTTTGTTTTTCTAGGGTAATTCGGAAGTATGCCTTACTCCAAGCTTACCTTTTGTGGTGTCTTGCCAATTTCGTTTCGCCATGCTCCAAAATCTTGTATTTCTCTATAATTCAATCGAAAATTTTTTTGACATAATAATAGATTTGAATCTTTAAGCTTGAACAGCCGCCGCCCCGATATTTATCGCGCGTGTTTATCCCTGGCATTAAGTTGCTGATCTATATAGTTTCGATTGCCATGAGTTTCTCTACTGTCCGACAGGCATCCAGAAATTGCCATTGAATGCTACTCATCTACTCATGGAGCTACAACATTCAGCAAGGTGTTGACCTGTGAACACATAGTATGATGCTCTGATATACTGGTGGTAACAAAAGGGCTTGTTTGCCTAACTTAGGTGAATCCGCGTCCAAGAAATGCTTTTTTACATACATGAGATTTCATGTTTTTATCGAGAGCTTGTTTCTAGGTGGGGAGGCATGATCTTAGTTTTCAAGATGTAAAAATAAAATAAAAATTACATAGTTTGTTAAATATGCTTGCCAAAGTGGACTCTGTACTCTAGAAAAATTGTTGGATTTTATCTATATCCAATCTGGTTTTTTGGCGATCTTTTATTCAGTGTTAGTGATTACAAGCGTTTTCGGTAATCTAGAATTGACTCCAAAATCGTTTTCGTTGCGCGATGTAATATTTCAAACTTTTGCAGATTTTTTGTTGAGGAGCCATGTTTGATAAGCATAGACTGCTATAGGTTCTAAGTAACCTTTACATGCGTTCAGCTTCCCTTTGAAATCACTTGGTGGTGTGAACTTTCTCTTAAATTGATAAAGAGATGCAATTGCTTTTTTGGATCGCTTTTGGTCCCAAGTGAATTATTTGCCCCTGGAATAACTAGCAAAAACCATTATATATTGTATCCTCATTGTATCAAAAATTCTGAAAACACGTGATGGAGTGCATATAAAACTGAGCATGGAAATGCAAAAACTGAAATGATCCAGAAAAGAGGTGGTGACTTTTAATACTAATTTTATTCTATTCCACTAAACAAATCGCGCTAATTTTTGTTCTCACCGTGTCAAATTTATTAGCTGCTTAGCTGTGAGCTGATCGTCTTTCGATCTAAGGCAATACTGTATTTTACAACAGAAAGAAAAGCCTTTTTACGACAAAAGATGAGATCATGAGAAGATCTGACGAAAATGTTGTCTTGTTACGGAGAAAAAAAACGACAACCAACCCAACCAATTCTCAAAACAATTTGTACGATATAACTCTTACAAACGAACTAACGATCCGGTTGAACAGGCAGCTCACTAATTTCACTTCAGTAACTATAATTGTCCAGACTAGGTGAGCATCTTAGTGGTCTCCTCTTGTAAGCATCACTCAAGTTGCAATCTCCTAGTTCTATTTCGCTGCTGAATAGATTAGCAACCAGAGGTCTCTTCTATTAGGTACCATTGGAGTCTTCTCTAGACGTATCTATCTGTTCTCCATAGCCTATGAATTTATACTCTTCCTAAAAGTTTTGCTCAGAAATCAATTTATGCCCAACTTTAGCAGAAAAACAGAAGATCATAAAACCTAGAGTTAGCTGTGCTACATATACAAAAGTGGTCAATTGGCCGAAATCTTGCTGCCATTCTGCGGCAAGGTTCTACATTTGCACACCAAATTGCACTAGGCTCTTACAGCCGGCCATGAATGTCCCGATCAAGCTCAGAATATCTTCTGCATCGTTGCGTTGTAATGATTGTAAGCAGAAAAAAAAAATAAATTGTCTCTCATAAGCTCCGAAATCTGGAAGCAAACAAGCAAATATATAGGCACGATTAAAGAACAATTAACAATGCTGACTGATAAAATAGAACAATCTGGAAAGCTAATTACCAGTGTGCAAAACGATTAAACATCAGTCAATTCAAAACCCACCAGCTTTTACAATTTTAAACGTCAATATTGGTCAAATTATAAAAACGACTGGCATTCTAAGAAAAAACTGAGCATCCACTTAGATGGTGCACCAGAAATCAGGAGCACAATCGAGATAGGACGAACACAAGACCACTTAGTAACAATTGATAGGTACTAGACTTTTTACAAATTGACGACAACGGCTAGGTCACCCACGAGTTGGCAAATGTAATCTTAAGAGGCCCGATGACTATTGTTTTTAACACCGAAATGATATTCTTTTTCTCACCGATGCGTATAATTATGAGCCGGTCCAAGGCTGAAATTTCAACACAATTCTTACATAATTTCTTTCATGTATGCCCAATTTGAAATGTAAGAACTTTTATTTAGGGAAATTCTATACATGAATTTACCTCCCCTCTCCCTCTTAATAGCCATAGGTGTGTGCCAAGTTGGAGAGCACGAAAACTATGTAAATTGACCATATATCGTTTAGATGAAGCGGTGGCGGATTATTCAGTTCGCATTCCTTACATTTTCTATAGTTTCATTCCTGATAAAATAGTCTGATATATAGATACTTTTTCTTCCGCCACCCCCCCCCCCCACCCCATATAGCCGTTATTTTAGCAACCTTGTTGTAAGGTGGGGTGAAGAGTTGTGCCGTCGTCTGAAGTCCTCGTCAGTAAAGTGATGACGTGTTGTCAGCGAGGGGTTCGTCTAGATTGTAGAACCAGTAAGGGTGCCAGTTACAGGGTGTGCTGGCCAGTGACGTCTGTCCTGTTAGAGTATTCCCAACTCACAATGTCATCTAGTGAGGATTTGCTCCCAATTGGAGGATCGCTTGTAGTCTGTAGTCTTTGTCTGGTTTATACGAGGAGATTTCTTTTTATCTCCACTTGGTACAACGTTTGAACCAGTCGGATTTACCAGCTTACTTTCTGGTGGAAATCCATAATTTAGCTACTGTGTGAGCTACTTTCCCTATTAAATTTTCCAGTCAAATTTAATGCCTTCTTTTAGTAAGCCCCGACCGGGAGGAAGCAGAAAAGAACTGATCCTAATCTTCAATTGTATGAAAGAAGAAAGGGAGTTAAACAAAAATTAAATAATAAACATATTAACCAAATATAAAAATAGAAGTTTTGAGTGAGTTTCTCAAAAACAGTGAGTCTTGGATTGGAGGGTCTGTGAGCCCGATGTACGGTATAGGGCTATGGCCTATGTCTGGTACTCGAACTCAAATTCCGGAGCTCAATTGTCTGGATCGCGGAAGAATGCCAAAAATTCCGGATCACGCGTCAGACAAACAGCGAGGGCACGAGGGTACAGATCGACGTTGCAGTGGGGCTTTAACGCGAGAAGATGGTTGAAGATCTGATACTCTTCTTGTGAGGGTTCACGATTGTCAAGTTCACCCGCCATCCAGTCCCTGTAGAGTAGGTTGAAAGTGTGACCATGCATACACTTTGTGGCTCCTCCCTCTACACATTGCAAATACTTGATTGGGACAAGGATGGGGCGGTTGGTTTTCGCGGATAAAGGTGAAATATAAAATAATTTTTGATGGAGTCAGAATTTCGTAGAGTGCCTTCACAATAATTGGGTTGAATTGTATAACTATAATTCATTGAGTAAGGCGAAGTCAACTTGGTGTTTGCGTACTGTAGACGCGAATTCATGTGAAAAAGTGGGTTGGTTCTGTGGAAGTGGTGTTGCACAAAGAGATAATTCTGCACCGTGTGGAGCATCTTCTCTCGATTTACCTTATGTGTGGTGTTGTTGACATCCATCTGTGTGGGATGTAGGAAACCGAATTGTAATTAGAATGGATCGTACTTCTGGTAATTTCGGTAAGGGGGCGGTGTCGCGGTTGAAGAAAGTTCTCAGGTAATCATTCAAGTGATCTGCAAGAGTGAAGGAGTATTTTGATTGGTGCCACAACTGATCTGTGAAACGATGGTTAATAGGGAAGTGGAGACATTCTAGTGGAAGGTCCTTGTCCCGTCCCTCTTGAAAGATTTCATTCTCCAATTGTCCAATAGAGCACGAACTTGCTGTGGGTTAAAGTGTGTGTTGAGGTGGAGTGGAGGTATATTAATTCGCTCCGGTACGAGATTTCCTTGGACGGTAATAATACCGAGGGAATTGGTGAATTCGTGGAAGCGGAAGTTTGGTCCTGTGGTTCTGACCGGTGGGTAATCCCTTGTGTAGGTGCGAAAGGATTTCCTCTGCCACGAGAGGATGAGGGCTATGGGCTTTGTGGAGGGCTTGCGGTGTGACGAGCAGTCGACTATGAAGCCTGTATTGGAGAGGAGCGGACTGGATATATTTGATCTGCAGTCGCTCGTGGGCGTCGTCTGGGTGAGGAGAGTCAGTACAGGGATAATTGTCCGTCGATGTTTGTCGATCGTAAGTGGGTGGTTGCGGGAAAGACGGCGGTGGCCTGAGAGGTTGTATTACCGGACCGTACCGCGGTGAGGGTACTGTTGGGCGCTGTGCGTGTGGTGTTGGCATCACTTGTGGTGGGTAAACCAGAGGCTGCCATCGTGGTTATAGCATTATAGTCTTTAAATTCAAGAGTGTGTGATCAACATTTAATTGATTCGACATATTTCTCTAGGAAAAGTGTGCCTGGGATATTGAATTTTGTGTTTGATACATGTAAAGTGAATATAAATCAAGTTCTACTTGAGAGTTATCTGGATATAAAGTAAGTTTTATTGTGCAATTCGATTGCAATCGAGAATTATTTGCTGCTGAGAGAACAAATGGTGATGCTTTTAACTGTGATTTGTGATATTCTTTAATTTTATTCCAAGTGTCGTTTTTCAATACATTAAGTGATGCGCCAGAGTCTATTTCAAGATGTGGTGGGGAAATTGTTTTTGTGTGATCTGGTGTTTGTTGTGTATATATTGTTAGTGGTAATACCCAGATAATACTTTTACAAGATGTGGAAAGGATGTATTCTTCCGTGAGAGTAATACTTTCCTCCTGGCAATTAAAATAATCTTCCTGGATATCCTGATTTAATTCTAAAAATAAATCATTAAATGGTTGTTCGAGGAGTGTTTTCTCGGAGACATTCTTTGTGTCTGTGTTTTGAGTGTTAGGCATTGTGCTGTCTGTCTGTTCTTGATCTAAAAGCGAGTTAAAGTAATTTCTGACGTTACGAAGTCAATTACGCGAGAATGGTCGTCTTGAACGATTTCCATCTCCATTATAGTGAGGTGATTGTGTTCTGGAGCTATAATTAGAGTTATTTTGTGAGTTTAATGGTCTTGGGTATGGTAAACCACTTCTACTCGGCGGTTTGAAATTACTATTACCATAATAAGGTTTTGGGTTAGATTGTGAGAACGTATTTGGGCTTCTATGCCTTGAATTATTTCGGTGTTCTCTATTGTTATTTCTAGAATGATTCTGGTGGTTTACCTGTCATATTGTTTGATGTGACTTGCTTGTTTGGAAGGTTTTGATTACCTTTCATTGCTTGGTTGAAAGTCTCTTTTTGAAAATTTGGTTTGTGTATCGTTTATCAGGACATGTAGAAATGCTATGTCCTGAACGTGAAGATTTTTTACAAAATTTTAGGAAGAGTGGTTTTCCTTTAAAATTTGGATCATTTGAGTATCTGTGTAGTACTATTGTGATCCCCTATGCAATATCGTGCTCCATTGCATGGATATTATCAACTGTGAGATGATCAATATCAAAAGAAAGATTATTATTCGAGGAGGAAAGAGTTGAATGCTAATGTTTTAATTTGTTCACCGGACGCACATGTTATGCTCTTTAATAATAATTTCGCTTGTGTTTGCGATTGTTGATTATTGAATGTTTTTTGGAATTCGCGGCAAAATGCTTGCCATTTCTGTTTTATGTTGAGTGCTAGATGTGAGTACCAATGTTGTCCTGGTCCGATTAGAGCCGTTTGTATCATGGCAATTCGTTTGTGGATCCAAGCGCCATGATATGGTGACTCAGTCTGTTCTGGTCCTGCTGTCATTACCATGTTTGCTGTGATAGCATTTAAAAATCTTCTGTTGTGTAAATAGGGTCAGCACCATCAAACGGTCTTAAGGACTGTTGCATGGGTACCGAACCGCCTAAATAAAGATGTATCATTTGTGCATTTCTACGAACTACAGTTGATGGCGTTTTTGTTGACGCTGCCTGTAAATAATAAGGGGTTGGAACATCTGTTATTTGTTGTGAACTTTTTGAGTTTATTTGTCTAATAATGTTAATTAAATGTTTTGGGGTTATTTTAAAATTTTAGTTGGTAGTTAGTGTAGGTTGTGTTGAACTATTTAGAATAACTGGTTCAGTGTTAAAATGTACTGAATTTTGTCTGTGTAGACGTGTTAGAGGTGTATTCAGAATTGGTAGTTTAGGTAAGGTTGTATTTAGTGAATCTGAATCTTGTGTCAATTCAGTCGAAATCACAGTTTGCCTGTGTTGGTGATTCTGATATATGTGTGTTATCAGTGGTATTGTAAGTAACAATATTATTGTTGTTATTGTGGTTATTATTTTGATCATTACTTTCTAGGTCGATTAATGTGTTTACCGTGTGTGATGAAAAAAAGTGTTCCATCATCTAATAATTTTGAGTTAAAATCTGTTCCTGTGGTTTCGGTTATACGAATATCTGGTTCAGAATGGATTATAGTATCCATATTTTCTATTGGTGAGGCTTCCAGAGAGGTATTTGTATTCTCTGAATTATATTTGCGGAAATGTATCTGCTGTTAGCTCTGAGGCTGGAAAAATGTGTCTTACCAAACTTTTCTAAAATCTGTGTACATAACAAAATAAAAATGTAAGAGAATCAAAAATTTGTTCATCGTCCAGATCTGCATCTTTTACAGAACTTATGTGTATTTTGAGAAGGTGATTGAAGCTTTCTATTTCTTGTCGAGCAATTTTAGGTACGCTCTCTTTCCGTGACTTTGATGCGTTAGCATTAAGGGTGGATGCGAGGCGTTAGGAAATTCAATAGAAGATTTTCAAAATATGCCCTCTCTATCTAAAGGTTGTATTTTTGGCCATACTTCGTTAAGGAATTCAAAAAGTGTATCACATATTGGATTAACTAAGGTGTCATATATTAAATAGGTTTATGTTTGTTTGTTAGGTGTTTGTTAGAGGATCTTAAATCAAAGGAACTGAGCCCTTTGTGAGTTGAGCTCCGTAATTTTCAACTAAATATGAAAGAAAGGCAGCTCGTGATACTTGTGATGCCTCTTCTGGTAAAGAGAGGAGAGGTTGTTGCTCTACTGCAAAATAGTGTTGTTTAAGTTGTTTTGCTGTGTTTAGAAGTATATTTAATTCATCTTGGTGTTGATAGTGTTTAACTTCAAAGGGTAAGATGTCGCGTATTAAGCGTTTGTTCTGTTGTGTGAGAACAGCTAGTTGTAATTCGTCCGAATGTGTTGGAACGTTAGAAGAAAGTTGATCAACGTGATGATCCATTTTGTGTAGATCTGTGTTCAAATATTATCAGTCTTGTTTTTATTGGGGCTGTGTTTCCATTTTTTCTAAGTTTTAAGTAGATAAAAAGTAAAAAGCTATGTAATCTAGTTCTAAGATGTCGCGTATTAAGCGTTTGTTCTGTTGTGTAAGAACAGCTAGTTGTAATTCGTCCGAATGTGTTGGAACGTTAGAAGAAAGTTGATCAACGTGATGATCCATTTTGTGTATATCTGTGTTCAAATATTATCAGTCTTGTTTTTATTGGGGCTGTGCCGTCTGAGTTGTGTTCTCTCTGAAGTGAAGTTGTAACTTGTGCCGTCGTCTGAAGTCCTCGTCAGTAAAGTGATGACGTGTTGTCAGCGAGGGGTTCGTCTAGATTGTAGAACCAGTAAGGGTGCCAGTTACAGGGTGTGCTGGCCAGTGACGTCTGTCCTGTTAGAGTATTCCCAACTCCCAATGTCATCTAGTGAGGATTTGCTCCCAATTGGAGGATCGCTTGTAGTCTGTAGTCTTTGTCTGGTTTGTACGAGGAGATTTCTTTTTATCTCCACTTGGTACAACGTTTGAACCAGTTGGATTTACCAGCTTACTTTCTGGTGGAAATCCATAATTTAGCTACTGTGTGAGCTACTTTCCCTATTAAATTTTCCAGTCAAATTTAATGCCTTCTTTCAGTAAGCCCCGACCGGGAGGAAGCAGAAAAGAACTGATCCTAATCTTCAATTGTATGAAAGAAGAAAGGGAGTTAAACAAAAATTAAATAATAAACATATTAACCAAATATAAAAATAGAAGTTTTGAGTGAGTTTCTCAAGAACAGTGAGTTTTGGATTGGAGGGTCTGTGAGCCCGATGTGTGGTATAGGGCTGTGGCCTATGTCTGGTACCCTGTGGTGTATTATTTGTCTGCATGTACTCACTGCTTGTATCTGCTAGTGTGAAAACTGTTGCCGGTCAATTGGCCGACACAGAAATTAGACGACACACCTCTAAGCCGACAACTTAGTCAATATAACTACTTGAAAACAAAGGATCTATTCGGTGACGTCTTAACAAATAGACGTACCAAAATGTAGAATTTTTAACGAATCGGATTGGTTGAGAAATTTAAAACACTGTACCTTTATGCGTTCACTTAGACTAAATTGGACATAGCCTAATTCAAGACTAAATTTTTTAACGCATCTGGCCATGCCTCAGCGGCCCGTGGGACTTGATATGAATCTATCACAACCCAACGTGAGACCAGTCCCCCCCCCCCCAAATTATAATTTTTACCTTTCGGCTCATCGCGATTATTGAGCAATTTTACGTTAATATTCAGACCCTAATTTAAAACAGAGAATTTGTTTAGCAATCAGCCAATCAGAAAGCAATATTCCCATTTTCTCAATTGTGATTGGCCAGCAACAAAATTTCTCTATTTTGGTACGTCTGCCATTTTCACTAGCGCCGATCTAATCTGCCCCCTCCCCCGGCGCACGTTTTATTTTTTACATAGTAACATGCTATATAACAAATTTTATAATTGCAGGGCATAAGAACACTGGGCTGCGGAAACAGGATAGATCCGAGACACCCCTCCTCCGCTATTTGTTACCGCATTGTGCTCGACTATGTACTATCGGGTTAAAATGTTTGGACTAAATCATATGCTTGGCATTAGACCTTCAGATTGGTTTTTTCAAACGACAGATCTTCATTACGGTGTCCGGAATAGTAGCCCACGTAAAAATTAGCCGAAAAAGTCAAGAGAAGGAAAATTAGAACTAATTGCATGAGATAGAGGGAAACCGTCTACGTTGGTCAGTCAATGCCTGTTTTAGCCCTGTCTACCCCGTGTAAGATCTGATAAGATGCTGACTAAGAATTTTTATCGTGTAAGATCTTATCAGATCTTACACGATAAAAATTCTTCTTATCAGATCTTACACGGTAAAAATTATGGTAAGAGGAATTTTATCGTGTAAGATCTGATAAGACATCTTGTAAGATAAACATTCCTCTTACCAGAATTTTTATCGTGTAAGATCTGATAAGACATCTTATAAGATAAACATTCCTCTTATCAGAATTTTTATCATGTAAGATCTGATAAGAAGGAATTTTTATCGTGTAACATCTGATATGACATGTTTTAATTATTTCACTATAACCGTATAACGTAGTCAAGGTCCTATGAAAGTAAAAAAAATAATCGGTCAGCTAACCAATTATGAAACAAAAAAATGCTTGTTGATTCTGTTTTGGCGGCAGTTTTATTGTGAAGCTTAGCTGTTTACCATGGCTAAACTTAGCAGTCCAAGATAGTTTCGGTCTTTGAAAAAAATTTTCAGCCTTGTTTGATAATCACCGTTTCGGAGAAAGCCCCTGTCACTCAATTAATCTTTTTTACAATATCTTATAAGTCTTAAAAGACAGTATAAGATATTTTTCTCTTTGTTGCTCTGACACTTAAGTGTTGCATGCTGTAGTTTTTCGGCTACTGCTTGAAAGCAACTCTGAATTGTCTTCAATATGAAGAATATACCATACTTCAGGAATTTATATAAGAGGAAATTTTTATCGTGTAAGATCTGATAAGACGGAATTTTTATCGTGTAAGATCTTACAGGAGGAATTTTTATCGTGTAAGATCTTATAAGAGGAATTTTTATTGTGTAAGATCTTATAAGAAGAATTTTTATCGTGTAAGATCTTACAAGAGGAATTCTTTATCGTGTAAGATCTTATAAGAGGAATTTTTATCGTGTAAGATCTTATAAGAAGAATTTTTATCGTGTAAGATCTTATAAGAAGAATTTTTATCGTGTAAGATCTTATAAGAAGAATTTTTATCGTGTAAGATCTTATAAGAGGAATTTTTATCGTGAAAGATCTTATAAGAGGAATTTTTATTGTATAAGATCTGATAAACGTCTTATAAGATCTTATAAGAAGATGCATCCCCTTACAGGCTATTAGCAAGATGGTTTTGTGAGAATTTTGTCAGGTCTTACACGATACAAATTCCACAATCACTGGGGTACCTTCAGGTAGATTCCTGGGGCTAATCAAGTTCATACTGCTCTAAGAAGGGGCAGGAATATGCAAGAAAAAAGATGTAAAGTTTTAGTTAAGTTTAGCGGTCAAAAAGCTCCGATATTTTTTCCATTTTTCCCTTTCTTTCATCCTCTGTCTCATATCTAGAGTCAAGAATCTCTTAGTTCTCTATTCGGGCGGTACCAGAAAAGCATGAAGTTGCTTATTTACCGTCCACCTTGGTGCTTTTTATTTCATTGATTTTTTAAAATAAAATTGTTATTTATATAGCATTGAGGAAATTAAACTATTATTATATAATTGCGATAAGCAAATATAACTGGACGCGCAATTATCTATCCGCTTACATATGAAATTAACGCATTTGACCATGCCTTAGCGGACTATGGGACTTGATATGAATCTATCACAACCGACAAAATATCACGACTGAACTTGTTATTCTCACAATAACATTTGCGCGTTCTCATATATGATTGGTTAATATCTCTTTTTCGGCTAATTTTCCATTCGGCTAATTTTCTTTTCGGCTAATATTCACGACACCATTCATTACATGTAACAAATTTGGTTAACATTTGCTTTGAGCTAGGGAATACTAACATGGCACACGGTGTTAGGAAAATTAGCCGACAGGGCAGTTAGCCGACAAGGAAAAAATGGGGAAATTTAGCCGAGTTTTATCATAATTGGTCATAAAAGTCTCATTGGTGAATAAATCGGTAGTGTGGTTGTGATAGATTCATATCAAGTCCCACGGGCCACTGAGGCATGGCCATGGCCCGCGAGGCATGGCCAGATGCGGTTAAATACCTTTGTTACACTAGTTGATAGACCTTCGTTACATTAGTTGATGAAAAAACTGCGGTATATTTGTCCGCTAACGAAATAGTGTTTTAAATTGGCCAATCACAGCTTCAGAATAAGTTTTATTGCTCATTTTACTTAAATTGTCGGCTAAATTTCTCATTTTTTGGTTGTCGGCTAAACGCCCTGTCGGCCAATACGGCGGCCACCATGGCACACATACACTTAATACTACACGCTAGTTTCGACAAATTTCACTAAGCCGAAATTTAATTCGATAGAAACTTAAAAAAATGATACAACTGCATAATATTAGAAAATTCGTCTCAAATCGATGTTTACTAAATGTGGATATAATTGGCGTTAAGTCCAATGGACGCTTCTTTCCCTTTAAAGCAATGGAAATTATCATAAATTTTGGTTTTAAAGCAGTTAAATAAATTTCATAGCTTCATTTGTTTGTAGGCTTAAAGTAGGGTCGACTAATTGGTACGTCTGGCAATAGACGGGCTATAAGGTTGAACTTAATTTCTCGCTACTGTATCCGTTCAGCTCAACATACAAACAATCTGAGAGATACGTAATTTTTGGGAAATTAGAACTTGCCAAGTTATTATTTGTGCAACTATTATTAAAGGATTGTTAATTGCAAAATTAGTGTCCTGCTAAAATTAAAATGGATGATGAAGTACAAGAAGCAGAGGTGTGTTATGGTCGAGCTGTAATGAGCGAAGCAGAGGAAATTGTTCAGCTGATCGTGACAGACTTCTTCGCAATGGAACCCATTAACCTGTCGTTGGTGAAACAGGGCCTCAAGAAAGTTTCACAAAAACATAGTTAGCCACTTAATTATTAGCCATATACTTAATTAGCCCCTTATTAGCCAGTACCTTGTAACTGAATTTTGATATCGGAATTGTTATAGAATTAAATTGTCAGTTTTTTCGCAGTTTTAAATATCGCGCGGATTTTTGCGACAGCCCAAGTTGAGGTGCCAGACCGAGATGACCTCTGATTAGACCCAACTCAGACCGTTGTTGAGACTTAGTGGTAGACTGGCCCAAACCTTATCCACACCATTGTCCAGACTTTTGCGCGCTCTCTAACTCTGATGAGAGCATCCCATACCAAGAAGATGACCTCTGATCAGACCACCCAAGACCAAGATGACCTCCGATCAAACCCAAATCGGGCCACTGGGCTTTGTGCGCTCGAAGATTCCCAGACCCTGTAAATTTAGTTTGGTCAGCGAGGTCTCTACGTTCTAGGACCTCAACCTGGAAAAAAGCCCTGGGGGAATCCCGCACCGAAGAGAACCTGTGAAAGGAAAGTTATAAAGATGGATACAGGCACACATACATCCCCCAAGTTTAGATCGAGCAAGGAATATCAGCAAAGAGCAATTTTGAAAAAGTAAAAAAAAATTGTGAAACTTTGCAATGCTAAAGGGATCTGAAAAAAAGTTACACTAGAATTTTATCACACGTGCGTGAGTGCATTCAAAAGGACGTGTGCTTCATCGCAAAGAAGGGCATGTCTATTGTTGGGGTACAAGTTTGTATGATAAAGGATCGGGAGGAGTATCTGAACTGCACTTCAAGTAGTGCTGAATTCAGACATCTGATGCACGTGCTTCATAGCAAGAGAACAGAAGCTATCCCCGAAAAGTTGTTCCAGTTAGCGTTTATGGTTGTGTCTCGTAATCATCAAAATCAAGGCAACTGTTTCCTTTTCACCCGTATGAACAAAACTCTTGTTTCCTTTAACGTGTCCCATAGGTTGAGGTTACAGAAAGAAAACACCTCAGATCAGACAGGCCGAGACCAAAATGACCTAAGGTCACATTACCCTGCCTTCTTGAGGTCGTGCACCATCAGACCATGTAACTTTGAGAACAGAAAGCACAGGTGTTTACTCGACAGACTGATCAAAGGTCGATTCAGTCTTGAACCTAACCCCGCATGTGAATTTTATCTTTTTCATGTTTGAAATTTCAAACTTGGTCCAGACCGGGGGGGGGGGGGGGGGGCGTCGTGCGTTCAAAACTAAACTGAATGGAAAGAAAATTGAACGCACGAAACCGATTAATAAAGTCGAAACCAACTTTTCAGAATTTTCGGGAACAGCCAGGAGGTTGGTTTTTTTTCTTCAGAACTGCGATCCATTTTTCAACAGTTGTACGGGTTCAGACCCCTAGAGCTCTGAGTAGCATCTTCTGAAATCTTTACTTGTTTCATGATCAGACAACCGCAGAACGAAGTAATCTCTGGTCAGACTCGATTCAGACCATTGTCGAGACTTCCATCCGTTTTAGATGTAGATCCATACATTGTGATTTTAACTCAAACATGAGCAATATTGGTCCGCTATAATGTTCTGCAATAAAGTGTGTCAATTTAAATAATTACACTACCCGGACTTTCAATTTAAATAATTACACTGCCGGACTAACATCAATTGTATACTCGTTGATATGGCTCGGAATTCAGTGTTTTTTTAAGTGCACTTTTACACCGGGATCCTAGTCAGGGGGTTAATTCCTAAAAATTCCTCCCAGAGCAGCGCATTGAAGCCATACGTTACGTGACCAGGGGGGTCTGAACCGGTACAACTGCTGAAAATGGATTATATTTATGAAGATTATATTTTCTTGAAAGGAAACAGTTCCAATTGAAGGAATCGCGACTAAAATGGCTGAAATGGTGTTGGGTTGGGCAAGAGGGCAACAATTTGACGCCGTGGTTGTCGAATCAACACATTTGCACAGCCAAAAACTGTTTGCAAAGCAAGGCATGAAATGTATCAGCGAAGTGATATTCGAAGAATTCAAGGATGAGAATGGAGAACTAGTTTTTAAACATACCTATCCTCATCGTAGTATCCAGTTATTAATGCTATTGTTCTGAATTTATGATGTACTTGTTACAAGCTCAAGATTTTGCGAGTCAACCACTCAGATATTTGAGAAACGCTTTAAAGGTTCCGGTGCGAATATTGAAAAACTCAAATCCAACCAGCTTTGCCCCCACCCAAATTTTTATAACCCTTTGATTTTTTTTTTGTTTTTGGAATTGAACGGTACATTACATCTTATTCTAAACAGTTCCAATTTGAAGTAAGTAGTGTAGTATACATAGCTGCCATGTTACTGGAGGGGGGGGGGGGGGGGGGGGTCCGGACCCCCCCTCCCCCCACAAGAACTCTCACCACCGAAAAACTGATTTTCTCTTAGTGAAAGCAAGTGTTTTGGTTAAGTTTCGCCAGCCTGAGAGAAATTCTTGGGTTAAGTTGACTGGCGAAACTTAACCAAAAAACTTGCTTTCACTACGAGAAAATCAGTTTTTCGGTGGTGAGAGTTCTTGTAGGGGGGGGGGGGGTCCGGACCCCCGCCCTCCAGTAACATGGCAGACACCGGCTGCTCCAATGTGTATTTCAGAAGAAAGAATGCGCAGTACGGAGTGCTTAGACTATGGTTATAGCCTGTTGTAGTAACTTTAATTTTTTTTATCTTTGAGACCATGAGAGGCATACCTGAAAAACTTTCAAAAGTTTTTCAAAGTCCTAAAATAGTCTGAAATGGATTTTGCGCTATGAAAGAGCACTAAAAAGTGATTTTTTGTTGATTTCACTTTTTTCACCTATGAAGTATGGGGGTCGAAACATACAAAAATTTCAAAAAATTTTTGAAAATTTTTCAAATTTTTCAGAGTCCTAAAATGGTCTGAAATGGATTTTGCGCTATGAAAGAGCACTCAAAACTGATTTTTTGTTGACTTGAAAAAACTTCTCAGATAATGTGTTTATTATAAAATAAAGAAAAATTTTCTTGAAAAAAGTCAATTTTTGTCAACTTTATTATTTTCATACATAAAAGTAACTTTTGTTCATTTATTTATTTTTCTGTTTGAGAATCAGCATGACAACCATAGCTACCGTAGATTTGAAAAACATTCATGAAATTTACAAACAAATAAAAGTCGACTATCCGGAATATAGTGAACGATTTGTATACTTTTTGGCATTCTTTATCTGGACCCAGACATTAACTTGGAAATAGTTCTCAAGTTGAGACCATATGGTGGTCTTATAGGTATAGACAACTCTTCACTAGACACTTACCTGAAGTCTTATAAATTCCTTCGATTACATGCAATACTTCACGACGCTTCAGGGTTTATTGCAGGGTAGAGCATAGTTAGAAAGGCCCTGGATATTCATACGTTTTACCTTGTCCAATCACAAACGCCTACATTGGTCACATGACTGGATTAATGTTTTGCCTCTTCGTGAAAACTTTTAAAAGGAATTTGTTTAATTTGCTGGAATAATGAAGCCAGAAGTTGTTGTCTTAGATTTTGAAGGTTTTCGTCATAAGAAATCGGGTTTTATAATTAAGGAAATATCGATTTGCTCAAACAACTACACACACAATCTTGTTCCTTCCACCAGTTTCTTACAACTCACTATCCGCTAGTGAGAGAAAATCTCATCAGTGGGTTAGTAGGTTCTTACACGGTTTGTCGTGGAATAGTGGCAATTATCCTTACTGGTTTATATCTCAAATTTTTATTGCAATTAAATTTCGATTTCCTTCAGGAAAGTTTTATGCTAAAGGGAAAGAGAAAACTGAATCACTGCAAACACTTTTACAGAAAGAATTGATAGATTTGGATACCCTTTCATGCCCTAAAGTTGAGGAAATTGTTTCCCCAATTAAACATTTTACTTGTGCTCTACACTCTCTTTACTTGCCTGAGAAACAAAAGAAAAGACATTGCGCTAAAAGAAAAGGACAGTTGTATTTCTATTGGCTAACATTGCCCGCCAATGAGCCGTCGAGTGGAGAAGGTAGCTCCTTCAGTTCTTCAAGTGATATTATCTCCAAGTTTGACAGTATGCAGTTGCATAACGAATGATAATCAAATAAATCTATCTTTGGTCAGAGAGGAAAAAATAGAATCACGTGGGCAATCCATTCTGAGGAAACAACAGATTATTTGCAACTTAACGGAGGTTGAGACGCTGAATAAATATCTTTCACTGCTCGAATATTTTCAAATGTACCATGTCTTTACAAGAGAAAATGAGAAGACTGAAACCAACCCCTTTACCTATGCACAAGTCGCCAACCCAAATTCAAGTGAGCCTGGACGACGAAAGTCTCCCTGATGAAATCAAGCAGGTAGTCAGCAAAAGAAACGTGGAGTCAATTGTCTACTACGCAAAGGATTGTGGCATGCAATCGAACTACAAAGTGACTTTCAAGAAAGAAGACAAAGACTCTAGATATACTACATATGAATTTTTTATGGTTGAGAGAGTTACTAACAAAATAATGAGCTAACACAAAAAACTGATGTTTCAATTCTTTTTTGATCAAAACGTCTTTTCAATTGAGTGATAAAGAAGACCAGATAGATTCTCTTGCTGGAATGGGTTTGAATGATTTAGTTTTCAATGAAGAAAATCAAGAGAGACGCTAATGGAAATTTTGTAACTCTAGACTACCACGATCAGAAGTAGTGTATTTTACTCAAATCGTAATAATACTGTTTTTTATTGGTGTGTCTTTGATCAAACTCGTGTTTTTTCATCTTGGTTGTGAGGAGTCAACATTTTGGTTTTCATTGCTTTCATGCTCAGTTGGCTACGCGCTTCCTAATCCGAAGCTATGAACAAGATAATTTCAACAAGCGATAGACTATTCATGGCTGTTTGTGGGCCATCATGCTGTGGTAAAACTGAGCTCATATTCCAAATGCTACTCAGAAACACTTTTTACCCAAAATTTAATTCTATTTACTACTTCTATCAACATGAGCAACCGAAGTTCAGCTCTATAGAGCGTAACTTGAACATTTTTTTCACAAAGTTTTCTGGATTTGATTTTATTTCACAGCTGGAAAACTGTCTGCTTGTTTTTGACGATTCTTGCGAGGAAATTTTCAACGACAAAGAGTTTTCTAAACTCGCAACTGCTGGACGTCATAGAAATATTAGCGTCATTTACGTTAAGCATAACTTATTCCAACAGAGTAAATGGTCAAGAACAATTGATCTCAATACAACTCACATCATTTTGTTCAAATCACCTAGAGACATACAGCAGATCACCTATATTGGCAAACAGCTGAACAACACAAGTTTTTTAAAAGAAAGCTACGAGTTAGCAACAAAATTACCCTTTGGTTACTTACTCATCGACTTGGATCCAAAGACTTCTTGCGTTATTGTTCAAATATTGTACAACCAGGTCCTACAATTTTTTATCTACCTTCCTCCAAAGCGGTTATAACTAAATTGACAGATGAGAGAGAAAGAGTTATGTATGCTAAAGCAAATGCTCGAGCTGTGTGATATTAATTTCAGAAAGTTCCTCAAAGAATCACCAAATAGTTTTATAAATATTCTGTGCGAGTGTTTGCTCAATGTAATCAATGACAATGTCCCAGTCAACAAACAGCTACTAAAAAATCAAGAGGACTCATTTCAGCAGTTATTATCAAAGGAAACAAGTCTGAAGAAAAAGCGATTTATTTTGACGAGAAAATCACAACTTATCAAGGCAATAGCATTCTCGTGCTATCTTTACTTAAAAGTCAAATAATGCATGCAGAAGAATTCGTTTTGATTCCCAAGAGAATGTTCATATCAAAAAATCCAACCAAGGAAGAAATTTTTGATAATCCAATATATCAACAAAAAGCCACTCAGTTATCGCTCCTACAAAGATCTAATCCAAACTTTGAGCAGAGCAGTGGAAAAAAAGATGCTGACACAAGCACTGATAGACTGATCACGAGAACAAGGAGTGTCGGTGATGGAACAAGTGATCGAAATGATGTGAAATCAGAACCATTTGTTAGTGATGACAGTGAAATCGAACCTGTAGTGAAAAAACGGAAAGATTCAGCCTTTGACTCAATAATGCTGGAACTAAAACTAATGGATGAAAATAAAACAAAAAGAGCTGCAATAATCCTTAAAAAAAATTTTTGATTCCGATACTGTTTCTATTAGTGAAGAGAATAATGTTCTCCATATTGAAGATGAACCTCAAGGAGTGAAGGTGACAAATTTCTTGTACAATTTACAACAACCTACCAAAAATATTGACGTGCAAAAGTATTCCGAAATATTGAGTGAACTTGATATAGCAGCCCACTTGGATTACAATACACATGCAAAAAAGTTCTCAGTGAGTTTTACAGCGACGAAGAGGAAGAACAACCGACTCGAAAACAAAAGAAACAGCAACAAAAACAACCAAGAGGAAGATCTGAGACAAAAGAAAAAAGTGCAAAGTTAAAAGTCGATGAGAGCAAAAAGAAGACAGACGAAGACACGAGTAGAAAAGACTGGGCTTTCTATAGATGATGTGAAGAAACTTGATAACCTCTATTTAAAAGGACCTTCGTCATTTGGAAACGCAAAACGACTGCAAAATTTGAGTAAATTATCAATGAAAAAAGTAAAAATGTATCTGGAAACGAAACCATCCTTCACCAAATATTGCTCACGTCGCCTCAGATTTCCAAGGCTTAAAGTAATTGTTAACGACCTAAATGAGATCTGGTCCGTAGATCTAGCATTTGTTGATAAACTTGCAAAGTACAACAGTGGTGTAAAATACCTTCTTGTTGCAGTTGACTGTCTGTCAAGATATCTCAGAGTTGAACCACTAAAAACAAAATATGCTACAGAAACTGCAGAGGCTTTCAAAAAGATGATCAAGCATAAGCAACCTAAAAAAGTTTGGGTCGATGATGGTACAGAGTTTCTCGGTGCTTTCAAAGCCCTCTGCAATAAACGCGGAATTCATTTATACAGTACGTTCAGTGAGAAAAAGTCTGCTTTTGCTGAAAGAAATATACGTTCCCTCAAAAAAATAATATACAGATACTTAGAAGAAAAGTGGACCTATTCATATCTAGATAAACTGGATTCATTTGTTAAAACTATCAATTCTAGAGTTAATCGAACAATCAATCTTGCTCCAAACAAAGTCACAAAAAAAGACGTTCCGCGTAGTAAAAATTCTTTTTGTTTGACACTCTATATAAACAGGGGATACTCCATACTAAGTTTGGATTGATTTCAACAACTTTTTGACCTAATCAAAACGACCTATTTTTAAAAATTATTTAAAATTAATTATTCGAATTAATCGCAAATTTCCGCAGGAAAATCTAACTTTTTTCCTGGCCAAGCTATACCAAAAATTCTTTTTGTTTTACAATCTAGTTACCCGTGGGATACTCGATACCGAGTTTGGTTAGATTTGGACAAGTCCTTGACCCAATGAAAAAGACCTATTTTTAAAATTAATTATTCGAATTAATCGCAAATTTCCGTACGAAAAACTAACTTTTTTCTACGCAAGCTATACCAAAAATTCTTTTTGTTTTAGGCTCTAGGTACATATGGGATACTCCATACCGGGATTGGTTTGATTTGGACAACTCCTTGACCCGATGAAAGGACCTATTTTTAAAATTCGTCATTCGCGAAATTCGCAAGTTTACAATCCGACCGAAGATTTTGAACCAGACCGAAGAGAAACCAAAAATCGACCGCACGCCAACTACGTCCCCAACATGAGGTGCACAAAAAAATCCCAGCGGGGGGGGAACCGACTAACCGGCGTCTCAACGGGGCAGGGGGGGTGCACCTCATGCGGGCCCGAGGCCCTCACCTTAGAATAATAGTAAGACTGAAATAGACTTTTTTCCTAGGCAAACTATAGCAAAAATTCTTTTTGTTTTACAATTTAGGTACCCATGGAATACTCAATACCGAGTTTGGTTCGATTTGGACAACTCCTGCTTGACCCGATAAAATTTAACTATTTTTTAAAATAAAGTCAGCGAAAAAGTCGAAATTTCCGTGTGAGATATCTACTTTTTTGTAGGGCAGTTAGGCGAACCATTCTTTTCGCACTACAACCTACATACTACTGGTAGTCTTGGATATCCATGTGGTTCACTTTGAACAGTTCCTTGAACCATTAAAAACTTTTTAAAGTCTAAGTTTTAACAAAAAAATGATCGAAGTCTAGATTCATTAACGTCTAATTCAATATCAATCTGACATAACTGAGAATACTTTTGCACTAAATGGCAACTAAACCATTAACATCGATTCAATCTATAAAGAAATTAAAGAATTTGCTCTAGCAGAGTTTTACGAAAAATACTGAAAGAGAATTTTAGGAAAATTACAGAGTTTTAGGAAAACTACAAAGAAGTCTGGATTGCTTCAAGTCTAATTCAACCTCAATCGTGTTCGAAATGGGTGAGCACATTAATAAAGTAAAGGTTGTTGAGAAAAGGGAAGAGAATAAGTTTGTTGTTTATTGAACAGCACTTGAAAACTCGAATTTCGGTCGACTTTTCTACACGATAGCCAAGAGGCTTAAGTTTGTTGTCTTGTCCGTGAAACTCAGTTGACGACAGATCTAACGCAAGCTTGTCAAGAATGTTGTAGAGCTGAACAGCACACAAAATCACCGACTCTTTCTCAAGGAACAACAAAATCTGGCCGACAAAAATTTCGTTCTCCTCAGAAAGTGAAACAAAACTGTTTGCCTCAGATCTTGTATACAATTGGCTGTCCAGGTAGAATTTTCCTCGGTGTCTGCAAAACAAACGAACCTCGGGAAATTGCTTTGAAAATTTGAGAGCACATTGTTTCGCTTCATTGAGAAATCGTCTTTAAAGCCGCTTGATTTACCCCTCAAAGCTTCAAGGAATCCGGTAAGATTATCGTTCTTCACCTCCATGCTATCGAAATGTCTATTGCGAATATATCGCTTTACTATAAGGCTGCAGGTTTTAACAGTGCCAGTTAAAGTCTTTATGAGGTGATTATTGGCCTTTTCAAACATAGTTGCAGACGTAGTCCACAAGGGCCCGAAGAATTTGCACTGTCATGCTAGATGTCGGAGCAGATGGAAATTAATTGAGTCGAATTTCTTTAAAGGATAGCGGATGGACATGTTGTAGCAGAAAGCTTCTAACAGGTAACCACAAAGCTTGGCCTCGTCAACACTTTCGTACATAGAGCGGAGTGCGAAGATTAAGTATTTGAGATTTTGTAAATTGGATTCATGCGCCAAAGAGTCTTCTGGAAAATTTTGGAACACTATTGGGGCAAAATACAGCAAAAAAGTTTTGAGTTCGTTGGCTTTGAAGTGCTCACGGGATCGCAATGACCTGACTGATCGCTTGAATTCGTTGGGCAAAATAACTTGTTTTGTTGCGTCATCAATTTTCTGTACCTCATCGTTGCTCAGTTGCTCAGCAAAAAAGTTGATAATGTCATTTGCAACTCCTTTAAGACACTAGTGCATTGTGTCAACGGGACAGGTTAATGGAAGATTAGGAATAACTTTAAATAAATATGATCGCCTCTTAACTCCGAGCGTATCAATCTCTGGGTCCTTCTCCTAGCTTTTCTTTCTTCAACACTCCCACTCTCAAACTGCCTTACTAGGTACTCGTGCATCCCAGGATCACGCATTGTGAACGATTGATTATTTGGATACGATCGTCCGCCTGGATATCTTTGAACACCTCGCATGGTACACAAGCCGCATCCATAATATCCATTAAATTTTTTCATTTGCAGGACATCGTGCTTGCACACAAGATCTAGTATTACAAAAACAGTTTGAAATTTCAGCTCGTAGTCAACCCCATTCACTTTAATTTTCCTGTCTTTTGATACTTCAGACAGATAGTGCTTAAATATGGAATCCCAATCTATACTTCCTTTGCCATACCACAACGAACACAGATGGATGTTATCAAAGGAAGAACGCAATTTCGGTGGCAAGTCAGCCAGAGCTACCCAAACAGGATAGGCTTAGCAATCACTAGACTCTTGCACCCTAACTCCATCCGTATTGAGGATAAGTTTCACATTAAGCGCATTTCCATCAAAAAGGGCTGTGAGCTTTAGATCTGTTTTCGTATCAGGATTAGCATAAGCTAAAATTTCTGTTATGTATTTTTCAACATTTTCTTGAAGTTTATCAGCAAAACTCAAGAAAATTAATTCTCCCGTGCCGTTAGTTTCTGTCCCTGCAATGTATCGCTCTGTTAATTTGTTCGTTTCATTTTTAATGTAATTTGGGGCTGGTAAAATGTCTCGCGGGTGAACAATTTTATGCCATGTCAGGAGGTCAAATAAGGCTTTGTCAGGCAAACAAGGTCGCGCAGCAATTCCATACAATCCCATTGATGCGTTATGAGCAGTAACATTCGTGTTACAACTCAAGGGGTCTTGCGAGAACACAAACTGGTCTTCCTCGGTTTCATATTCTTTGCTTGAGTCTTCGTCGGACTCCGATTTAGAAACTGAAGATGCAGCTTCACAAGAAGCATCTTCAGGCTCATTTTCAATGCTATCTGGAGTTGCATGATCTGTGGTATTCATCTCATTTTCGTCAAGCACACTTTCCAACTCTGAGGACTGACTGGAATCTACCTGATGGATAAATGTCCGTATTTGTCGACTCGCTGTCGACAATCGTCTTTTCACTTTCCTTTTTCTCTGAGTTAAAATTCCTCTTTTTCTCTCCACTTCCAGCAGGTTAGGGGTTCCAGCACTTGATTGACTTGCTGAATATTGTGTCTGGAAACTTTCGTTTTGGGTTGAACTTTGAAACAAATCAATTGGTGCAATTGGTGTAGCCGGTAACTCGGTGCATTTCGGAGAAGGGCTTGCAACTGGGGGCGTAAAAGACTCCTGAGGATTTCCCGGGGAAACAATATGTTTATCTTTATGTGGACATCTACACTTCAGTCGACCGTCTTTGAAGTAGTTTGAACCATAACTTACAGTGATTTCTTCAAAGGGCTGTATCGAGCTAATTACTTTAAGAAAAACGCATTTATTATGCTGAAGCAAGGGACTGGTGTAACCGAGGAAGAATTGAGTATCAGTCGAGCATGAGTGATTGGCGAAACGAATTGGGCCAAGCAAAACCAACTCATCGGTATCCAACTCACCACGCATAACCGAGAGATCTGACATTTCATCTTGAAGCTCGCAAGGGACGTTTTTGACCAGACCCACAGGAAAAGGTCTAAGGGGTTCGATCGATGGCTTGAGAACTCTCCCTGTGTGATTAAATAACCCGAAGCCACCAAAATTGTCTGGTAGGATCTTGAAACCGGCTGCAACAGACTGCTGATAAAGTTCTTTCAAATTACCGTAGGTTTTCGCAAGATTTTTGTCATACTGAAGACGCTTTTCAAACTCATCGAAACTATTCAAAGGCAGCATTGACTCGGGAGATACATTGAAGTCTTTAAGCAGCTGACGAACAACTTGACCATCCGCAATCACTAACTCTTCGCAACTTATCATCACACCGGAAAAGCTTGGACAAGATTTGAAAACGAGTTGCTTTAAAAAAAACTTAAGCTCAAAATTGATTCAGATAAAAAAACCTCTCATTAATCGAACATTGCCTCACATAAAGTGCCTCACCAAGTCTAATTTAATCTTGTCAGCGTAAAACTCTTTAGGAAAGGTGAAAACGAGCTAAATGAACTTGGAGAAAAATGAACTGCAAGGGTAAATTTCTTAGTCTGCAATTATGCAATGAAACAAAGTTCGCAAATCTCAAAATCAGTTTTAAAATTACTGCATAAGCTATAAATTAACGTACAAAGTTGTATAAAAAAAAGTAAATAAAGACTGAGACCGAGCGAGAATTAATCAGTTTATCTTATCGAAACAGAACGAATGAACTCGGAGGGTAATTTTCTAAGTTAAATCTGGAATTTCTGCAATTAATCAGTGAATCAAAATAAAATGTTGTTGTTTGCGCTGGCATTCTTTTTGCGACAGTCTTTGCCGTACTGATTCGCAGCCTTCCTTGCTTCTTCACACGCTAGCTTTGGGGTGTCAGGATACTTCTGCCTCACCACTTCTGAACGAAAAAAACTGCTGAATGAACTTTATTAATCATGCTTTTTCAAAACTTTTCAAATAGTTACGTGGCTTTTTTCAATTTCAAAATTTAGCGACTTATAATGAACGTTAAGGGGAAATCTTAAAAAAGGAAAAAAGAAGTTGTCTACAAGAACTAATTAATTACAAAAAATCTTACTGTGAAATTTTTCAAGAAGGTTTTCCGGAGCTTCTGTTCGGCCGTCAGCTTCTTTTCGTCTGGGTGCAAGGATGAAGTTACCACGATCGCTTTCCTCAAATAACTTATCGAACAGTGCTCTGGCAAGTTTCCCAACATCGGTTCCCGCGTAAATGGACATTAAATCCTCGTCCTCATGCAGAACTACTTCAGTGCCTCTGGCTCGCGAAGGATGTTCGTCCACACTCCGGAAACCGTGGACGTCCAACAAACGCAGTTCTTTCAACTCAATAGTCTGAGCAAAAATGATGTTACCTAGGTTAATGCAAGGTCTATTGTCAAAGCACGATAAATCTACTAGATAGGGTGAAGTGAAATAAAACAATCCTTCGCATGGAGTAAACTTGCATAGACCAAACTTACTTTCTGCTCAATTCGGGAGCACAGATTTGTTCGTCTCGTCTCATCTCTCTTTTTCTGTTCTTCGAAGGCCTTTCTCAGCTCATTCATTTCTAGAGCATGCTGATCTAGAAGTTCTGCGAGGAGCGGCCAATCTGGTCCACAGTCATTGTCTTCTGCAACACTGCCTGCACTGTTACCAGGGAGAGCGGCAGATGGGCAGGGTTGAGACAAAGCAACTACTTCTTGTTCCTACAGGCAAAGAGTAATCAGATCGAACAATTCCCTAATTGAACTAGGAAGTTAGCCAGTACACCATGCAAAATGTTAAGTATTTTTTTGCCTAAAACGTTTGTTTTTCTCCATTGAAAAAATTACTTGGTCACAAGTGTTGCTTTGTACGACAGCTGGTTGCTGACTGGCACTCGACTTCGATTTCTTTGAAGTCTGTCCACTGTCTTTTCCGAGACTTTACTCCGCGCTCGTCATTATTGGAGGACGAGAAGAACTCAGGAAGTCAACTTCAACCATTGGAGCTTTCGATGATGTGAGCACTTTCTTTCTCAAGTCCGATGGCCGTTTTCCTTCATCAAGCTCCGCCTTGTAATGTGCCATCTCCTGTTCCACTTTCTTCGCAGGACCTTTTGTGAGCAAGCGACAGGGGTACTCGTTATCCTTTATCTTCAGATCGTAGCACTCTCCCTTAATCATGCCTAGCTTTTGAGATGCCTTGAGTTTTGAGGGCCACTTTGTACTACTTAAACTCAAAAGCATGAGTTCCTTGTCAACAAACAATCAGGCCATGTTACTCGACACGAGGTGAGCTTTGACCGCGTTTTCCCTTTCAGCTTCAGAATCCGTATTAAAGCTTTTTTTCGCTTGATAATGACGAGTTCTTTTCATTTTCAACAATCTGAAAAAACTCAGCTAAATTACGAGACTGAAAATAAACTTCTTGAAATAATAACAAGCTCTAACAATTCTCTAACCTTTTCATGAAAACTAAGTACTGAAAATCTAGACTTAATAAGTCATTGTAATTGTAATAAATTGAAACAAATTGGAAAAAGAGCACCTTGTAAAGAAAACTGAGTTAAACAAATCTTGACAAAACAAATCATTCTCAGAAAACAACTGTCACTGCAAAAAGCACCTTTCAAAGGAAAATCAGTACTCTAAATCTAAAATCTTTCCAACAAATCTTCCAAACAAGCTCGTTACTCATTCATTGCAGTTGCAGAACCTTCATGGTCATCACTATCTTCCTCATCCTGACTCTCCCTGTTGGTGTCTTCAGTATTTGGTGATACTTCGTCAGACGCGCCTTGATTTTTCTTTAACCTCTTAGCTGCCGTCTTTTTCTGTTGATCGCACCAAAAAGGATCGCTCTTCCTCTTTCTATACCTCAAGGAGTCCATGCCTGATCGGTTTGCTGATGTCCGAGCTTCTGATTATGCGTCTGGCCAAATACGAGCGGGAAAGTTTTTCTTCACCAGGCCTAAAAAATTTCAAGTGAGGTTTGTAATACATATTACACTACATATTAAAAGCAAAAAATTGTTAATATTAACAGTTCATTGTTCCATCAATTTTTTCAATAAGATCCGCCCCATTATTATCTCTTTTAAGTCAAGATTTTAAGACAAACTCAACCTTTGAAAATTTTTGTTCTCTTTGGCGAGGTAGGCTTTCTCATTTCACTGTCTCGCGTGGGTGAAATAACTTCTCTCTGCAGGCCCTTTTCACCCCCACAGTGCCACTTGCAAGATTTTACCATACTGCTCAGGTCTGTCAGCCTTTGGTAAACTTTCCAGGTCAATGTCGTTGTAAAAGCTCGGAAGGTCTTCTGTCTGATCATCCCTTGCGTCATCCTGAATCTTTTCTCTATGCACGTCTATCTAAAAAAATTGACAACCTCAACTATTCTCAATCAAGTAACATACTCTATCGATAGGTCTTGAGAGTTAAGTGACTACAATCTATAATGAACATTCCTAAATCGAGTTTATAACAAGATTATTTTAAAGATTCGAAAATACTCACAATAGCTTTCAAACTCTGCAGCTGTTAATCCAATTTCTTGTTGCAATCAGCGATTGCCTTCTGGTTACTCTGTATCAAATCAGAGATCAATTGTTTGTCCTCCTTCAGAATTGCTTCAATTTTGGCATGGTTACTGCATTTCTAAACAACCAATTAATGCATTGACAGCTTCTTTTAAAGTTACACTATAAGTTTAAAAAACCTATGGACAAAAAGTTTTGCAAGCTCTCAGAGCAAAAATGCATTTAATCAATTAGGTTTTCTCCGCCTTTACTACTCTCAGCAAACCATCATACATAATCTGACTACTCTAAACCAGTAGAAACATTATTCTAACCAAATTCTCCGGCGTTTGAGACATGTTGTTTGGAGTCGGAGTTCCAGTTGCATTGTGTGTCCACTTCGCACCCCTCTTTGGCGTTGCAACCAAGTCTCTCTCACACTGATCGGAAAATGACGAATAGAGCTCTCTCAACGACTCGTATTCAACCGCCATTGCAGCTGGTGTTCCATGCTTCAAAAGGACGCATTCTGTGTCCACATTATCAATCTTCAGGGTTACTTTTTCATCTTTTTCCAACTGCATTCTCTGGCTCACTTGAAATTCCTTCCGCCATCGAGGGTCAAATAATGATAACTTCAAGACCTGGCACGCTTCAGTAAGAAAAACAAATTCAATTTTGAAAGGCATCTTGTACCTGAAAATAAGAGAATTATTGAGAACCTTTTAAACTACTACAGCCGAACTGATATCAAGATTAGAGGGCCAGATAAGAACACATATAGCATTGTCAAAACTTTTTGAATGTTAAAGTTTGTATCAATAAACTGCACCTAAACGTAGCAACATAAAAACTCAAGTTTCTGCTAGCATGAGACCGATTAACAATTGCCATTCAAACTAAACCTCAGTCTATCAATGTCTATGGTCGCTTTAAATGCCATTTAGAATTTCTTCGCTCATGTCACTTGAATGAACGGACACCGTCGAATCAAAACTCACGTCTCCGGCTAGATCAACAACTTCCGAATTAGCTCTCTCTAAAGTTTGTACTCTTTCTTCGAGTTGTCTGATCTTTTCCTTAAGCGCATTTATCTCAGAGAGCAAGCTGCGGAGAGTAACCGTGGAAGTAGGAACATTTGGAACAGAAGACGAGCGACGCCTTTCATAAATAAGGCCAGTTTCATTCAAAACGAGACCTGTTTGTTCCATTGTCAAAACTGAAAAACTAACCCTATTTTTAAAATAATAAGCGAAAAAGCCGAAATTTTCGTGTGAAATATCTACTTTTTTGTAGGCCAAAAAGGCAAACCATTCTTTTTGCACTACAATCTACATACTACTGGTAGTCTGAGATATCAAATTGGTTTGATTTGGACAACTCTAAGACTTAATTCGAAAGACCTATTTTTTAAATTACTTATTTGAAATAATCGCAAATTTCCGTATGAAAAACTAAATCTTTTCCTAGGCAAGCTATACCAAAAACTCTTTTCACTTTACACTCTCATTGCACTGGTGGTACTCCATACCAAGTTTTGTTCACTTTGAACAACTCTATGACCTAATCAAAAAGACCTATTTTTAAAAAATTATTTAAAATTAATTATTCGAATTAATCAAAATTTCCGTACGAAAAACTAACTTTTTTCTACGCAAGCTTTAGCAAAAGTTCTTTTTGTTTTAGAATCTAGTTACCCATGGGATACTCGATACCGAGTTTGGTTAGATTTGGACAACTCCTTGACCCGATAAAATTTAACTATTTTTAAAAATAAAGTAAGCGAAAAAGTCGAAATTTCCGTGTGAGATATCCACTTTTTTTGTGGGGCAGTTAGGCAAACCATTCTTTTTGCATTACAACCTACATACTACTGGTAGTCTGGGATAACAATTTGGTTTGCTTTGAACAACTCCTTGACCCGATGAAAAAGACCTATTTTTAAAATTTGTTATTTGCGAAATTCGCAAATTTCAGTATGAAAAACTAACTTTTTTCCTAGGTAAGCTATACCAAAAATTCTTTTTGTTTTACAATCTAGTTACCCATGGGATACTTGATACCGAGTTTGGTTAGATTTGGACAAGTCCTTGACCAAATGAAAAAGACCTATTTTTAAAATTAATTATTCGAATTAATCGCAAATTTGCGTACGAAAAACTAACTTTTTTTCTACGCAAGCTATGCCAAAAATTCTTTTTGTTTTACTATCTAGTTACCCATGGGATACTCGATACTGAGTTTGGTTCGATTTGAACAACTCCTTGACCCGACGAAAAAGACCTACTTTTAAAAATATAATCGCAAAATTATTCGAAATAATAGCAAATTTTCGTATGAACTACTAACTTTTTTCCTAGGCAAGCTATACCAAAAATTCTTTTTGTTTTACAATCTAGTTACCCATGGGATACTCGATACCACCGAGTTTGGTTCGATTTGAACAACTCCTTGACCCGACGAAAAAGACCTATTTTTAAAATTAATTATTCGAATTAATCGCAAATTTCCGTACGAAAAACTAACTTTTTTTCTACGCAAGCTATGCCAAAAATTCTTTTTGTTTTACAATCTAGTTACCCATGGGATACTCGATACCGAGTTTGGTTCGATTTTAACAACTCCTTGACCCGACGAAAAAGACCTATTTTTAAAATTATAATCGCAAAATTATTCGAAATAATAGTTCCTAGGCAAGCTATACCAAAAATTCTTTTTGTTTTACAATCTAGTTACCCATGGGATACTCGATACCGAGTTTGGTTCGATTTGAACAACTCCTTGACCATATGAAAAAAAAATTTATTTAAAAATTAATTATTTGAAATAATAGCAAATTGCCGTACGAAAAACTAACTTCTTTTCTATGCAAGCTATTGTAAAAATTCTTTTTGTTTGAGACTCTATATATACAGGGGATACTCCATACCAAGTTTGGATTGACTTCAACAACTTTTTGACCTAATCAAAAAGACCTTTTTTTAAAAATTATTTAAAATTAATTATTCGAATTAATCGGAAATTTCCGTATGAAATACTAACTTTTTTCCTAGGCCAGCTATACCAAAAATTCTTTTTGTTTTACAATCTAGTTACCCATGGGATACTACATACCGGGTTTGGATTGATTTGGACAACTCCTTGACCCGACGAAAAAGACCTATTTTTAAAATTCGTTACTTGCGAAAGTCGCAAAATTCCGTATGGAAAACTAACTTTTTTCCTAGGCAAGCTATGCCAAAACTTCTTTTTGTTTTACAATCTAGTTACCCATGGGATACTCGATACCGAGTTTGGTTCGATTTGAACAACTCCTTGACCCGACGAAAAAGACCTATTTTTAAAATTAGTTATTCGAATTAATCGCAAATTTCCGTACGAAAAACTAATTTTTTTCCTAGGCAAGCTATGCCAAAAATTCTTTTTGTTTTACAATCTAGTTACCCGTGGGACACTCAATACCGAGTTTGGTTCGATTTGAACAACTCCTTGACCATATGAAAAAAAATATATTTAAAAATTAATTATTTGAAATAATAGCAAATTTCCGTACGAAAAACTAACTTCTTTTCTATGCAAGCTATTGTAAAAATTCATTTTGTTTGAGACTCTATATATACAATGGATACTCCATACCAAGTTTGGATTGACTTCAACAACTTTTTGACCTAATCAAAAAGACCTTTTTTAAAAATTATTTAAAATTAATTATTCGAATTAATCGGAAATTTCCGTATGAAATACTAACTTTTTTCCTAGGCAAGTTATGCCAAAACTTCTTTTTGTTTTACAATCTAGTTACCCATGGGATACTCGATACCGAGATTGGTTCGATTTGAACAACTCCTTGACCCGACGAAAAAGACCTATTTTTAAAATTCGTTATTTGCGAAATTCGCAAATTTCCGTATGAAATACTAACTTTTTTCTTAGGCAAGCTATACCAAAAATTTTTTTGTTTTACAATCTAGTTACCCATGGGATACTCGATACCGAGTTTGGTTCGATTTGAACAACTCCTTGACCCGACGAAAAAGACCTATTTTTAAAAATAATTATTCGAATTAATCGGAAATTAACGTACGAAAAACTAACTTTTTTCCTAGGCAAGCTATACCAAAAATTCTTTTTGTTTTACAATCTAGTTACCCATGGGATACTCGATACCGAGTTTGGTTCGATTTTAACAACTCCTTGACCCGACGAAAAAGACCTACTTTTAAAATTATAATCGCAAAATTATTCGAAATAATAGCAAAATTTCGTATGAACTACTAACTTTTTTCCTAGGCAAGCTTTACCAAAAATTCTTTTTGTTTTACAATCTAGTTACCCATGAGATACTCGATACCACCGAGTTTGGTTCGATTTGAACAACTCCTTGACCCGACGAAAAAGACCTATTTTTAAAATTAATTATTCGAATTAATCGCAAATTTCCGTACGAAAAACTAACTTTTTTTCTACGCAAGCTATGCCAAAAATTCTTTTTGTTTTACAATCTAGTTACCCATGGGATACTCGATACCGAGTTTGGTTCGATTTTAACAACTCCTTGACCCGACGAAAAAGACCTATTTTTAAAATTATAATCGCAAAATTATTCGAAATAATAGCAAATTTCCGTATGAACTACTAACTTTTTTCCTAGGCAAGCTATACCAAAAATTCTTTTTGTTTTACAATCTAGTTACCCATGGGATACTCGATACCGAGTTTGGTTCGATTTGAACAACTCCTTGACCCGACGAAAAAGACCTATTTTTAAAAATAATTATTCGAATTAATCGGAAATTAACGTACGAAAAACTAACTTTTTTCCTAGGCAAGCTATACCAACAATTCTTTTTGTTTTACAATCTAGTTACCCATGGGATACTCGATACCGAGTTTGGTTCGATTTGAACAACTCCTTGACCCGACGAAAAAGACCTATTTTTAAAATTAAGTATTCGAATTAATCAGAAATTAACGTACGAAAAACTAACTTTTTTCCTAGGCAAGCTATGCCAAAAATTCTTTTTGTTTTACAATCTAGTTACCCATTACCCATGGGATACTCGATACCAAGTTTGGTTAGATTTGGACAACTCCTTGACCCGACGAAAAAGACCTATTTTTAAAATTATAATCGCAAAATTATTCGAAATAATAGCAAATTTCCGTATGAACTACTAACTTTTTTCCTAGGCAAGCTATACCAAAAATTCTTTTTGTTTTACAATCTAGTTACCCATGGGATACTCGATACCGAGTTTGGTTCGATTTGAACAACTCCTTGACCCGACGAAAAAGACCTATTTTTAAAAATAATTATTCGAATTAATCGGAAATTAACGTACGAAAAACTAACTTTTTTCCTAGGCAAGCTATACCAACAATTCTTTTTGTTTTACAATCTAGTTACCCATGGGATACTCGATACCGAGTTTGGTTCGATTTGAACAACTCCTTGACCCGACGAAAAAGACCTATTTTTAAAATTAAGTATTCGAATTAATCAGAAATTAACGTACGAAAAACTAACTTTTTTCCTAGGCAAGCTATGCCAAAAATTCTTTTTGTTTTACAATCTAGTTACCCATTACCCATGGGATACTCGATACCAAGTTTGGTTAGATTTGGACAACTCCTTGACCCGACGAAAAAGACCTATTTTTAAAATTATAATCGCAAAATTATTCGAAATAATAGCAAATTTCCGTATGAACTACTAACTTTTTTCCTAGGCAAGCTATACCAAAAGTTCTTTTTGTTTTACAATCTAGTTACCCATGGGATACTCGATACCGAGTTTGGTTAGATTTGGACAACTCCTTGACCCGACGAAAAAGACCTATTTTTAAAATTCGTTATTTGCGAAATTCGCAAATTTCCGTATGAAATACTAACTTTTTTCTACGCAAGCAATAGTAAAGATTCTTTTTGTTTTACAATCTATTTACCCATGGGATACTCGATACCAAGTTTGGTTAGATTTGGACAACTCCTTGACCCGACGAAAAAGACCTTTTTTTAAAATTATAATCGCAAAATTATTCGAAATAATAGCAAATTTCCGTATGAACTAACTTTTTTCCTAGGCAAGCTATACCAAAAATTCTTTTTGTTTTACAATCTAGTAACCCATGGGATACTCGATACCGAGTTTGGTTAGATTTGGACAACTCCTTGACCCGACGAAAAAGACCTATTTTTAAAATTCGTTATTTGCGAAATTCGCAAATTTCCGTAAACTTTGTATTCTACGCAAGCTATAGTAAAAATTTTTTTTGTTTTACAATCTAGTTACCCATGGGATACTCGATACTTAGTTTGGTTAGATTTGGACAACTCCTTGACTTGACGAAAAAGACCTATTTTTAAAATTATAATCGCAAAATTATTCGAAATAATAGCAAATTTCCGTATGAACTACTAACTTTTTTCCTAGGCAAGCTATACCAAAAATTCTTTTTGTTTTACATTCTAGTTACCCATGGGATACTCGATACCGAGTTTGGTTCGATTTGAACAACTCCTTGACCCGACGAAAAAGACCTATTTTTAAAAATAATTATTCGAATTAATCGGAAATTAACGTACGAAAAACTAACTTTTTTCCTAGGCAAGCTATGCCAAAAATTCTTTTTGTTTTACAATCTAGTTACCCATGGGATACTCGATACAGAGTTTGGTTCGATTTGAACAACTCCTTGACCCGACGAAAAAGACCTATTTTTAAAATTAATTATTCGAATTAATCGGAAATTAACGTACGAAAAACTAACTTTTTTCCTAGGCAAGCTATGCCAAAAATTCTTTTTGTTTTACAATCTAGTTACCCATGGGATACTCGATTCCGAGTTTGGTTCGATTTGAACTACTCCTTGACCCGACGAAAAAGACCTATTTTTGAAATTATTTATTCGAAATAATCGCAAATTTCCGTATGAAAAGCTAACTTTTTTCCTAGGCAAGCTACGCCAAAAATTCTTTTTGTTTTAGACTCTATATACACTGGTGATACTCCATACCAAGTTTGGTTTGATTTGGACAACTCCTTGACCCAATAAAATTAAACTAATTTTTAGAATAAGCGAAAAAATGAGATTGAAAACACAGCTAATTTTTAGTCGCTTGTTGGTAATCTAGGGTTTCCCCTGCAAGCAACTAAAAAAAGCCATGTGTTGGATGATTATAAAATTATAAATGCATACATCATCAAGGAGAAAGAGAAAAAAAAAGCGAAACAAAGTCAATTAATGACTCGAATTGATCAAATTAAGTAAACTAAGCAATTGATGAAGTAAACAAACTATACAAAGTTCAAAGCATGAAAATTATCAAACAAAACAAAACATCGGAAAAACAATTCAAAACTTCAGAATCATAAAATCATCATTGGCGAATTTCCTGTAATTAGGCAGTAATCTTTGCCCCCAACATGTAAGGTGTGTTCGCCTCTTTGGAGGCTTCTTTATCTTCAATTTCATCGGCGCACAAGCTAATTCCTTGGTTCGCCCAATCTTCACAACCTTCATGTTGCCAAACTTTCCTTCTTCTACGGCTCGAATTGCTTTCTTGCAATGGCCTACACCGAGAAAGTTGACCCAGCCATTGTACACTGGGTTTTTCTTCTGATTGGGTCGAAGTTTGCCAAGTGCAACGGTTTCAACGCCAAAAAAACAATTGCTTAACATGCCCCGTCACCTCTTCAACTGGGATTCCATTGGCATCAAACCCAACAAACTTGAAGGACAAGAGATGCAAATCCTCAATCTTCCGTTTTGGTGGCCTGTAAAACGATCGATTGTACTCATCTGCCTCTCGATCTGCTTTGATCTTCAAGCAATGCTCTTTCTTCGCCTTCTTCGCCTCTCCACCTGGGACCGCAATTTCACTAACACAGACGCCTTCGCCAAGAGTATCATCATCTTCGAAATGCTCCGACATCATAAATCTCAAATAGTCGGTCATATAATGACGAAACTATCTTTAAAACCCGTTATATCGAACAGCGCGGACCCTGCGGTCACTCTGCAGCCATCCCTGCTATTGCTCTGCTCTCTCTGCTGCAGCCACTCTACTGCAGTCAATCTACTCCATAGTCACTCTACGCAGCCACTCTGCACTCGATCTGCAGGCATACGGGCGCTTACAACTCATTCGTGCAACGCATTCTCATTCTACTTTCTCTACTTTCGTTGCCGTCTGTGTGAGCTTTCGGAAAATTCTATTTCATTTCACCTTCATCTTCATACATGCTTACCTCGGGGAAGTAGAAGGCAGTCATTGAGCCTCTCTCTGCTGTCACTTGACGGGACAGCACACCGAATAAGCATGTCACGTGACCCGCTGGACGCGGTGAACGAAAGTATCTTTAAAACCATCTGGGTAAGAAGTTATGAAGATGAAGTAAACAACGAAATGGTAAAAGTAACATATTCGAGAAGCTCTATAGATGGGGGCGATCATTGTGGAAGTTAAATTCGAATAAAAAAACAGAAAATTGATCGGAGGGGGGATGGAGGTGGAGCTAGGTGGTTGAGCTAGGTGGGACCGAGGTATGCGTCTGAAAAAGGCTTATATCTCGAAAACTACTGAACCAATTTTGAAAAATGAATATGTTTTGTAATCAGCATAAACTGGGGCGTCGATCTAATGTTTAAAACGTGAAAAAAACTGAATAAATCAAAACTCAATTTTTGCCATTCTGGCTGAAATTGGCTCTTTTTCATTAACATTTGGGAAATCAAAAAATTGAGCCATGCCATCTAACTGTATCGAAACTTTTTGATCCTTATATATTCGCAAAGAGTATTATATGAGCAAGAAAATGATATAACATACTTGTAAAATCGATTTGTGACAAAAGAGTTATTAAACTAAACAACTTTGAAAATTTGAAATTTTTGCAAAAATCGACCCTGATTTTGGCCGCTATATTGCTCTCGCATTCTCTTGCTTGGCATTTATTTAAAAAACAAATTATATTGTCATTGGAACCATAAACTCTAGTTTATTATGATACCAAAAACTTGTAAGTTTTTTGCTTTTAATTGGGAAAATTTAGTCGAAGTTCGACAAAAATAGCTATTTTTTGCCCCTAAATCAACAGTTTTTTGGATATTTCGGTTAGAAATAAAACAAATCGGAGAAACGTCCGTATATTTTCAAAAAGTACAATATCACAGCAACAAAATGGGCTATTATAGATTTTCTAACTCTTCTTTGTCAAAAAGTTATGATGAAACGTTTTCAAAGAAATTTGACATTTTCTTCATTTACTCAGAGATATCTTTGAAATTTTGTATAAAAATCGAAAGATTGCTAACTACTACTACACAAACTCAAAAGCTACTCTATCACGGCATTAAAATAGGCTAATGTAGAGTTTTTAACTCGGCTTCTTCAAAAAGTTATTAACAAACGTTTTTCAAGAAGGTTGACATTTTCTTCATTTACCTCGAGACATTTTTGAAATTTTGTATAAAAATCAAAATATAGCCAACTACTAGTACAGATATTCAAAAAGTGCAATAACACGGCAATAAAATGGGCCAATATAGAGTTTGTAACTCGGCTTCTTCAAAAAGTTAGTAACAAACGTTTTTCAAGAAGGTTGACATTTTCTTTATTTACCCCGAGACATTTTTGAAATTTTGTATACAAATCAAATTATTGCTAATTACTACTACACATATTCAAAAGCTACTTTATTGGGGCATTAAAATGGGCCAATGAAGTGTTTTTAACTTGTCTTCTTCAAAAAGATATTAACAAACGTTTTTCAAGAAGTTTGAAATTTTCTTCACCTAATTAGAGAGTTCGTTGAAATTTTGTATACAAATTGAGATATTGCTAACTACTATTTTCAAACGTTCTAAATTGTGGCTGAAGTGGAGCATACCCACCAAAAATGAGCACAATTGAACTAAAATTGACGATTTCGTGTCCAAAACAATGTTCGGTGATCGAAAATTTAAGCCTCATCGAGCGCGGATACTCTTTTGGAAGTAATTGAAAACGTGTCCAAAATGGTTTGCTCAGTCCATTTTTTTTATTTCATCCTCAATTATGTCTAAATTGTAGCCTGCACACCAAAAATGAGCACAATTGGACTCAAATTGACGATTTGGTCACCAAAACAATGTTCGGTGATAGAAAAAATTCAGATACTTTTTTTGGAACTAGGCAAAAACTTGTCCAAATTGGTTCGGTCAGTCCAAACTTTTAATTTTATCACCAATTGTGGCTAAAGTGGAGCATACCCACCAAAAATGAGCACAATTGGACTAAAATTGACGATTTCGTGTCCAAAACAATGTTCGGTGATCGAAAAAGTTAAGCCTCATCGAGCGCGGATACTTTTATGGAAGTAATTGAAAACGTGTCCAAAATGGTTTGCTCAGTCCATTTTTTTTATTTCATCCTTAATAATGTCTAAATTGGACCCTGCAATCCAAAAATGAGCACAATTGGACTAAAATTGATGATTTGGTCACCAAAACAATGTTCGGTGATAGAAAAAATTCAGATACTTTTTTTGGAACTAGGTAAAAACTTGTCCAAATTAGTTCGGTCAGTCCGAACTTTTAATTTTATCACCAATTGTGGCTAAAGTGGAGCATACCCACCAAAAATGAGCACAATTGGACTAAAATTGACGATTTCGTGTCCAAAACAATGTTCGGTGATCGAAAAAGTTAAGCCTCATCGAGCGCGGATACTTTTATGGAAGTAATTGAAAACGTGTCCAAAATGGTTTGCTCAGTCCATTTTTTTTTATTTCATCCTTAATTATGTCTAAATTGGACCCTGCAAACCAAAAATGAGCACAATTGGACTAAAATTGATGATTTGGTCACCAAAACAATGTTCGGTGATAGAAAAAATTCAGATACTTTTTTTGGAACTAGGTAAAAACTTGTCCAAATTAGTTCGGTCAGTCCGAACTTTTAATTTTATCACCAATTGTGGCTAAAGTGGAGCATACCCACCAAAAATGAGCACAATTGCACTAAAATTGACGATTTCGTGTCCGAAAGAATGTTCGGTGATCGAAAAAGTTAAGCCTCATCGAGCGCTGATACTTTTTTGGAAGTAATTGAAAACGTGTCCAAAATGGTTTGCTCAGTCCATTTTTTTTATTTCATCCTCAATTATGTCTAAATTGTAGCCTGCACACCGAAAATGAGCACAATTGGACTAAAATTGACGATTTGGTCACCAAAACAATGTTCGGTGATAGAAAAAATTCAGATACTTTTTTTGGAACTAGGCAAAAACTTGTTCAAATTGGTTCGGTCAGTCCAAACTTTTAATTTTATCACCAATTGTGGCTAAAGTGGAGCATACCCACCAAAAATGAGCACAATTGGACTAAAATTGACGATTTCGTGTCCAAAACAATGTTCGGTGATCGAAAAAGTTAAACCTCATCGAGCGCGGATACTTTTATGGAAGTAATTGAAAACGTGTCCAAAATGGTTTGCTCAGTCCATTTTTTTCATTCTCAATTATGTCCAAAATTGGAGTCTGCAAACCAAAAATGAGCACAATTGGACTAAAATTGACGATTTGGTCACCAAAACAATGTTCGGTGATAGAAAAAATTTAGATACTTTTTTGAACTAGGTAAAAACTTGTCCAAATTAGTTCGGTCAGTCCGAACTTTTAATTTTATCACCAATTGTTGCTAAGGTGGAGCATACCCACCAAAAATGAGCACAATTGGACTAAAATTGACGATTTCGTCTCCAAAACAATGTTCAGTGATCGAAAAAGTTAAGCCTGCCTCATCGAGCGCGGATACTTTTTTGGAAGTAATTGAAAACGTGTCCAAAATGGTTTGCTCAGTTCATTTTTTTTATTTCATGCTTCATTATGTCTAAATTGGACCCTGCAAACCAAAAATGAGCACAATTGGACTAAAATTGACGATTTGGTCACCAAAACAATGTTCGGTGATAGAAAAAATTCAGATACTTTTTTTGGAACTAGGTAAAAACTTGTCCAAATTAGTTCGGTCAGTCCGAACTTTTAATTTTATCACCAACTTTAAATTACACTCTAGAAATAAAAAGGGTGTAAAAAAGTAAAAGTAATTGATTCTTTTCATAAGGGTGGAAAAAAGGGTGTACTCTTTTATCATTCCACCCTTAATTACACTCTTTCTAGAGTGTAAAAATAAGAGTGTAGAAATAATTGATTCTTTTCATAAGGGTGGAAAAAAAGGTGTAATCTTTTATCATTCCACCCTTAATTACACTCTTTCTAGAGTGTAAAAATAAGAGTGTAAAAATAATTGATTCTTTTCATAAGGGTGGAAAAAAGGGTGTAATCTTTTATCATTCCACCCTTAATTACACTCTTTCTAAGAGTGTAAAAAGAGTGTACAAAAGAGTGTAATAACAGTGTAATTTCTTCAAATTCCACTCTTACACTCTTTTCCCCGGTAAAGAAGAGTGGAAAATGGATTACACCCTAATCCCCGCTAATTAGGGGTGAAATAGGGGTGAAACCTCCTCCCGGGTTGTGTGAGTGTGTGCTTGTATGTGTGTGTGCATGTGTATGTTTGTATGCGTTCATGTCTCTGTGTGTGGGTGTAAGTGTGTGTGTGTATGCGCGTGTCTGTTTGTGTGTGTGCTTGTCTGTGTTGGCGTGAGTGCGCGTGCGCTCGAGTGTATGTACGTGTTTGTGGGTGTGTGTGTGTGCGTGTAAGTGTTTGTGTGCGTGCGTTAATGCATGTGTGCGTGTGTGTGTTTGTGTGCGTTCATGCCTGTGTCTGTGTGTGGATGCGTGTCTGTTTGTCTCTGTGTGTGATTGTGTGTGTGCGTGCTCTCCTGTGTGTGTATGCGCGTGCGCGCGCGTTTATGTGCGTGTTTATGTGTTGTGTGTGTGTGTGTGTGTGGGGGGGGGGGGGGGGGGGGTGCGTGGTTGTGTGTGTGTCTGTGGGTGGGTGTGCGTGTGTGTTTGTTTCTGTGTGGGGGCTATAATGGGAAAAACCCAATTTTTATATTGTAAACGTTTTATTTCTTGAAAATTGGCACTTGATAATTAATTGGAAATTTCTGAAACTTTAATTCAATTTAAGAAACTTAATAGTTTAATTATTTTCCATAATATGCAAACAGGAAATGTCCATTATAGTAACTAAACTTCTGGGGACGGCAAAATTAAAACCAACCAAATTTTAAACGTAGAATATACGCGGGCGTCTGTCGGGAGTCGCCAATTTTGAACTTTTTAAAATAATTTGAAATTTATTTCCGTTCTCTCGAAAAAAAAAAACACCGAAACCAACTAATACGCTATAGAGTTTAATCTAATTTATTGATTTCCTGCTTCAAGTTGTCTTTTTTCCTCAGCCTGATAAACTAATATTATTTGATGAAAGTTTTAATGTGAGCACCGCAAATAAAACGCAAAAAGAGCGAATAAAATGCGATCTTTGTTAAGAGAGTATTTTATTCTGTTTCTTGGAGTAATCAATCTACTATTGGGACTCTGCCTCTTATGGCTCAGCATCCAATCAGAAACATCTTTAGCTGGCATGGCTGATATCATTCTAGGAGAAGTGGATAAACTCGCAGAGCGACAAATGTGGACTTGATAGACAAATCTAAACCGAACCGCCCAATTTGATGTTTACTCACCGAACCGTTAAATTTTGCCGTTAGATATACTTGCCATTAGAAGTTACTTTTTTAACAAAAAAAATGAGTATTTACAAAAAAAAATATTTTCCTTTCTTTGGTTTCTTCATTGAAGTTTAACTATGCAGTATAAGGAAATTTGACAGGTACGTTGAAGCGAGTAGATCAGATATCAAACTTTTCTTTTCTCGCAGGTTTTTTTAACGAATTGACAGGTAAAAAGCTTTCATAATCAGCCCGTTAAAGTTTACATTATCAGATTTAATATAAACTTATTTCTCCAGTAAAACACTTTAAACCAAATTTAGAGGTTCCCTATTCCGCTAAACAAAAATAAATTCTAAAGTAGGTAATATTTCTTTAGTCGATGGTGCAAGTTTAATTTGCTGGAACAGATGCCGTTTTAACTTTTATTGAAACTTTATTTTTATTCATTTCAAGAAGTTTATTCTATTTCAGAATGGTTTTCGTCGTAGAGAAAGGTTGTTTGCTTTTAATATGATAACTTCTTCTATTCTGCAATTCTTTCTCAAACATTGCCCCAAAAAAATCTCTGTACGAAATGCAGTTTCTGAAAAAATAGCAGTTCATAACATCGAAACTCTTATTTCAGTGATTAGCAATTCTGATGTTATAATGTCATCAGAAGACATTTGATATTTTTCATTTACTTTGATCCCCCAGTTTGTCTGTAGGTTTATGCGTTGTATTGATGAACTGTTAATATTTTGAAAACAATAATGCACAAAAATTTAAATTTGAGATTAATGAGGATGAACAAAATTAATCGTGCTTCAAGTGGTATTTGATGACGTATTATATATAATAATGTTATGACCACTGCATTTTTGAAAAAATTTAAGTTAATTTTGAACACTCAAACTTGAATCAATCTCAATTCATAAATATCTGCGCCTCGCTGATATTTAGTGCTCTTTCGCAGATATTTGGTGCTTTTTCGCGTTTGTTTAGTTGAAATTTACATTGCCAAAATCATAATTGTCTCGAAAAATAAATCTGTTTTTATCAGAAATCATTCTTAGCTCGTATTTTTTGAGGAAATCATCCGTTTCTTCCAAAATGTTGAAGAAACAATTCTTTTATGTCAACAGTGTTTTTTTTATTGTCAAAAAACTTCACCATCCGTAAAATGAACCTTCTTTTCTGGTAATTTTCTTTATCGTTGATGAAGGTAAGGAAGGTGGAAGGCCTCAAAAATATTCCATGATTATCACCGTGGTTGATTATTGTCCATTCTGAAAAAATTCCCTCTTTTTTCACATATTGCTTTCTGTTCGCAAGAAATGACTCATTTATATTTATAGAGTTATCGGCAAATCCGTAAGCACTTAATTTTTTGGAAGGAATTTGATGAGATATAGTTCATTGTCAAATTTTTCCTGATTATAATGTAAGGCTTCAACTAACTGTAAAACTTAATCTGTGGAGTAGTAAAGACCTTTGAAATCCTTTGCGAATTGTAAAAGATTTCCTATGGAAAACTTAGCACCTTTGATAGCCCAGGTATTAAAACTTCCGGACCAGGAGCCCTGCTTTCAGTTCATATTAGACTTTTTATTTATGGTAAGGTGCTCGAAATGAGTCATTGTTTTCCTTTCAAAGTGGTTTCATATAAGCGCATCAAAGAGCGCAGTTCTCACGCCAAGCGGCTTTGCTAAGATACCTTACCTTCGATGCCGCATTACGTCCCATAGCGCGTGATAGCCGTAGCCAAGAACAACAGTCCAAAATCGATCTTAAAGTAGCAGCCGCTTTCTTAAAGGCAGGCCAGGTAATACTGTTCTGAAAATTGCAGAGAGGGGGAACCTCTACTGCGTAGCAAAAGAAGCAATTGTTGCAAAGACCCTTATAACCCACCTAAAGTTCTGTTTTCCTGCAATGTCCTACAAAAAATTCAAAACATTTTGAAAGCGTTTGTGTCAATGCATTTTTTAAACTTTTTTTTACATCAATTGAAATCCTTATCTTTTCATTTCGTGTGCTATTTGACTATAATCTATTCCACATACAAACAATATTTCATTTTAATTAAACACTTACTCTCTTGGTACTTATTGATGTTGTGCATGTTTATCTTTTTACACAGTAGTTTCTGCAACCTTTGACGCCTCTAGAAATAGATATTGTGATTTTGAAGAAAAGTATCAACATTTATAGCAAAAGTTTCCAGTAATTAAGCCAGAAACACTTTTTCTGGTACAAAGGGGGCGAATGAGCATTGTTTTTGGTTT